>NC_048279.1:18962367-19308617 GCF_009762535.1 Notolabrus celidotus | reverse complement strand
GTTTGACAAGCTCAGTGTGTTTACGCCCATCTAATGTCTCAAAATAGAAGGAGAAACCATTCCCTCCGTTTGTTCTTGTGGTTAATGAACACCCCTGTCACTGTGTCATTGTAACGTGTTACAAATTATGTTAAAAAAGAAACAGTCACCACACACCTCTACATTTTCCTCCTCCACTCGCCCCTGCACCATAGATAACATTCTGCTCTTCTCTCGTGACTGTGGATCTACTCTGGATCTGTATTTCATTCATTCATTAATCTATACATGTGATCACATAGGCAGACAGCATGCAAGGTAATTTGGAACAAACACTACAGCAAACTGTACTGAGGTACAGTCAGGCTAACACAACATAAAATAGCATATGACCCAGACAAAACAAGAGAGGCATATGCAGATGTCATCACGGCAGCATCATAATCAGCTTTAAGTATTTCAACACACACTCGGAACAAAAGGCTGTGCATGGCTGAGACGTTAACACTATAACTTAGTGATTCGTGCAGGCTTCTAAGTAACTTCTCAAAACAGTAAATTCTCAACAGCCTATACACTTTTGGAGTCAATCAACTAGTCAATAATACTGATACGATTAAAATGTAAGTGCAAAAAAGTTCATAGAATTACGCGTAAACCTACCTGTTTTTGAAGGCTTTTATTTTGCGTTCACGTTCCTGTTTTTCAAGGCTTTTATTTTTGTAACTTTCGGTATGGACTTCCGGTGTGGGTGTTATTGCAACGTTTTTAGCTTTGTAACTTCCGGTATGGACTTCCGGTATGGACTTCCGGTGTGGATGTTGTGGCGGCGCCATCTTGCCTGCAGTAGGGTACTCTTGAAAATAACAGCAACATTTCTCCACATTTAGCTCCAAAACATCATAAAAATGTAGAGTGCATTTTTTAAAAGTTACTTTTTTGTCACATTTATAGGAATATTTTTGATCTTCTTCACATTTCATTTTGTTGTGAAAAATATATTAAGTTAGAATCATTGTTAAATCCAAATGCTAAATATAAATCTAAATATTAAATATAAATATAAATGTTATATATATAAATCTAAATGTTAAATATAAATCTAAACGTTAAATTTAAATGTAAATCTAAATGTTAAATATAAATCTAAATGTTAAATATAAATCTAAATGCTAAATATAAATCTAAATGTTAAATCTAAATGTTAAATGTTAAATCTAAATGTTAAATGTTAAATCTAAATGTTAAATGTTAAATCTAAATGTTAAATGTTGCTCTGCGATCCTAAATATTTAGCTAATATGCAGATTCAAACTGCCGACTAGCGGAAATAACAAAATAAAAGCTTCAAAAAGAGATACAGGCTTAGCAATAGCAACTTAGCTTGTCCGTACCATAGACTGGGTCAGTTCTGTCTCTGAGCGTTGATAAATCTCCCTATGGCCTCCAAAACTGCCTATCCAGCATTTGTACAGCGGGCAGTCCGGCTTTTATTTTGGTATTTCCACTAGGCGGCAGTGTGAATCTGCTTATCAGCTAAATATTTGGGATTGCAGAGCAACATTTAAAGCTGGGGTTGGCAGTCTCGGAAAACTAGCATGAATTTGAATGTAGCATTTCCTCAGGACTCCGTCTCTCCCCTCCTCCCTCAGAGCTCCTCCAAAACGACGCCCCCCCGCTCACATGCACGAGCGCCGCTGACTTGCGACCATATGATCGTGACTGATTCAAAACCGGTCCTCACAATAACATTATCATAGTGAAAGTTAAAAACACAAACAAACATGGCTGCTGTTAGTACTGACAACTGTCATTCTAGCATTATCCAGTTGTAACGGTGACACGATATCAGGAGAAAAGTTATAACACATATAATACTGTAACAGCTCTACTGTTTGTTGAACGTGTTCAGTGTAGATCCTCTTAATTCCTACAGTGTTGACAGTCAGTGAAGGCATCAGGAGAGGTGTAGAGAGTGTGAACGGGAGAGAGGAGAGACAAGAGAAGTTCTTCATTCATTCAAACATTGATTGTTGCTTTGTTGGTTATCGTGATCACGGCCGACAGTGACCGGTTATTAAAGATCAACGTGTTCACGAATCGGCTCGTCATCCCTACAGCGTCCGGACAGACGCTACGAGACATATACATTTTCTGTAGGACTTACTGAAGTCATTAATTCTTCTGCTTGTCAGAGCCCCCGTGGTGAGAGTTTTTTAGACTCTGATCCGGACTACAGTCCTGAGCAAAACACTACATCGGGTCAGAGGGGACAGGCCCGAGGTCGAGCGAGAGGGGCAGTCAGTAGAGTCAGGGGAAGCAGCGGCAGGAGAAGGGGAAATGTACGCGCAGGAGGCGGGCAGAACGGCAGGACGGGATTTGAATGGTTTAAAATTTTGGGACCCAAAAAAGGCTGATTGGTTGGTGTTTTCCCAGGTTTACTCTGGCTGTAGATAGTGTCTTTTTTCACTCTTTTTTAAGAACACATTATGTATTGAATTCCACCAGGACATAAAAATCATTTTAACCAGTATAATAAAAAGTGTATCTAAATCTGATTACCGACCCCAGCTTTAACATTTAGATTTAAAATCTAACATTCAGATATATATTTAGCATTTATATTTATATTTAACATTTATATTTATTTTTAACATTTATATTTAACATTTATATTTATAATTAGCATTTAGATTTATATTTAACATTTAGATTTATATATAACATTTAGATTTATATTTAGCATTTAGATTTAGATTTAACATTTAGATTTAGATTTAACATTTAGATTTAGATTTAGCATTTGGATTTAACAATTATTTTTAACTGAATATATTTTTTTCACAACAAAATTAAATGTGAAGATCACAAATATTCCTCTAAATGTGATAAAAAAAGTGACATTTAAAAATTCATTCTACATTTTTATGACGTTTTGGAGCTAAATGTGGAGAAATGTTGCTGTTATTTTCGGTGTGCACAACTTTACAAACGGCACCCCATATCTGACAAGCTATAGTTCTCCGTTAGAAGTGTATCTATCTATGAAGGTCCCTCACCTAAGCACCGAGTGTGTTATGACTGAAAATAACCCGCACCAGCCACAATATGTTTAAATTCATTGGAAAGAAAGGGGATGACCTTGTTACTATAACTTTATTATGAGGGAACACACGCTAAAGGCTGGGAACACAGATTGATAGTGTAGGCAGGTGGTATTTAAAAGAAATTTTCATTTGTTTAGGATGTGATGGGCTACCGTTTGTTTAGTAGATATTTGTGCAAACTATCTACTTTGTGTCATGATTTTTTTTTCTTTGACCTTTTTAAGTCAGAATCAGCTTTATTGGCCAGGTATGCTTGAACACACAAGGAATTTGACTTGGTAAGCTGTGGTCTCTTTGTACAATAATAATAAAAAAAAAAAAAATAATAATAATAATAATAATAACATTAATAATACTAATAATAATAATATCAACTATAAACACAAAAGGACAACAAGTAGGCATTACTAATATGTACAGGCTAAAATAATCTGATAATAGTGCAGTGGTGAGTAGTGCAGAGGTAGTTTTACATTAAAAAATGTATATGTAGATGATAGTTGAATAATAAAATAAATGAAATATGTGGAGAATTGTTGCATTGTACATTAACATTTATATTTACAGAGAGTATTGATCTGACAGATATGACACTGTTATGGTTTAGTATTCATCAGAGTGACAGCTTACTTAAACTTACTGAGCTTGTTTCTTTTTCACTACTTTACTTATGACTCTGATTCTGGTTGTGAATTTACTTTGGTTGATGGTCAATATAGCATATACATGATATTCCTACGCTGTGTTATTGCTTCTTCTTAAGTAACATAGGCTACATTTTCAAATTCTGAATTTTTATCAATACATTTTGGCATTTTTTTTATAGTTGTTGTCTAGGCTGTTTTGTTATTAAATCTGCAATATTTTCAATTCAATTTTGCTTTATTGGCATGAACAAGGACATGTTATTGCCAAAGCACATAAATTCATACACATACATTACATATATATCCACAACACACTACATATATAATAAATATATACAATAAATCTGCAATAACTGTGTCGCCCAAAAGTTTGCTTATCTTGGAGCTCTATGTACATCTCTCAATTTAGAATTAACTTAAAATTAAGATGCTGGAAAACAATGTTATTTCCACATGTGAGCACCTGTTCTCGTTTTTTGACCTCCGGACAACATCTAGCCAACAGTCTAATATTTGCAAACGGCTCATCAAGAATACGCCACTTTGCCACAGTGTTCTTCTTTGCGCCAAATGCGTATTTCCACCAAGACACCTGTGCAAGTAATGCAACATGTGACGCATCTTGCGTAGGGACGGCTGAGAATACAGTCTGCCATCACCATCAACATAAGAAGGGCAACCAATGCCCATGCGCGCTCTGCAGAGGACGTTGTTATCCTCTTTTACCCATTCACGCAAACATTCCTTAATATCTAGGAGTGGATTTATCCTTCACACATCCTGCAGGTGAGTTCAGACTAGATGCGTCACCGACTGTTATTATTGTAACAATATAAACAAATGGAGGCTGAGCGGTCTGCTTGATTGATGTATGTTGTTTATCGGCTTGGAAACAAATTTGACACCTGCGTGGACTTAAGACAGCCCACGGGGCGTCGTGAATCAAAGAATGTTTATTTCTCCATGGGTGTACATAATATATGTTCACGCGCTGCAGAAACATCACCACAACAGTGTTTGAGCTCCCCCTTGTGTGGTATGGTGACTGATTATGACTGATGATAAATTGGTTGCCTAGCGGGTTTGTTTTCTGAGGAAGGTGGGGATGAATGACTATCTCTCGTGTGGATCTGTGTCCTGTGTTCGTGGATGAAACTATGTGGTTTGTCTCCACAGGAGAAGATGTCCTCCTCTGTCATGTTCACTGCCCTTTATGCCCTTCCTCTCGCTTTGGGTGAGTTCTTGAATATGATAGTGGTACCCCTTTAAATAATGCATCCTCTGGTTGCAATGCATATTAGTCAAAGGCCAGAATAGTAATTCATGTGACATTTGAAATACAAATTTAAAATAAAAATAAAAAAATAATTAAGGTTTGTTTATATCTGAATGTCCTATATTATTCTGTATGGTTAGATGATCTATTGCTCTTTCAAGGAAGTCAGAGGTAAGCCAGGTTTTCCCACCCCAAAGATAATAAAAAATTGCACTCTAGATTTGGGAGTAGGGAACCCCCCCCCCCCATTTATTATGAGTAGAGCAGCCAAGCAGGATAGGTACAGCTATAGTTAGTAGAAGTGTGACTAACCTAAAGGCAAATCATCTGGAGTGGTGGAGAAAATCAAGGCATTTTATAATCGGCATTAGAAGAGAGGATATACTTGAAAATAAAAGAGGTCTGAGAATTAGTCCTTGGGGGAATCCGTAGTGAAATTGAACAACGAAAGATTATGAGATAAGAGAAAGTTACAGAGGAAGTTCTTTTTTCCCAACATTGTTTTTATTGATTTTCAACAACTTTAGACATACATTTATAATTATTATTATTAAATTAATGTCTCACGGAGAGATACCGCAGGTCTTTTCTTCCTGCAGTGGTCAGACTCTATAACCAATAATATATATATATATATGTGTGTAAGATATGCTTATTTTTTACCTCTTTAATTTTAATTCCTAATAACTTTTTAATAATGGGTACTTTATAGGCTTTTGTTTGCTTTATATATTTCTTTTGCACTGTCTACTTTGTTACTGTGACACTTGAATTTCCCCGTTGTGGGACGAGTAAAGGACTATCTTATCTTATCTTATGAACATTCATACACATATCTTCACATATATGTGCATAAATACAATACAGAAAACACACACAAAAATCCAGGGTGCATTAAGAAAGGACATAGAGGACTAAGCACATATTACATACACACAAAAAACAGAGGAAGTTCTGATAAATAAATATAACCACAGCAGATTTTCAGCAGCTCCTGGGAAATTATGGAAGTTAGCAGGTTATTACTGTACAACTTATCAACTCTTTACCAATGTAGTTGTTAACTTCACAAGTGTATTAACATGGTTTCCTAAGTTAAAATACATCAGTTTGAGCCAAGCAAAGATCTTGATAACACTGATTGTAATCACATTAATTCTGCTCTCCCCACAGGTTGGGTCGTACTGGGTGAGTCAGTTCAGAATTTCATTACTTATCCCACACCTACAAAACATCCTCATGAAGAGGTAAACAACTTTTTTGCTGATTTCAACAGGTGAAAGAGAAGAAGGACAAAGGCTATGTGCGGGGAAGGAATTTCGTCTGCCTGTCTACTCTACATCCAGAATAGTGACTTTTACACCAAACTCAGAGGCAGAGAGACGCACCTTGCTGGAAAAAACCACGGTGAGTGGAGGTGTGAATCCCTGCTTGTGATTTTGGTAGTTTTCCGTGTGTACAGATTACCAAAACCTTTGACTATCCAACTGCAGGTGAGGGACCCACGGTTTGAGTGGACCAGAGATAAGATGTTGGTCCTGAAAGAAGTGACTCATGATGACCAGGGACTTTATTCTATCAAACTGTCGTCAGGATTCACCTACGAGACTGTTCGCTTGACTGTTTCAGGTGAGGAGAGTTCCTACTGTTTTTAAAATCCATCCCTGTGTTCTGCACAATGCACCTGCAGCTTTTATTGGCCAATAGGTAATGTGATAACACTCTGTTGCATGTATGGTGTCTTTTATAAAAGTTAGTAAAAGTATTTTAGCAAAGTATATATTTTTGTGATTTATTTAGCATTTTTTTTATTTTTGGAGTGATCTTTCAATCATTGTTGCAGTTGGAGCTTGTTTGAACTGCCTTATTTTTAGTTACATAGGTATTTTAGTCTAGAGGTTTCTAATTTAAGGGTCCAGGCCCTCCAAAGGGTTTCAAGATATTTTTGTCGTACTGTAATACTTGCTTGGATTACTTTCACTCCTAAAACCTCAAACAACCATCTAAGTGAAAACACACAATTGATTAAGAAAGGATATCTGCTCATTGTGTCTCTCTCTCCCACTTCAGAATGCATTAAATCTTACTACAGAAACTATGGAGAGAAATTTGAATACAGCATCCCTGAAAATGGCTCCTTACTGGAGTTTTTACCCCGTGGTGCTCCACCTGAGGCCATGCCTGTTGTGCTGTGGAACAAGACAGATCCTGTGACCAGCAATGTGGGCCGAGGACGGCTGCTCCGGGGCGGAAAGGTCTGGGTTGCTGAGAGAGTGACACAAGCGGACCAAGGCAACTACACTATCAGAGACGACAGGGGCAAAGCCATGTCCCGCAGCACCCTCACTGTGCGGGGTGAGCAGAAACAGAGATCATGAGGACAAGTTTTAGGAGGCTGACTGATGAATGTCTGTCACTTAAGGACCCTGTCAACTGTAACATTAATAAATATGTTTTTCTCTTCCACCTGACACCCTCATTTTTCCGTCGTCCTCCTCTCCTGTCCATGATCCTGCTGCTGCGGTTGCAGGGCACTCCTTCAATGTAACTTGTTTCCCCAAGGAGTCTCTAAACCTGCCCCTCTTTGTTCCTGTCCCTCATGCCCATCTCATTTTCACCCCCACCCGATATCCTGACGAATCCTCCCTGGGCCCCTTTGACCCAAAGCCTCCCCGAGGCCCTGTGCAGCTGATCCGTGAGGGCCACATAACAGACTACGACATCCGCTACAGGGGCCTCATCTCTCTGGGCAGAAACGGCAGCATCAATGAGGTCGTCATAGCGAGGCTGACCTCAAGGCATGATGGGATCTACGAAATCAGAGACGAGAATGGCAATTTGGTTTCCTCCACCTCGTTGCAGGTGATTGGTGAGTGTCCAAACATATTTTTGGTTTTTGTATTTGAATTTATTCTTTGTCCTCTAAGTTGTCATTCACTCTGGTCTCTGTGTCTCTGCTTTCTCTAGAAAAAGGAAGCAGATGGCGAGCTCTTCTCAAGTCTATCACTGTCCCTTCTGGCATGTTTGTGTCACTGGCTGGTTTCATCCTCTTCATGAAGAGATATCCAAGCTGTAGCCTCTCGCATTTCATCGCTGGGCTCAGGTCAAATCGCCCGCCAGCAAACAACCCCCCAAGGGTCAACATCCAGGTGAGGAAATCAGGAGAGCCTGATAAGTGGCCCTTAGCCCAACATATGTTAGCCCTAGTCCCAAACCTATAATATGAGAGTTACTGATACGTTATCAAAATTGATATTTTTAAATCTCAATTGAACATAACTTTAAGCTCCAAATGCCTAAGATTACCCAACGGACACAGTAATGTCTGTAAGGTTTGTTATTTCAGTGTATTTTGATAAGGTAAACATATTGTGCAGACCATGGGTTGTGTCATGCAATAACAAAACATTAAAAACCAAAAACTTTCTTTGAAGACAGATTGGTTTTCTGATTTAACTTCTGAAAATTGAAGAAAGTCAGTAAAAAAAAAAAGCTGCGCTCAACACAGCAGGGTTCTATGATTGGTGAGTGATGCACCAATCATATGGTGAGTGATGCAGACTGCAGCTGTATGTGATCCACTGGAATCTTCTGATTCAGAAAGGTTATGAAATGCTGTTGGTACAAAGTCCCACTTGTGACAACAAGTAGTTTTCTCGGTTCATGGACATGGGCTTGCAGTTTATACATCTCTACCACCAGGTAAATTTGAACCTCTCCTGCTCTCCCATTAGCACATACATTTATATACCTCTTTCCTTTGGTCTGCTGAGTCATGTTCTTCCTCTGTAAACTCTTGCTCATGAAGGTGTCCACTTTGTGTCCACAGTAAACAGCATTGTATTGTCACTAATTGAATCAGTTTTTTTTGGTTTAGTTCTTTCGAAGCCCACAATCCATCTATCTGATCAGTGTGCAGTAGTTGGAAGAACATGTGTTTGCCGCATCACCGAGACTAGTGATGGCAAAGTAAAGCACTGAAACAAATTCCAGTTATCTACACTTACGCTGACAATAGTGCTTTGGTTCAAGTTTGTCAAAATTAGCCAAATTACGTGTAAAGCTGACCTCATCTGAAGGGCTTGATAGCCCCGTTCTGTTTTACTTCTCAAACTGCTTTTTTCACAAAGGAGCTGAGCTGGGATCCTCAAGAACCTTGTACAACCCCACTTAAAACAAACTGAACTACCCCTTTAATGTAGCCAGGTGACCAAACAAGTTTTCAACCTTATTAAAAATATTTTCAAAATCGTGTAAAAAACAAAAACTGTGGGTACATCCATGAAAAGGATGTATGATATAAATGCCTAAAGCATACAAAGAAAGTAGTGAATTGGTTCCACCAGAACAACAAACAGTAGAAGAACGTTGTTCTAAAGCTAAATGAGGGATGACAAACAAATACATAGTACTTAAATGTGCTCCAGAGTTCTCATTGTTTCCTCCGTTTTATTCTCTAAGGCTGTGTTACAAAACCAAATTACTGCTGTGAATTTTATAAGTTGTGTGTGTGTTCGTCTCTGCAGGATTACAGCCAGCCGAGCCCTCAGCCCTCAGGCTTCTACGGTCCTTCCCAGCATCCTGGAACACCAAGAAAGTGGACCCCGAGAGCCAGTCCTGCTCACACGGTTCGGCGAATGAACTTAATCAAATAAGTTAGCAGATTTTGTCTCCTCTCTCAAAACTGTTAAAACAATGTGTGATGCTGTTTGTATTTCAAGGTTTACAGCCCTGTTGCGGGAGAAAGTCCACAATCTCAGAACCAGGAAGCAAACAGATTGACACCAAGGAGCTCCCCTTGTCATAACACAGCTACAGAGGTAAAACTGCTATTAAGCTGTGTGTTTGTGTCGCAGGTTAAAACAATTCTAAACTTGTGCTTTCTTATCTTGGTAGCAGGACACATCCAATGAGGAAGAGAGAAGGATTTCCTTTTCAGTGCCCGGAGCTTCAGACTGCCTCCACTCCTCTGAGGACTGTGCTCAATTCCAGATCAAAAAAGATGGAAACAAAGAAAGATGGAGCAAGTCACAGGAATACTTCTCCACACTGCCCCTAGACACAGACACATCTGAATCTTGCAGTGTTTACACTTCTGAGAAACTGAACTTCTTATAAAAAGAAGAAATGGAGACGAACCAAGAAAAAAAGACAGATAAGAAGATGAGAAACTACAAAGACGATTCTCCGGTTGGATGACATTGATATGGAAAAGGAAGACCTTGCTTGTGCCTTTTGCATCTTGGCCTAGATTTACTGGTTTGGTACCAATATTGCATGCCATCTTAGCATTTGCCTTTCTGTCTCATGTTACATCATTCTTGACACTGCTGACGGTGCTCCTGAAATTTCCTGCTGTTTCCTACCTCCAGACCCTCAGGACCAATATTATATCTGCACTGTATTTACTGAGTATGTGTACGTTGGTGTGAATAATGTGATCTCTAGGGCTACATAGAAATCCGAGTTATCATACAGACATGTGCAAAAGGGAATTTTTACTGTACAGTTACAGAGTTGTATTTCTCCATCCACCATGACAACCATTCCTCACTGAAACAATGCTTGGTTATAACGTCTATGTTTGTACTGCAGTTTCATGAGTTTTGCAAAGAAACAGTGAATTATCCCCTCAAGCTAATCCTAGTACTAGAACCAGTTATATAAAGTGTTACATATTCCACCAAATACTGCAATAGCCTATTATTCACTGAACTTTGTGTACAGGATGATAGGATGACGACCAACTATTCTAGTGAAAAAAAGAGGTTCAACTGCTTCTTGTGATATTTTTGGATTAGCAATATGTGTTTGTTCTAATAATAAAATGTATCTTTAACACAAACATGGCAGACTATCTTCTTTCCCAAGGCACTGTATACCTGGCTTTCTCTAACATCTTTATCTGTGTTGTGTGATCTTTGATAAATATTCTTTTACATTATGCTGAGGAAAGTTGACAGCTTGCCATCTTAACTTCATTGCAAACTGTGCTTACTTCTTCATAAAGCACTCGAGAACCTGTAAAAAATATATTTATATGATTTTAGAGGTTGCAGACTACTCACAGAGGATACAACAACACCAAGAAGAATTCTGCCTGCCTCAGAAACAACTACAGGATTAAGGAATTCAAACTCACTTGAGGACCCTGCATCAAATCAGATGTGGATTGACGACGAATGGAAAGAGCTTCTCAACTTGTGTTCTGTTCTTATAAAACAAGTTCTGTGACCTAAACATATGAGAACAGACTGATAACCCCCAAAAAGAGTCTGGAATGTATCATGACATTATTTTATTTTTCTCCTCTTTTGGCCATGTTCATCTTTATATACTATTAACCATAGATTATTAAATCAAATAATACATAGGCTGTATACTTTTTTTAATCTGTTTTTTGAATGAAAGCTAGTATTAAAGAATCTAATGACTTACTTTTACCCACTGTCCTTTTCTAAAGCACAGTGTGTGCTCAAAAACTGTCAACTTTAATTTTAGATGAAAAAAAAAAGATGAGAAAGCTTGTTTGAACATTTTTTAAAGCTGTATAAGAATTCAGGATACAAAACTGAGGCAAACAAGCCTGCGCTCTCTATTCTTTTCTTCTTGATAATGGGTGTTGTCAAGGGAAACACAAAAAAATAGTAGTCAAAATCAGAACCAGAATCAGAATCAGAAATACTTTATTTATCCTGTGGTGGGATATATTTTCTCTTTTATAATTGTTTTTCTTAGTGTTTCATTGCAATATGAAAAATTTGCTCAGGGATAATGAACATTTTGTTATATATAAAATTATGTAAAATCTAAAATTGAATCATCCTCTTTGTGATTACAAAGCAGTTTGTTCACATTACATGATCTATCTTTGAAAAAAACAGCTGTTGTATTTTTCACCATGATGAGTTTCATAGTTGGCCGAATATTTGACTCTTTAAGCCCTGAAACCTGCTGCCAACACACCAAACACACAGGTTACCCAGTCACCTGACACAGTGTGTAATGTTTACTGCAGAGTAACAGATAGATTATAATAATGAAGAAGGTAAAGTTGATTATTTTGGACCCCTCAGCTCCAGCATGAACAGTTTGCTTGCTGGACAGTGTTGTATGCAGGGGTGTAGTGCTAGTGTTGGTAGTTAGTGGATCAACTTATAGTGCTCTCAAAAGTCTTTATGAATCTCAACCTGATTATGCAAACAGCAAGTAATCTATTTTCTCACTTTGAGAAAAAAAGTGCTGTTCAGGTGCGCTCCGTCAGCACTATGATTGTATGTTACCCCCAGAGGACAAATCTGAAATAGAAGTTACTTTTATTGAAAAAATGCAGTTAATGTCTTCTCTGTAATTTTTTCACTTTGCAAAGTCATTCCACGGGCTGGATTGGAACCTCTGGCGAGCCGGGTTTTGCCCGCGGGCCACATGTTTGACTCCCAGAATTAAAGAATTAAAGGACTTGTGTCGCAGCAGGATGCAGAAAAACTCGTCCATGCATTTATCTTTAGCAGACTAGACTACTGTAACGGGGTCTTTACAGGACTCCCTAAAAAGTCCATCAGACGGCGGCAGCTCATACAGAATGCTGCTGCTCGAGTCCTAACAAGGACCAAAAAAGTAGACCACATCACTCCAGTTCTTAGATCCCTACACTGGCTTCCTGTCTGTCAGAGAATAGACTTTAAAATCCTGCTGATGGTTTATAAAGCACTGAATGGTTTAGGCCCAAAATACATTGCTGATCTGCTACTACTTTATGAACCACCTCGACCTCTGAGGTCATCAGGTACTGGTCTGCTTTCAGTCCCGAGAGTCAGAACGAAACATGGTGAAGCAGCGTTTAGTCATTATGCACCACATATCTGGAACAAACTCCCTGAAAGCTGTAGGTCTGCTCCAACTCTCACCTCTTTTAAATCAAAGACTAAGACTTTTTTATTTGCCACTGCCTTCCTATCTTAGCTAATTTTAACTCACTTTAAATTAAAATTTTAAAGCTGCTGTGAGGAACTTTTCTTTTGTATCGATTCTGGCGCCCCCTTGTGGACAAAGTGATACCTCTTATCGCTTGTCCTATACATACAAAAGTAGTGTTTTCAACAGAAACCTCATCCTGTTGTCTTTTAACAGTCAACTTTAACAGGCAATGTGATTATTTGCCATGAAAACAGTCAAATAAAGGCTGTTTCTGAAGTGAGATGTCCATCATCTGGTCTAACACCTACACCCTCAGGGTGGTTTCAGGCATTAAAAATGTCAACAGAGAAGGTGTCAGTGTTGCTGCTGATGGTCTTGCATGCTATTGAAGGTCATAAAGAGGCATCAGCATCATTTTCAGTCTGTTTCTCAGCAAGTTCAAAACTCCTCACAGTGTAATTTTAATATATTTCTAATTTTCCTTTTCTTTTCTGTTTTATTATATTTTTCATTTTAATTCTGCTCTTTTATGCCTGTCTGAATGTTTCCAATGCTTTTAATGTTTTAATGTAAAGCACATTGAGTTGCCCTCGTGTATGGAATGCGCTATACAAATAAAGCTGCCTTGCCTTGCATTAACTGATCAGAGCAGTAGTGTACCTCCGCCGACAGTAGTTGGCAGTAGAGTGCCAGTTGAGCTTGATAGAGCCGAGCCCGGAATGAAAGCG
Source organism: Notolabrus celidotus (assembly GCF_009762535.1). Taxonomy (NCBI): domain Eukaryota; kingdom Metazoa; phylum Chordata; class Actinopteri; order Labriformes; family Labridae; genus Notolabrus; species Notolabrus celidotus. The sequence goes on along the minus strand of NC_048279.1, from coordinate 19,294,963 downwards.
TAGAAGAAGAAGAAGCCCGTTTGTAGCGGCAATGAAAGGACAGCGTGCCTCTTCTAATCTAAAGCAAACATAAGTAAAGTGTCCATCTGTGAATCTAACTATCAATACAGTACACCACTAAGTTTAGTTCATCTCCAGCAGAGACTCACTAGACTGCAGCGGGAAGATGTCCTTGTTTTGTGCAAGTAAGTGAAGTTGACTTCATTCATATGGCGGAGGCTAATGCTACTAGCTCATGTAGCTAACGTTAGCGGCCATGCAGTGCCGCCTTCTACACACGACACTCCATCGTCTGTCTACAGGGTTATTCTGTTGTTGGTATCATGGAGGTTCATGTTGTTTGTATTTTACTCAGTTTCCAACGAGGTGCCGGAGCACCCGTGCGTCTCTCCGGTGTCCAACCAGGTGTTTGAGCGAAGGCTGATCGAGAAGTACATCGCAGAGAATGGGACGGACCCGATGAACGGACAGCCCCTGTCTGAGGAGCAGCTCGTAGATATAAAAGGTAAAGGAGGAACACCTCTTCTTATTATGGGAGTTTGGTAGGAGTTACATCTACCAAATGTAGATGCAATCGTATTCAGTAACCCTGCAATAAGCACTCATATGATGGTTGTAGTGTTAATTCAGTTAAAGGCACTATGAGGAGTTTTTCACCAGCTGAGAAACAGACTGAAACCAACACTGATGCCTCTTTATGACCTTCAAAAGCAAACAAAACCATAAACAACAACGCTGATACCTTCTCTGTTGTAATTTTTAATGCCTTAAACCACTCAGAGGGGGTCGGTGTCAGACCACATGATTGACATTTGGCTTTAGAAACATCCTTTTTCATCTGTTTTCATGGCAAATAATCACATTGAGTGATACATCTGTCTGTTAAAAGACAGCAGGGTGAGGTTTTTGTTGAAAATACTACGTTTGCATGTACAGAACAAGAGATAAGAGGTATCACTTTGTCCACCATGGGGCGCCAAAATTGATATAAATCAAAAGTTCCTCACAGCAGCTTTAAGTTACACCTCCTTAAAAACTTCACGATTAAAGGGATGTTTTGTAAAAACTACTCGTTTAACTTTCGCTGGATATAATGGGAGGCAGGCAAAATTGATCAGTGCTGTATTCGTACTTTTAACCTGGATTGAAACAGTAATAGCTAAAGAAAGTAATACAACTGACGCCATTTTCATCACTGTGCAAACACTATGCACATTGTTGCTATCATTAAATCATCTAATAATGTATAGGTGTATTTCACCATCTTTAAGATAACTACTCCATCCTCCCACGTGATGCTAGAATGTATTTATTTTTTCTTTTAGAAAATTCTGTTCATTCATTTTTCTTCATTCTTAATCGGACCAACAGTTTACAAAACACCATAGAGTACAAAAACAAAGAACAAAACCATGCCATGACAAGGAGAGTTGCACCCACAATCTTCAATGTAACATACACATCTTCCCCTTACACCTTACTCACACATCAACAGGTGGCTGACATTTGAATACAGATGAAGTACGAGTATCAATAAGTTACATATTGTATTGACTGGACTCTAGATAGGCCATCCAGGGGTCCCAGGTCTTGTGAAACAGCTGTGGGCTACCTCTGATGGAATAGGTTATTTTCTCCAAAGGAGAACAGGAATTGACCTCATTAATCCATTGAATAATGTTTGGAGGATCTACATGATTCCACTTAGACGTTATACATTTCTTGGCAGCTGTAATGGATAGGCTCACAAAACCCTTTAAGCTTTGGGAGGGGAGCTTCAAGTCGGTCAAGTCCCCTAGCATTACTATCACAGGTGACAAGGAAATATTCTGCAATAATACTTTCTCAAGAATGTTCTCAATTCCCAGCCACCACTGTCTTAACTTATTGCAGGACCACACTGTATGTATTAGCATACCAATTTCCAGTTTACATCGAAGGCAGAGAGGGGATACATAGAATGCATATTTTGTATGAAGGCATCAAATACACCCAACTGAAAAGCTAACAAGTGAAAGCTGCCATCTTAGCGTAGAAAATATTCACTTTCAAGATATTTCCCCACTATATATGTACTTATTATGAATACTTACATGACACTGCTTGTTCCTAAGCATGAGCAACTTTTCTCTCTTTTAGTGTCCCATCCCATTAGGCCAAAGGCTCCATCAGCAACAAGCATTCCTGCCATTCTCAAGTCTCTTCAAGATGAGTGGGTAAGTGTTGTTTACAGTGAGGATTTTGTGGAAGTGAAATACACAACAAAACACACTTAAAGTTGCATGCGACTTTTGCCACCATCACCCTTTAAAAGATAAAGATGTTGGTGGTGGTAAAGCGTAGGTGTAACAGAATTAGGGCTGTCAACGAATATTCTAAATTCGAATATATATTCAAATATTTAAAAGAAACGGAGATTCGATTGTGAACATTAATATTCGACTGTGGAAAAAGTGGGTGCACTGCATTACGGGACAGGTCACAGGAGTCACACATTCACAGCGTGAAGCAGATGGCAGAGAGAAATCTTTCCGTCCCCAGATCCTCAGTGGGCTCTGAACGCGTCTTTTCGTCCGCTAGGAATATTGTGAATAAAAAGAGATCTGCACTGGCCTCTTCACATGTGGACTGTCTTGTGTTTTTGGCAAATAACCTGTCAGGCTTAAGACCTTACATTGACAGTGGACTAAAAGAGCCCGACAATCAGTGACACTGGGATAAAATGCAGTTTTCCTCTCTTTTTTTATACAAGCGCCAAGAATGTAAGTGGACTACTTTTTCGTTTTTACTTTAACTTCAATTAATGTTATTAATATTTGCTTCAATCACTGAATGAAGCCTGCCTATATTAGGGACAAGAGTCGGGACCTTTAATTGCTCACACAAGTCTTGCTCAGCACTCACTCAGCGCACAGAGAGAAGGGGGGCGAGCGAGCGAGAGGTCTACGGTCTTAAAAGTGTAACGGTATAGGCCATTAGGTCATTTACTTGTTTTGTAATGTGTAGGTATGTTTTAGGCATGTTAAATATGAAATCAAAATACCTATACAAGTAGTTATGTCTGCTTGTATTAGTTTGTCCACCTGTTATTGACATAATGCGCAAATGTAGATATTCGAATGGTTCAAACCTATGTTGTTTTTTTTGAGGGAATATTCAAACGTCATTTTGGAGCAATTTTGACAGCCCTAAACAGAATATAACTTTATTTTAAATGGAAAAAGTATTTGTTTTAGAGAGTTGATCATTGCAAAAGGGCCTGTAATGGTGAAGTGTTGCTTACTTTGTTTTGTTCTTGGAAGATATCTGTTCAATTGTAAAGGAGGTTTCCTCACGTAGTTGTCATCTTTTCTTCTGCTCCAGGACGCTGTTATGCTTCATAGTTTCACTCTGCGGCAGCAGCTGCAGACTACTCGCCAAGAACTGTCACATGCCCTCTACCAACATGATGCCGCTTGCAGAGTCATTGCTCGACTTACAAAAGAGGTCACTGCTGCGAGAGAAGGTGAGTTAACAGCAGTTTGTGTCTGCTATTGCAGGGCACAAGTCCAGTTGTAAAGCACACTAAACAGTTTTATATGATCATCAGCTCGCTGCAGAGTCTCTTATAAGACAACACAAGTGCATCTTGTGAGGTCATGTTTTTATTTTGGGGTCTGTTTCTCCTCTACAGCTCTTGCTACGCTCAAACCCCAAGCTGGATTGGTTGCCCCTCAGGCAGTCCCGGCTTCCCAGCCTGCTGCAGCCGTGAGTGACAGACTGTTGATTAAAGTTGACAAGATACTGCCAAGAATTGCCCATCATAAACCTTTTAACAATACTCTATCCAACATTTGCTGTGTTTGCTTCTGTGTCTCAGGGTGCTGGCGGAGAACCTATGGAGATCAGTGAACAGGTTGGAATGACCCCAGAGATTATCCAGAAGGTAAGATTTTGTGCTTTTCCTTCATTGTTATCTTTATTTGGCTTTGTTTACAGTTTTTACTTTAATATTGAGATGTTTCAAAGCTGTTTCTGTTTCCTGTTTGCAGCTCCAAGACAAAGCTACTATCCTCACCACAGAAAGAAAGAAGGTATTATTTCCCCCTTTTATCAGCTACATTAAGTGCATTTCTGCTGTAATATTTTTATGTTGTTTAAACATTTGTTCAGTTGTTGTTGTCTTATGCTATGTAATGCCATATTTAACCGCCCCTGTCCCTTTTCAGAGAGGAAAAACTGTCCCAGAGGAGCTGGTTAGAGCTGAGGATCTCAGCAAATACCGCCAAGTGGCTTCACATGCTGTAATTATACATTTCTGTCTATCTGAGTAAAATTGTTCATCTAATATCACATGGTTTGAACAATATGAAGTTTGTAGAGTACACATTTTCACGGTGGTCTCTCTTTGTTGCCTCCAGGGTCTTCATAGTGCCAGTGTTCCTGGTATCCTGGCTCTGGATCTGTGTCCCTCAGACACCAGCAAAGTTCTCACTGGTATATTGATTCTACCCAAGGCGTAGCTCATTTTTCAGTTTCTAAAAGGTTTCATGAGCCGCATTAAAATGTACTTGACGTTGACTCTTTTTTTTTTTTGTGCAACAGGTGGAGCTGACAAGAATGTGGTGGTGTTTGACAAGAACGAGGAACAAATTGTGGCAACACTCAAGGGTCACACCAAAAAAGTCACATCTGTCATTTACCATCCATCCCAGGTAAGCTTTGTTTTTAGAAATAAACCAGCCAGTCTCTCTTTAGTAAATAAACTCTTTTACTCTCCAGACAAAGAAAGGTGTGTGAAAATGTCAGACAGCTGTTATGAGTGATCTGTTATTCATATTTTTTCTTCACTCTCTTTTCACTTGCTTTCCTCTCCAGTCCGTGGTCTTCTCTGCATCTCCAGACAACACCATCCGTGTTTGGTCTGTCACCGGGGGCAACTGTGTGCAGGTGGTTCGTGCCCATGAGGGAGGTGTCACTGGACTCTCCCTTCATGCTACTGGGGACTACCTACTCAGTTCCTCTGAGGATCAAGTACGTGAGCAGGATGAAAAACACAGGCAGACCTTGGGCTTTATTTCAAGCGGATAGTTCACATTAGTTTTTAGTGGGGTTGCATGAGTTACCTGTCTGAGTGTATTACCCTGGGGGGATCAGAGCAGATACGTCTCCAAAAAGAGCGTACACTTTCAATTAGAAGGCAAACTGATGTGGTAGAGTTGACCTCATCTGCAGGGGTTGGTGGCTTTGCTTCTCTTCTTGTTCTTTAGCCACGTTTTCAACAAAGGGTCTGAGCTGATCAGTATCTCCTGTGTGTAATACAGACAGTTACCTCATACAAAACCACTTAAAAAGGTCCCTCTAACACTAAAATACATGCAATTTTCTCTGAGTTATTGAGCCACTACAAGAACTTCTTCCAACTTTGTTATTCACCTCTCTGCAGTACTGGGCCTTCTCTGATATCCAGACTGGAAGAGTCCTTACCAAAGTCACTGATGAAAGTGCAGGCTGTGGTGAGTGTCTATGTAAACATGTGTCTTTTACAGTGTGAAGAACCCTCCTCTCCTTTTTCTGGTGTTAATGTGTTTTTGCTCCATGCAGCTCTCACTTGTGCTCAGTTCCATCCTGATGGTCTCATTTTTGGAACTGGTACGGCTGATTCTCAAATCAAGATCTGGGATCTGAAGGAGCGCACCAATGTGGCCAACTTCCCAGGCCACTCTGGCCCTGTCACCTCCATTGCTTTCTCTGAGAACGGATACTACCTGGCCACAGGTAAAGGATACTAACAGCACTTTTACGCACAGTTGCTGCCTACCTGTCCTCTAGGAGTGGAGTACCTGCAGTACAACGGTTCTAAGGACTTTTGGGAATACCAAAAGACACCAGACACTAGCCTACAGCTTCTTTAAATACTCCAAGCACCTTCAGCTCTTTTTTTTCACCAAATAAACCTAATATTGTATATTTATGTGACTATATTTTAAATGTGGTGACATACTTGGCTGCTTTTGTGCTCCAGGTGCCCAAGATAGCTCTCTGAAACTGTGGGATCTGAGGAAACTGAAGAACTTCAAGACCATCACTCTGGACAACAACTATGAGGTAAGAAAATGAGTTACTTTCTCTTACAAAAGGAGTAGTTGACTGTTTTGGGAAGTAATTTTGTTCCTCAAAGTTCGATGATAAGATTAGTAATGTTTTCACTGATACACACCAAATTATAGGCCAGAACCAACAAACAGTTAGCTTCATGGAGCAGACACACTGATAGCTATTTGTTGACTGGTTACAGTCACATCATGAAGTCTTACTGTCAAGAGAGAGACTCCTAAAATCTGCAACTCTTTCAAACTTAAACTTTGTGCATTTAAATATCTGTTAGTGTGAGGATTAAACAAACAAGATTTAAAAAATATCACACTGAGGTGCTGAGAAGTGACTGCATAGAACAGGGGCTAGCTTTTCTCCACTGTTCTTTTTTCATGCAAAACTAACAACCCTCTTGATAAAGCCTCATGTACACAGACATGAGGAGGTGTTTATCAATACGCCAGCAAATAAACACACCATGTGACATCACTGTTTAAATTTCTTAAAGCTTTAGTCTATTATATCTTTATGGAACACAATTGTGCTTGACCAGCATATTAAGTTGATTCTCCTAAAGCATGTCATCAGACATAATTGCAATACCAACCATTGGGGGAACACTCACCTTTTGACACTTTGAATCCCTTTTTCTTTAACAGGTGAAGTCCCTTGTGTTTGATCAGAGTGGTACCTACCTAGCTGTAGGAGGATCTGACATCCGTGTCTACATTTGTAAGCAGTGGTCTGAGGTCCTCAACTTTACAGGTGAGGCGAGGGGGTCATACTACTTATATCTCTTTCCACTGTGAAGTGTGAATTTCATAAGATGTCGACTCCTGGAAGTAGCTCATCTATTAAGTTGCTTTTTCTCTCTGATTGCAGACCATTCAGGATTGGTGACCGGTGTGGCCTTTGGAGAGAACGCTCAGTTCCTGTCCTCAGCAGGGATGGACAGAAGTCTCAAATTTTATAGTTTGTAGGAAAGGGTAAATCTAGTGTGAAGACAGGAAGATAAAGAGGATGATTGATAGTGGCTACCCTATGTCTGAACACTTGCTCTGTGTGAGAGTAACTTGTCCCCAAAAAGAAGAGAAAAAAAATCACTGCTAACTTTTCTTCATTAGTGTGTCTGTCCTTTTCCAGAAAAAAGATCCCATTGAACCGTCTGCTTTATAAAAACCACAGCTGCATGATAAGAATATCGTGTTTGTTGGCATTGTTTGTCTAAAGTGTAAATGATGTGAAATAACAAACAAAAGCCAGTCCAATGCTATGGTCAGATTTTCCAGCAAATACAACTATATTGTAGTATTTTCTCTAAGGTGTGTGGGGGTCTCAAGTTGAAATAAAGCTCCATAGTGGTGGTGTACGCCATAGAGAGCTGTAAGTGGTATGGCCATAATCAGCTTTGCTTCTTAATGTAGATCAGTCACATTACAGATTCCTTAGTTTAAGATGGTGGTAACAGTACAATATAGTTAAAACAGGTGTGAGGTTTTTGTTCCTCTGTGAAAAATATTCTTGTTTTACCCCCCCCCCCCCCTAATTTCATTTCCTGTTTCATTTGTTCCATTTGAGGTTTTTTGTTTCTTTATTCAATTGTATATTTCTCATACTTGCTATTTTATCCTTTGCAACTCTGCCCTTTTACAATAAAAAATCTTTTGTATTTCAATTGGTTGTTCTCCTACTGTATGATTTACGTATGCCCTCTTTAAAATAATTCCACCAAATAATTCTGTATGGAACTTTATAGGATGTGTGGTAAATCACTGTACTGTTGTGCAATTTGACAAAATAAGTATTCATAAGGGGAAGCAGCTATTTTTAGACATTCAATTCAACACTACTTTTTAGAGAAAAGAGAAACCTTATTCTAACTAGTTCAAAGAAGCTCTCCTCTCCTTTGGTTCTTCCACATATCACATACGAGTAAATAAATACTTGGGGGGCTCATCAGATGCAAAAGATTAGGAGCTAATTTTGTTAGGGTTTAAAAATATTTTCACATTATGGATTAAGGAAGTATTTAACAACCTGAAACTTCAGGGGATTAGATGCACAGTAAAGGGCTCTTCTGAGAGGTTTCATAAGATGTGGGACCCTTTCCTGGATCATGCAAAGACAATTATCTTCCTGGTTATTCCCCAATGAAACCTTACTTTGTTCTGCTCAGTTCTTGACCCGGCCCGTGTCCTGTTGTATTCCTTCAACCCTGATTGTTCGAACATGAGACGACTCGCTCACTGTCACATATAAGGTTTGACCAAGCCGACTTATCTCCTCTTCACTTATTGTTTTATTTTATTAACACCTTTTTTTTGTTGAGTTCTTCTTCTTATTATTACCATAGTATGTTGTATATGTGTGTATGTGTATAGGTATGAATGTATTTGTATACATATATATTCAAGATTCAAGAAAGCTTTATTGCCAAGTGAGCTTGCACACAAAAGGAATTTGACGTGGTGAATGGAACACTGGTACTTAACAAGACAGTAAGGACAATAAATATATAAACCTAAACATAAATCCAAAAATTGTAAATAAAAATAAAAATACTATCTGTAAAAATAAAGATATGGAAGTACTTTTAAAGACATGAAATAAGTTAAATTAGCCTAAGCCAGAGTGCACATGTGGTAGATGAATATAATAATAAAATATGTTATGGGATAAATTACAATATTGCACATGGTTATGAGGTATTGCACCGGAAATCAAGGATATATCAGGAGTCTGTAGTGTTTTACAGTATTTTACATTATTATTATTATTGTTATTATTATTATTGTTATTATTGTTATTGTTATTTTTTTTATGATAAGTGTCATGATATGATATGTCATGATATGATATGTCATTATGTGTTCCCAGTGGCGGAGCCAGGGAGTGGCCAGGGGTGGCCATGGCCACCTCTGAAAACTGATTGGCCATGGCTGTGGCCACCCTGAAATTCTGAAACATGATTGGCTATTTACCATGTCAGAGGCATTACTCATTATCAAATCAGCTATTGTGTTTCAGCAAGCAGCAGAGACAGTAGTTTCTGTGAATTTGAATATTATTTTTGTTGATGCTTTGACTTTGCACAATCATCTTCATTTTGAGTCCTTAAAGAGTTCAGTTCAGCAGATTTAAATGTTTACACTCTGTCAAGTTACATTTTTAATGTTAACGTTAGAAATCTACAAAAATGTAACATTTGTTAAATTATTTTATAAAAAGAAGTTAAAGTACATGTGATTATTGGAGATCACCCTCCTAGGTTTGGGGTAAGCCCCTAATGTTTTCCACGCCTGGGCAACACTTCAACAGTCAGTGCCCCAGTTTGGCCACCAAAGTCAAAACTGTGTTGCTCCACCACTGTGTGTTCTTGCACATGACAATATGACATTGTCAATTACAAGGTTTTACAATGTTACAATGTAACAATGTCATTTAGCAGAAGCTTTTATCCAAAGTGACGTACATACGAGAACAAGAACAACACAAGCAAAGATCTAGACAAGAGGAAACAAGATCAGTACGAGTAACAAAGTGCTTCAAGTCCATGTGGGTGCAGGTACTGCCAAGCAGTGTAAAGGCAATGCACAAAAGTAAGTAAGGAATTTTTTTTTTTTTATATAATAATAATCAAATAAGGAACATCTACAATGAAGCAATCAAACCATTTAAGACCTTCCATTATCTTCATCAACAATTAACATCACCACAATAATGACCAAAGTACCAAGTGCTGGGTCACTCAAGAGCTGAACACAGATTCCCAGAGTAGAGCAGGACAGTGAGAGTCAACTGTAGCTGGAAGTCAAGTCAAGTCAACTTTATTCACATAGCACATTTAAAAACAACCAATGTTGGCCAAAGTGCTTTACAAGGTATAAAGTAAAAAGTACATGAAGACAACAATAAACAACAACATAGCAGGATATTACTGTCCGCTTCACGAGGAGAAGGCCAAAGAGAAGAGATGGGTCTTCAACAAAGATTTAAAACACTCAACAGAGGGGGCCGATCTTAATTGGAGTGGCAAGCCATTCCAGAGCTTGGGGGCCGCTGCTGCAAAGGCTCAGTCCCCCCGGGTGTTAAGCCTTGTTTTAGGCACATCCAGGAGCAGCTGGTTTGTTGACCTCAGTGCTAGGGCTGGGTTGTGAACATGGAGGAGATCAGCCAAGTAGGATGGTGCCAATCCATTTAGGGCCTGGAAGACATGATCTGCCAGTGGGGACAACAGTGGAGAACAGTCTAGCTAAGTGCATAGTGCTTCCTAAAGAGCTGGGTCTTTAGCTGTCTTTTGAAAGTAAAGAGGGACTCTGCAGATCGAATGGAGTTGACCAATTCATTCCTCCATTTAGGGGCAACAGAAGAGAAGAGAAGTTTTAACATATTTGTCAAATTCTGTCAGAAAAGTTCTAATAAACAAAGTCCATTATAATAAATAAATAATGTTTTCACATTAGCCATGTTATCTGTTGTGTCCTACACATGTACAGTGACTGTAATGTTATTAGGACTTGTTTTTCGTGAACCAGACATGAGAACAGCCCTACTCAGTCTTAAATGAGAGTCATGCCGCGCTTCATTACTGTGTTTTGACAATTGTTGTTAAGTAAACCAGTAACTGCACACGTGATATCTATTAACCGAGCGTAGGAGACAAACATACTGTAACATGTATCTAATGTCGGACATAGAAAGTCACGAACATGTAAGTGTTTTAGGTTATAATCGGTTATACTGCCATTTAATTCAGGGACTCTGGGGCTCAGATAGACAGCGCTGCGTCAGCCGCCGTCACGTGAAGACCCAGTAACGTGACTCAAACAGGAAGTAAAGTCGAGCTGATGAACTTCTCATAAACACGTCTGGTTCTCCGGTCATCAGTCACCGGTCTGACCCTCGGTGTGGTGCTGGACGGGCTGAAATACTGCGGTTTGGAGTCCAGTGGGATTTAAGAGGCAGACAGGTGAGAAGTTTTAGTTTTTAGAGACATGTTGAGCTCAAATGTATCTGATTTGTACCTCTGTCCACTTTGGACGGACCACAGTTAATGAAAGCCCAGCTGTGGTACTTCTTTTCCCTTCTTAGAGGAATCCTCCTCACCAGACCAGACCAGACTACTAACACAGAACTACTCCTTTGGTTTGGTGGACTATAGTTCAGCTTTTATTAACAGTGCGTGCAACTAAAAATGAAACTTAAACCTATGTCGTCCTCTTATTCTGAAAACCTCTTATTGTCCTTTTAATGCTTTTATTTACTTATCAATTTTTATTCATTTATTTATATTTATTCATTGTATTTATTTATCCTTGAAAAACCTCTCAACAATGATTTACTGGTCTATTGTCCCACCACTTCATTCTGTTTAATTGACGTGTATTCCTCTTAACCCCTTGCGTTGCATTTTGTTTTGCATTGATAAAGTTCCTCCTCCCTGTCGTTCGAAATCTGTGCTTTGTTATTTGTAAACATTTATAATATAAATAAAGTTATTGTCTATTTCTGATTATTGCCCGGTATGCTTACACTGTTGACTGTCATTGGAGAGTGAAAACAGCACAAGCAATGTAACAAAAAAAGAAACATTTAGAGGATTGATCATCTCCAAATATTATTTAGCTGTTCTCTATTAATTAACAAGCAACACCATAGCTTCATGACAGTTATGGATAGACAATGATTTAGTTTATGCACAGATCTATCTACGCTGGAGTCGATAGAACACAGACAACACTGCTCATATATAATAAAACTGTATTGTATTATGTTTTATTGTATTTTATATTTAAATTTTAGATATTTAAAAGCTGGAAGAGAGAAACAGCATCTCGTTTTTCCTGTATGTCTAGTGTATATACAGTGAAAATTGACAATAAAAACCTTTGAATCTCTTGAATCTCACAGAAAATGAAAGTGTTTATTGAAGCTCGTGGTTATCTTTTGGGTTTGGAGTTTTTGGTTGAATAAAATATCAAGAGGTTTTGCTTAAAAAGCAGTTTTAAAAATGGTAGCTGAACTGACTGGATATTTCTTTATATTGCCATATTTTTGAAGTGTACTGTCAAGGTATTTCACCCACAGATGAAAAACTGATCTTTAAAAAAAGCAGAAGCACTCCTCTGCAAGACTGGAAACCCCACCTGGTCTACATAGTCAGGAGAACATGATGCTTCCCCTTTTTACAGTTTCCATTTATGACCTTTTGTTATAAAACCCAGAACCTTTTTATGTTGAGACTAAAAATAGGTGCTGTCTGTGTCGCCTTTTCCTCCACAGTTTGCTGCCTCTCTCCTCTGACCTTCTCAATAATATCCCTCCATTCTACTTTAGCAGCTATGGGCTCCATGTTTCGCAGTGAGGAGGTGTGCCTGGTGCAACTCTTCCTGCAGTCCGGCTCGGCCTATAACTGTGTCAGTGAGCTTGGAGAGCTGGGCCTGGTTGAGTTCAGAGACGTGAGTAGTGTAAACTTTTGCTCAGCTCATGATCTTGTAGAGAAAAACTCTGATTCTAATTCAAATTAGTCAGCTGATGTGTAGCGAGAATGTTTTTCATGTGCTGCCATCTTGCCCACATCAGTGCAATTTTCCAAAGGTGACACTGGATTGTCTCTTTTTATCCTTTTGGCTCGTATTACAAACCATGGATCATTATTATTACTCTCATGACAATCATCTGCCCTTTATTTGTACCAGATACAAGATAACCAACTGTGGTTAATATCTTGTATCTGGTAGAAAAGACACCTCATTAGTCACTTTGAAACCTGCTGCATGTATAAATATAAGCATAGATGATATGGTTATTTTGAATCTCTGTGAGCCACAGATACATTTTCCATTTCTCTCATTGTCATCAGGTGATCATGAGTAACTGTGTCCCTCTTCCACCCCCCTCTCTTGTCATGTTGTAGCTGAATCCTAATGTGAACGCCTTTCAGAGGAAGTTTGTTGGCGAAGTTAGACGATGCGAGGAACTTGAGAAAACTTTCAGTAAGTGTTGATCCATTCCTCCCTTCCTGTAGTTTAGTGAGTGTTACTGTGTTCGTTATGATTGCATTCTAAATTTGCTCTCTCTGACCTCCTTTATCTACCCTTCAGCATTCCTGGAGCAGGAGATCAACCGCTCCCTGTCCCCTCCATTGAAGGGCCCCCTCCCTCCTCCTTGCCCTACACCTTTGGCCCCCCAGCCGCGCGAGCTCATCACCATTGAGGAAGAATCTGAGCGGCTGGCCAGAGAGCTCAAAGAGGTGAGTGCCTAATACAATCAAGGCTGATGTGATGAATTGAAGAAGAGCCTCTGTTGTCTCATCAGTACACTATCAGGGGAGGTTATCCTCAGAGTGGAGGACAGATTTTTCTAATGAAGTGTGTCTGTGTGTCATAAGGTGTCCAGAAACAGAGACAGCCTCCGGGCCCAGCTGACCCAGCTCTGTCAGTACCGAGGAGTCTTGACCAAAACACACTCTCTCACAGCCTCACAGGTGATAAAAAAACTACATTGATGCAACAATTCCTGCATCCATTTTTGCATATTCCATAATTGTTGTGCTGTAGAGAAACAAGTGCAAATGAAAACTGCTTCAACTTGTTATTCTTCCTCTCCAAGGCTCCGCCCCCTGTATTGGAAAGTCAAGGCCTGTTTGATAACCGCCAAGATGTCCATCTGAGGTAGATTTCATTTTCTGAAATGTTTATTCAGGACCTTTTTTATGTTCTCTCCATTAAACACACATTTCTCTTTTCTTTATCTGTTCACTCTCAGTTTTGTGGCAGGAGTGGTCCATCCTTGGAAAGTCCCTTCCTTTGAACGGTTGTTATGGCGGGCGTGTCGTGGTTATATCATTGTGGATTTCAGAGAAATGGAGGACCGACTCGAGCATCCGGACACGGTGTGAACTAGGAGACAGAGTCTCTGATGTTTGATCACACATAATGAGTTTTCTTGTAAGTGTTTTATCACATTTGTTCACTGATTTTTCTTTTGCAGGGTGAAATGGTGCAATGGACAGTGTTCCTCATTTCTTTCTGGGGAGATCAAATTGGACAGAAAGTCAAGAAGATTTGTGATTGGTGGGTAAACCTCTGCATCAGTTAGATTTTTGTTGGTGATTTCCACACTGCACCTATGTGTTGAATACGTTTCATTTCCCCTCATTGCAGCTTCCGCACACAGACATTTGCCTACCCTGAGAATCCTGCTGACAGAGAGAAGATTCTTCAGGGGCTTGAAGGTAGAATTGAGGATATCAAATCAGTAAGTGTAGTGCTTATTTATTTATATTTATGTATTTTATTATGAAGTAAACATGGTTTCTACAAGCTCAGCCTCACTCCTTTCTCCTCCAGGTGTTGTCACAAACCGAGGCCTTTCTGCAGCAGCTGCTGATGAAGGCGGTGGCTGTCCTGCCCCAGTGGAAAGTGCGGGTGCAGAAGTGTAAAGCAGTTCAGATGGTACTGAATCTCTGCAGCCCCTCAGTCACTGACAAATGCCTGATCGCAGAGGCCTGGTGTCCCACCGCCAAGCTGCCTGAGCTGCAGAGTGCTCTCAGAGAGGGAGGGGTAAGACAGACACAGAACTGTAGATGTAAAGCAACAAAAGGAAGTAGCCGGTTTCACTTTTACTCAACCTTGTTCTCCGTCCTCAGAGGAAGAGTGGCAGTGGGGTCGACTCTTTCTACAACCGCCTGCCGTCCACCACCCCTCCCCCCACACTGTTTCCTATCAACTCTTTCACAGCTGGTTTCCAAAACATTGTTGATGCTTATGGAGTGGCCAGCTACCGAGAAGTAAATCCAGGTTTGTGGGCACACAACTGAATAAAAAAGCTTCTTCATTCAGACCTTAAAGATGTTCAAAGTAGAAACCAGAGCATGTATATCTTCATTAGAGTTAAGTCTTTCCTCTGAATGATTTTGCAGCGGTGTACACCATAATTACATTCCCATTCCTCTTTGCTGTGATGTTCGGGGATGTGGGTCATGGGTTACTGATGGCGCTGGCTGCCCTCTGGATGGTCCTCGAGGAAAAGGACCCCAAACTGAGGAACAACACTAATGAGGTAATTTCGTATTTTCTTTAGAGAAAGTTAAGAAATGTTCCCCTACATATCCTACAGTTGCTCCCTAGGTATATTAAGTTGACTGTAATCAGGTTTGCTTTTGTAAGTAGCATCATTCACACACTTTAACCATGTTTTCCAGTGCTCAGTGAAATAAGTGAGACGTTTCAACACAGCTTTAAAAACGTTTTTAACTCAAAAAGCCGTGGCAGAGATCGCCAGTTTTTGGGTTTAAACCGCGACCCTGTTAACTGGAGACTTTCAGCCGGATGCATCCCTCATAAACGTCTTTACATGATCATTAAATATCTGATGAGGATATTGAATCTTAAAACTCCCTCTGTGTTTCAACAACAGTGTAAACTCCACAAACACTGTTACATTCAGCTGAAGGTCTCCAGTTTACAGGGTCACTTTTAAAACGGTAACACCGGGAGAGACGCATTTGCGGTGGGCTGAGAGAAGACTACTGTTACAAGCTGCTAAATCAAGTGAATCACAGCTTCTTCTTTTGAAAAGTACATACAAATACAAAACAGATAGAACAGATTAAAGAAAGAGAAATCAAGTGAATCACAGATGTGTGTGATGTTATTGTGGACGACAGGCTGAATAAAAACACTGCGGTTAATCTACCAATCAGACACGTTCAGCATTGCAGGCCCTGCCCCCCAAAAGCCCCGGGCCTTTGAAAAGTACTACCCCCCCCAGGAAAAAAAGCAGGGGCTTTTTAGGGGGGAGATTATCTACTCCTGAAATACTTTTTCGCCCTGGTTACGTCGGTTGAAACGCACGCTGTTCCGGGGTGAAGTTCCCCCGGATGAAAAACGCCTTAAGAAACAAATGCTGCAGACACGGAGCTTTATAAGCTACAACAGATTTTTTTGTTGTGCCACTTTAATTTTTAAAGACCAAAAACCTATGTAAGACGTTTGATGAACGAAAGGGTGGAAGTAATGACATGCAAGAAATAAATCCTTCTGTGTGTCCAGATCTGGAGGATGATGTTTGGAGGACGGTATCTTATTCTGCTGATGGGACTCTTCTCAATCTACACCGGGGCCATTTACAACGAGTGCTTCAGCAGAGGCCTCAGCACATTCAGCTCTGCATGGCATGTCGGCCCCATGTTTGAGAAGAACATATGGAAGTGAGAACATTACACACCTTTATTCTGAACTTAAATGTGTTTGTTGTCCGAAATCTGCAGATCCTTCTAACCTCTGTGTTTTATTCCTTTCAGTGCAACAGTCCTCGCAGAAAACCAGTACCTGTCCATGGATCCTGTTGTTCCAGGTGTTTTTAACAGCCCCTATCCATTTGGCATTGACCCGGTAAGCATACCGTTCAAACATTTGTCACCTGTCCATTGTCTTTAATGCACTTACCTTGATTGACACAGCAGCTATCTCAAATGTTTCATGTGTTTTATTGTCTCAGGTCTGGGGTCTGTCCAACAACAAACTAACTTTCCTGAACTCATACAAGATGAAGATGTCAGTCATCATTGGTGTCATTCATATGACTTTTGGAGTCTGCTTGTCATTCTTCAACCACTGGTTTGTAATCCCCTATTACTTTTTTAATCTTCTTCTTTAAGTGTTTCTTCAGACTTGCTTTTACACGTCTTTTGGCCTTTGTCTGCTTCTTGTTTGTGTTTTTTTAGGCACTTTGGGAAAATAAGAAACATCTTCTTTGTGCTGATCCCCGAGCTCTTCTTTATGGTCTGTCTGTTTGGCTACTTGGTGTTCATGGTGGTCTTCAAATGGATTGCCTACACTCCTACCCAGTCCAAAGTCGCCCCCAGTATACTTATCCACTTCATAGACATGTTCCTCTTCACAGACAACGCTGAAAACCAACAACTCTACACAGGACAGGTGTGTGACTCGTATCTCTAAAGGCAATATCACTCTTAAAAATCTTCTTGTACTTGCTGGACTTAATTTTGTGTGTTAGTTTGGTGTAGTAGAATACCCATTAAGATGCCTGAAACCTCATTTAAACTTAGAAGTTACTGGAGTGCCTGCCATCCATTTTCTGGCATTACAGCCTGTGAATGCAATGCTGTTTGGCAGATTTCTTTCAAGCCTAAGATACCAAAGCTTCCTGAAACAGCACCTCATGTAAACACACCTTAAAAACATCATCTTAGTGTGACACATCAATCTTGAGTTTGGTTTATGTCTGAGGCTATTTTTTTACACTATATTATTGGAAGCTGAAACACCTGACTGTCAGAAGCTTAAAGTAGTCAAACTGTATCACTTACATGCTTTGGAAAAAGCTCTTCATAAGTTTCAGTATATGCGATTTGCTGTACTCACAAACATTCAAATCAGAATCAGCTTCATTGGCCAGGTGTGCACACACAAGGAACTTGACTCAGAACTCCAAATTAGCTTGCTCAAGCTGGCATGTGTTTATTAAAAGCATAACAGCCTGTCCTATAACTCTTCTGTCTCCTTGTGTAGCTTATAGTGCAGAAGATTCTGGTGGTTATGGCCCTGTGTTCTGTCCCAGTCCTCCTGTTTGGGAAACCCACTTGTGAATACATCACATTCAAGAGAAGGCGGCGCTACATGGTGAGTTTGTGTTTGACTGAACCCTTTTTAGGATTCTTTTAAAGTTTGGTTTATTTCTGACAGATTTTTTATTCCCTGCAGCAACAGGAGGAAGACAGACGTCCGCTGGTGGCTGATGATGGCTCCATCAATGCTCGCCAGGGAGATGTGGAGGGAAGTGCAGTTGAAGAGGAGGTAAGAGAGTTAGAATGTGTAACTTTATTCTTCAATCAAATTAATTACAGCCATGGGAGTTACTGCCATGATTCATATGTTTGAACTGGTCATTATGCAGGAGTTTGATGCTGCAGATGTGTACATGCATCAGGCCATCCACACCATAGAGTACTGCCTGGGCTGCATCTCCAACACTGCCTCTTACCTCCGACTCTGGGCTCTGAGTTTGGCTCATGCCCGTAAGTAGCACACACACGCGCGCACGCACACACACACACACACACACACACACACACACACACACACACACACACACACACACACACACACACACACACACACACACACACACACACACACACACACACACACACACAAGATACAGGCACAGACAGACTTCCTCTTTGGTGATGATATATTTTCTCCAGCCAGTTATTCACACACACATGATATACTGTGTCTATATATATATATATATATATATATATATATATATATATATATATATATATAATTTATTTTTTTGTCTGTCTGACAATGAGTAATTTGTGTCTTCACAGAGCTCTCTGAGGTGTTGTGGGTTATGGTGATGCGCATTGCTCTGAAGTGGGAGGGCTATGTCGGATCTGTTGTTCTCTTTGTGGTCTTTGCCTTCTTTGCAATGTTGACCATCTCCATCCTCCTGGTGATGGAGGGACTCTCTGCTTTTCTGCACGCTCTCCGTCTGCACTGGTAAGGACGGGAGGGGGGGGGGGGGGCAACAGGGGAAAAAATGTTTACAAAAAAACAAAATCAAATTACTTAATATTTGTAAAGGCCTTTAAAATTGTATTAATTGCCTCTAAACCTGATTAGCTTTGAAAAAGCCGGATTAATAACTAGGCTGAATATCTGTTTTAAAGTGGAGGGGGTTTAAGCCCATTATTTGATTTATGAGCACACAATAACATGACTTCTTACATACAACCCTTCTATTGAAACTGAAAAATGTGTCTGCAAGTTCCCAAGGCTTCCTTCCTAAAACAAGACTAAAGATATACATTTTACTTGAAGATGTTGTTCATGAACAACTTAATATGAAATGCAGTCTCAACTTAATCACCAATGAAAAATACACCTGTGTATTTCTAAAATTAACAGCAGCTTAAGTAACCTTAACTGTACATATAGAAATCTTCATCTTATCACTTAATTCTGCTTCACATCAGGCTCTATGCTATAATTTAACTTTTTTAATTTAACATCTACACATTACATGTTGATACAACCTGTGAATGAATAAACAAGTGAATCTAGATTCCGATTCATTATAGGACTTTTCTGTTTTGTGTTTTATTGTCCACTCATAGATCACAATGTTTGTCAAAGGGTCTTTTTTCCTGACAGTAGTAACATGCAAAATGAGTATTTTCTCTTCAGTAATGTCGATATGAAGTGTGTGTTGAACGTTGTCTTTGCCTTTTTCTGTTACAGGGTGGAGTTTCAGACCAAGTTCTACAGTGGAACAGGCTACAAGCTCAGCCCTTTCTGCTTCTCATCTCTTATTAATGCATCACCTGCTATATGATCAGCCAAACAATTACTTAGGATTGCCAAATGGTTATGTTAACTTATGTTTACCTGACCCACACACATCAGATTTACTGCCTATCTTAATAATGGTCCTCGTTGAGATTTGAAACTGTTAAATTCACTTGTTAAGTGATCATGATGATATCGACTGTAGAATGAGAATGTGTCCTTAAATTATGAAATTATAATGGCATAATATGAAATGAACAAATACACTTTTGTACCCCCTTGCTCAGTTTTCACTATCAGTGTTATGAACTGTTTTCTGATGACTCTTTTGTAGCTCAAACAATGGTTGGTAATTATTCAGTCACCTCATGAACATTTATATTTTAGGACTGAATTATGAAAAGGGAAAGCACATCAATGAATATGTTGCAGTTTAAGGGATTATTAGATTGTTGAACCGTTTCACTGTGCTTTAATAAGTCAGTCCGAAAGGTTTCTTCATATGATGGCTGGGAATAATCTGAATGATCTTCATGAGCCAAAGATACTTCTCTTTCATTGTCTTGTCTTCCGAACACAGCAGATCTTTAATGCTCATTTTTTTCATGTGCCTTACCTAGGCTGAGTGCTTGTATACATTCAGCCTTTTGGACGCATCTTAACATCCATTGTTGTGCCATTATGATTAGGACATGAATCCTTCTTTTCTGACTGCACTGTCAAATGGAACAAATATGAACTGAAATTAAATATGATTTTCTTGTTTAGTCTTTTGTGGAAAGTCATTTAATTTATTGTGTGTGTTTGACTAATTGATGAAATGATGATAGAAAATGTGTATTCAAATCCTTAACTTGATGAAAGTACAATCAGTAATGCCCCAAATGTTACGGTTACAAGGCTGAAACCGAGCATTCATAGACTTGCTTTAATTTAAGTTAATCATTACCATCAACATATACTAAATCTATGAAGTTAGGTGGTGTATGTTGTTTTTCTTATTTTACTAATTTATCAAGTAATGCACTTGGAGGGTATTTAAATGTATAAACCCATGTTAAGCTAATCTAAATCACAGTGCTATTAGGTAATCTGGTTATACATACAATTTTTACACCGGTGGATCTAAACCAGTGGTTCCCAAAGTGTGGGTCAGGACCCCCTGGAGGGTCGCAAGACACTAATTTGGGGTTGCAAGATGTCTTCCAGAACTGTTTTTCTTTTTTAAATGAATTAAAGTTGCTTATTTTACCCATTATTCTAAAAAATATTGACAAAAATGGTTACATTTCAAATAAAATCTTGTAGAGCTAAAACTGTTTCATTAGTTTTCTGTCTTTCTTTGTTGCCTGATGACTCCTAAGGTCAGGGTAAGTGAGCAATGAATTAATTGAAGCATCAGTAGCAGCAAGTTAATTCACATCACCACAGGAAATACAGACAGGTGTGCATGTCGGTGCTTAATTTTCTGCAGGCCAGCTTAATGAAGTATGAAACAACATTTAATCACTTCGAGGGGGGGTCGCAAGTCTTTGGTACCCATATTTTGGGGGTCGCAAG
Organism: Notolabrus celidotus; assembly: GCF_009762535.1. Lineage (NCBI taxonomy): Eukaryota > Metazoa > Chordata > Actinopteri > Labriformes > Labridae > Notolabrus > Notolabrus celidotus. The sequence continues at coordinate 19,274,003 of NC_048279.1, read as the reverse complement.
CTGAAAAGTTTGGGAACCCCTGAACTAAACAATAGGAAATACAGTTGGGGTAGCATTCATCATACCTGTGTTAAATTGAATGTCAAATGAAAGGGTGAAAGGGTTAGTAATAGCCATGCAGTATATACAGGGGAGCTCCTGGCTATTCTGCTTGCTCTAAACCAGCCTTAAGCTGGATAGAGGAAGAAAAGCTAAGTAAGGTTTTAGTTGGTTCTCAATAGTAGCCTACACTTCCATAAGTACAGAATGTGCCACCAGGTACCAGAGATGATGTAGTCCTTGAAATAGAACTTCATACAGTATCTAGAATCAAGAGATCTACGGGGTAGAGCTCCAGTATGGATTCATGTGTACATTGGAGTGAGAAAATAATTAGCAGATAATAATAATAATAATAATAATAATAATAATAATAATGATCATTTTTTTTGTAGATCACTTTTCAAAAAAACAAGTTCCACAGTGCTTTACATGGGCAGCAAAATAAAACAGGCAGATCATAAAAACACACAAGTCAAGATAAAGAAATAAAACATATTTAAAATACATAAAATTCCGCTAAAAGAACTGCAAAGGAATACAATTATTTTAAAATATATTTCTTAAGACGGTTAAAATAAAATAAACTCAAATAAAATTCAGATAAAATCCGGGAAGGCTCTGCGATAAAAGTATATTTCAAGAAAGGATCTAAAAGAGCTCACTGACTCAGCAGACTAAGATAAATTTGCAAAAATCGCAACAAAGAAAACAGAAGTGTGTATGGTCTGAAAGTACAGCAAGACTAAAATAGAAAATAAAAACATTTAAAGCTGCTGTGAGGAACTTTTGTTTTGTATCGATTCTGCTGCCCCCTTGTGGACAAAGTGATACCTCTGATCTCTTGTCCTATACATGCAAAAGTAGTGTTTTCAACAAAAATCTCATCCTGATGTCCTTTAACAGTCAACATTATCAGGCAATGGGATTATGTTCCATGAAAACAGTCAAATAAAGGCTGTTTCTGAAGCGAGATGTCCATCAGCTGGTCTGACACCTACCCCCTCAGAGCGGTTTCAGGCATTAAAAATTACAACAGAGAAGATGTCAGTGTTGTTGCTGATGGTCTTGTTTGCTATTGAAGGTTATAAAGAGGCATCAGTATCATTTTCAGTCTGTTTCTCAGCCATTTCAAAACTCCTCACAGGGCCTTCAAGGCAGATGAAAAACTGGCAGAATGTGTGGGATAAAAGACATGATGGAAGTATTTCATTTTACAGAATACACGGGACTCTATGGGAGGCTGTAGTATAGTAAAGCCATACGGATCATACTCCAGTCCAGCAGGTGGCGGTGATGCACCTATGAGATGTTTGTTAGTGAGGTAGTTGTTGTCAGAACCTTTGAATCGCTGGTGCTTGTTTCTGTCAGTGCGGTTTTGACTGAGGCACCAAATAGTAAACCGGATGTTGTCCGAGCCTCAAAGATGGCGCTCCACATGTAACGGTGAATCCTGAAAAGATCCCGAATTAAACAGTATGTTTTAGCAGTTAGAAGATTATATGACTTCCCCTGGTAGTAAATAATATAACTAAGTTTATTAGTTAAACACCCGAGGAGGAGAGGATGGCATTGAGTGATATTTGTCGCAGTGCGCGTCTGGTTCTAGGTCAAACTCTACGATGTCGTTCTCTGATGTCTCCAAAGCAGACAGGTGAGTTCAAGGGAGTCACACTTAATACTGCATGGCTGACCTTCGCCCCCTTAAACATTTTGGTATTCAGATAAATGCACATTTGTTCAAACCGTGACCTGGTTTGACACAAATAGCGAAGATATATATCTGGACTACAATAACTATCATCAAGGTTCATCATTTTGTTTAGAATCCTTCATTTCTTTTTGTCCCCAGCTCGTTGTCTGAGTCAAGCAGCCACACAGCCGAAGCCCAGTGCGGATGAAAATGAATCCGTGAATCCGACCTTTGAGAACAGAAACCCCCGGAACCTAGAGCAGCTGGCTCTGGCGGTCAAGGACCGAGGTTGGAAGACCTCCTGGCCCCGCCAGGAATTCTACCACAGGTCTGTGTGCTGAGAGGATACATCTTATTTATTTATTCATGGTTTATTGTTCGGGACTAGGGTTGCAATATTCCGGAAACTTTCCATAGGAATAAACCCGGAATTTATGGGAATACACTGAAATAAATCAGGAATTTACTAAATTGAAGGTTGGCTCTTAATAGTGAACTCAAATATAGTTGGGGAAAATATATTTTTGTATAATCCTGACTAAAACCCTCTAATACAAACAAATGTAAGGCCTTTGGGGTCCAGAAGGTGGAGTGGAGGCGTAAAACTCCACAGCCACCCACTAATTATACTATAAAGAGTAGACAAACTAAGGAAAAGGCCTCCACTAACTGTAATCTGAGAAAAAGCTCTCCTGAGAGATCAATCCTCTTTTTAATTATCCTTTTGCCACCCTCCTTTCCTCCACAATACATCCACACTCTCTCACAACACACTCTTCAAACAAAACCCTGAGGAAACAACTGAAGGTGTTGTCTTCTCTGTTGCACACACCTAAGTGAGGAAAAGGAGCTCATTTTATTGAGCAGCCAGGCTGATGAGCTCAAGCTGGCTGCAATGAGGGCAGGTGCTCTCAATGATGGGCTCGTTAGGAGCCCTGGCGGTCACAGACTACCTCCATCTGTAACACTTGGATATGATACCTTTCAATTAAATTACCCTCAATTCCCATACATTTCTGCAAATTCCCATAATTCCCATAATTCCCATGGAAAGTTTCCAATTTGGAATATTTCCAAAATTCTACAGCTTAACTTTCCATGGAAATTTACCTGAAACTTTCCGGAAATTTAACGGAAGTTTTCCACCTCTTTGCAACCCTATTAGGGACAGATACATTATACATAGACAAACTGTGAACAGCCATCCCATGCAAGTATCATAGTGTTTGTAGCAAATCCTAATTTGCAACACCCGTCCCTTAATGTGACAGCTCTGATCATGACATGAAGTTTGGACATGGAGATCTCTGCAGACATAGACTGAATGTAATGTAAATAAAGCCACCAATATTGTAGTTCATTGGATAGAATATTTAGAATCGTTACACAGGGTATTGCTAAGTCCACCTGATACTAATATATTAATATTAAGGGGGACCTGGTAATCAACTACAAATATTAGACGTTTTATAAGTCTTCCATGCCAGACTTTAATCTGGACAGCCCAGTATTCTTTCAACAGTTATTTCTCTCTTCTCTGCAGGTTGGTCTTTTCTCGCACCCAGCACCATGTGACCGCAGAAGTTTTTGCCAGCGGCTCCACAGACCCAATTGTTTCCTGTTCAACCAAGGAGTGGGCGGTGAAGAAGGAGCTTCCCTCCACGAGCTGCGTGGCTGCGTGTCAAGCTGTGGGCGAAGTGCTGGCACAAAGATGTCAGCAGGCGGGCATCACCAGGATGGTGTACAGGGCAATACCATGGACATTTCGCTCTGATGCTGTGAGTTCATACTGCACTGATTGATAGGCATGTCTGTTTTCCTCTGATGTCATCACCTGCAACATGTTCCTCTCTCGTTCTTTCACAGGTTCAGTTTTTCAGGACCGCAATGAAAGAGGGAGGAATAACCCTCAGTGAGCCCAGAAGAAAATACATTGGTACCTGAGTATTAGTGGCATCCATCACTGCACCTCTTTTGTTATGTTGTCTTATTTTTCCCTTCCTGTTTATTTTTTGCAAATTATGACTATGCTGATACTCACACAACCATTACAAGACTCTATGAAGAAAATCACAATGATAATAAAATAGTTGTCTGTGGAGGATTAAATGTTTGTGAACAAAATAGTTCTCTTGTGTGTTATTTTATTAAGAAAGAAGACTGTTTGTTTGTGTATGAATTTTTAATTTTTCTCTCTGTGTTCGTCGTAAACAGGAGAGGTGCAGACAGTGCAGAGCTTAACATAGACAGATGTGGATGAGAATTTAAAAATGGATCATTTTAATTCTAACACAGCATGATGTTGGCTCAGGCAGTGTGAACCGTGTGAACAGTGTGTGTGTCCTGGGATTATAAAGTGCATGTTTTCTTCAAAAGTGATCATGCAGATTAAATGTAAACTAGCTTGGGGTTTATCAGTTTAAATTAAAAATATTCCACATCAGCATCTCGTGATCAGATGTCTTCTGACAGTATGTTGAATAATTACCTGGACCCATTAAAGGTGAATATAAATACATGACAAAAACCCTGAACAATTTGCTCCCACATTTGTATAAAAACATAACATGCACCAGAGTCCCCAGCAATTATGTGTCGGTACATATACTGCATACATATATAAATGCATTATGCATACATGCAAAACCTTGGGAATCACATTATGCTGCAATCAAACTGAGTGAGAACAGCAGAAGGTACAAACAACATAGCCTCCAAGGTGGAGTTCAATCGTTAAAAACTGCGATCACAGAGTCATGTTCGTTTCTCAGGTTGAAGGCACTCATACAGCCCTGGTGGATTAAAAAGAAGATACATTGGTTCCTAATATACTGATACAATAACATCTTTTAAAATTACATATAATCATCAGCACATTGTAATACATTATTTGGCAAACAGACTCATGCCACAAAACTGGCCCTGACTTGGTCCTCAACAAACACAGCTTGGATACAGAGAAATCCTCATCTCTGGGAAATGAGCAGAAGACTTCTGATAAGAGAGAAAGAAGACATTAACAACTGTCTACCCTGAATCAGCAGCATACAGCATCACATTCTCAGAGGAAAGTAAAGAACAACAGTTGTTTGCATAGGTATCTCTGGAGTGGCAACATGAGCTGAAGAGGAGAACGAAGAGAGCTGCGTCATGAAGGGAGAGAACGATCGGACATGTATGTAGTAATATATATATTCTGAAAAAAGTTTATATAAAACATAACACTTTGATCAGCAGTGAACCATCAGTTCTATTAATTATGAACAGTGATATGCTAAACATAAATTAAAGCTCTTATCTGAATAATGTAAAACATTAAGCCAGAGCAACATCAGTGTACAAAAAACCTTGGCATGTTAGCGGAGCACATTTTTCAGGTGTGTTCTCCTTCATCAAAGGTGTATTCTCTCCTTCCTGCTCTCCTACTGCTTTGTTCTCTTTAGGGTTTGCTTTGTCCACTCTTTGGCAGGCTTCTTGGTTCAGGGGAAACATCCACACATGCTCTCTGGTGAATCAGACCCCGTTTTCCCTGGCTACGTCTCCTCTGCATCGGAGACCGCCTCGGACTGCCAGGGAGCTTCAAACAGAACACAATGTAAAGGATTTCTGAGTTAAAAGAGCTCAGCTGGAATCAATGTGTACTGATAGTGAACTGAAAGCAACATTGCAACATTTTGTGAAGAAAATATCAAAGAAAATCAACAGGCAACTATTTTGATAACCAATTGTTCATTGGCAGTTATTTCTTTCGGAGAAATTGAAGTAATTTTTCATTTTGTACTCTGTGGACACACAAAACTGAAACACTGTAAATCCTCCGAGTCCGGACCCTTTAGTACGACCAGGATGACAATCCACAGAGTCAAAGAAGGACTTCAGAAGAAGTCCTTCTTTGACTCTGTGTAGGCATCAGCCATCTTCTTTGGAGTAGTCTGCTAAGGGAGCAGCATCTCTGCTGCTGACAGGAAGAAGCTGAACAGACTGGTGAAGAAGGCCAGCTCTGTCCTGGGCTGCCCACTGGACCCTGTGGAGGTGGTGGCTGACAGGAGGATGATAGCAAAGCTATCTTCTCTGATGGACAACACGTCACACCCCCTCCAGGAGACCATAACAACACTAAGTAGCTCGTTCAGTGACAGACTTTTTCACCCGCGGTTTCTCACGGAGAGATACCACAGGTCTTTTATTCCTGCAGTGGTCAGACTCTATAACCAATAATATATACTGTGTGTGTATATATATATATATATATATATATATATATATATATATATGTGTGTGTGTGTGTTGTAGATATGCTTATTTTTTACCTCTTTAATTTTAATTGCTAATAACTTTTTAATAATTTTTACTTTATAGGGTCTTGTTTGCTTTATATATTTTTATTTGCACTGTCTACGTTGCTACTGTGACACTTGAATTTCCCTGTTGTGGGACGAGTAAAGCACTTTCTTATCTTCTTATCTAATCTTTTATGAGTGCAAAAAGGGCTGGGCAGCGTGCCCTCATCCTGATGGCACTAAATCTTATCCACATACAGTTGTGCTCATAAGTATACATACCCTGGCAGAACTTATGGTTTCTTGGGTAGTTTCTGTTGTCTTTATGATATAAAAAGAGTAAACACAGTTGTTTGATAAAATTTTTGCTTCACCCAACCACTAACCATGAGTGAAAAAAAAGATTTTTCTCGTATCATTCATATTCTCTGAAAAATGGCCAAAAAATCTAAAATTCTGCCAGGGTATGTAAACTTATGAGCACAACTGTATATGATGAGCTTGATGAAAAGGAAGTGTATTGTGGAGTCAATTTGCACTGGTGTTAGTAAATTAGGTGTCTTTCGAAATGAGGTTTGCATAGAGAAGGACATTTTGCTCCTAATGAATGCATAATGGATCAATCAAATATATGCAAAAACACTGGTGCACAGAGACGCTGTCTACTCGCAGGGCAGTTTGTGGAGCATTTAACCCATAGAGCTTCCTCTTCTGAATCAGACCCTCACTTTTTACTAAAATATGAACAATAATACATCTCAAGATAGAGAGACTTTGATAAAAAGGTCTGCCTCTAAGACAAGCTTGCTTTATATAAAGGTTCATCGTAGAGGAGCAGTCAATAGTTTGTTCAGCACAACTACAAAGAGCTTAAAAAGCAGACTCAGCATTATTTACCTGTCCTTTATCCTCATCATCCAGTTCACTGATGGACTGCATGAGGGAGAAGAGGTTCATTCTTCCGCTGCGATTTACACTCGAAGCCACCTTGAAATTAAAGACAGAAAATAAATTGTAAAGTAGAAACAAAAAAAAGACTGAAGTGGTTCAAAAAGCTTTAGATGCAGTGTTTGTTTGTTTCTGTGTGCTCACCTTGTCTGGGTCATTTACTGTTATAACAGGATTTACGTCCACCTGCCCAGGTCCCTGGTTGGTATCTGATTTTGGTTTTGGGTCTACAAAGACCTGGACGTGTGTAGGAAGACACAACTATTAAAAAAGATCTACAGGGTGTAAAATACTGGTAACATATCATTGGTGTATTTATATACCTCTGTGTCTTCTGCTGAATCCTCTTTTTCATCTGAAATCTCTACATCCTCCTCTTCAGAGTCAAGTTCTTCATCCTCATCCTCATCCTCATCCTCGTACTCCTCTTCTGGCTTTTTTTCCTCCCCTTCCCCTTCCTGATGCATTGACCTTTGCCTTTGTTCTCGAGACTTTCGCCTCCAGAGAACACTGTGACGCTGCTGGCTGGAAAGATGATAAAATAGAGCACAGTCATCACATGAGCCAAAATGTCTGTTTATTTAAAAAAAAAGGAAAGTACATGTCCCCCTATGTCACATGACACATCCCAGCTGATAGATAGAAGCCTGACCTTGCACTGAGGATACCATTGTAGGTCTGGAGCTGCTTCATGAAGCCTTCATTGGGCTTGATGATGGAGCGGCGGTCTTTGACATAGGACAACGCAACATCCAGATTCCAGCGCTCCTGCTTCATGGCGTATGCTATAACCGTGGATGAAGAGCGAGAAACGCCCATCTTACAGTGCACCAACACTCCCTGTCCACTCTTCCTGTGAGTCACACAGATAAAAAGATCACTCAGGGGTTTCGGTGACTTCAGTTGAAAGACAAAGTGAAAGGATGAGGGTGGAAAGTCAGCTGATAACCTGCCTGTATCTGCTGAACAATAAAAGGGGCATTTCGACCGGAGGATCTTAACCCCTGAACTATGTGCATTTCGACCGACGGACCCAGGGTGAAAAAGTACTTCAGGGGTAGATAATCTCCCACCTAAAAAGCCCCTGCTAGGGGGGTAGTACTTTTCAAAAGCCCCTGCTTTTGGGGTAGTACTTTTCAAAAGCCCCGGGGCTTTTGGGGGGCAGGATCTGCAATGCTGAACGTGTCTGATTGGTAGATTACCCGCAGTGTTTTTATTCGGCATGTCGTCCACAATAACATCACGCACATCTGTGATTCACTTGATTTCTCTTTCTTTACTTTGTTCTATCTTTTCTGTATGTGTGTGTACTTTTCAAAAGAAGATTGATTTAGCAGCTTGTAACAGTAGTCTTCTCTCAGCCCACCGTGAATGAGTCTCTCCCAGTGTTACGGTTTTAAAAGTGACCCTGTGAACTGGAGACCTTCAGCTGTATGTAACAGTGTTTGTGGAGTTTACACATCTGTTGAAACACAGAGGGAGTTTTAAGATTCAATATCCTCATCAGATATTTAATGATCGTGTAAAGACGTTTGTGAGGGATGCATCCGGCTGAAATTCGGCAGCTAACAGGGTCGCTGTTCAAACCATAACACTGGCCGATCTCTGCCACGGCTTTTTGAGTTAAAAGGATTTTAAAGCCGTGTTGAAACGTCTTTGCTACTCGCGCTTATCTCCTCTCACGTGTTGATTCAGTGAATCCATCTGTGATGAAATATAGCACAATCTAAAACAGCGCGAGTTGAGTCTCTTCCATGCTAACAGGCTAACTGTTGTGATACCTGCCTGTCCGTCTGCTTCTATGGTGTCATCTGTGATGAATGGCATTCGTCTTGTTTTACTGCCCTCTACTGGTCTGGTGGTGTACTGCCTTTGCTTTTTTTTTCTCCATACGTCACTGGCCTGATTTACCCAATCTACCCAAACCTTTTAGTTCAGGGTAAAGTAGTTCTGGGGGCTGAAAGACCCCGGAATTCTTGGTCGAAATGCACCTAAAGTGAATCTTGTGTGTAAATGTTGTGTTCAAAAAATGCGATCAAATAATCTAGAAGCACTGTTAATCAGTTTTTTCTCAGCTGAAATACTAATATCAAGAAGTGTACTACTTCCGTTTGCAAACTAAGTGACTCAAAAGTGTAAAAGTAGAGGTGAAATAAAGTGAGAGTTTCAGGACAACCTTGCACTGTTGATGAACCTGTATGTGTGTTCCCAGTGAGGCAGCAGGTCTGTGGCTTCAACATCATACACTCTGATGTTCATATAATTGAAGGACTCTGGGAAAAAGTTGTCAATCTCCCTCGTCACATTCAGGATATAGCCAATGCTGGAAAACACACAGACATGAGAACAGAATTATGAGCTACCAATGCCATGAGTTGACGCACAGAGCTTCATGAAGTATCACAGGTGGAAACACTGACTTGTTTTTCTGCAGCTCCTCAAAGTTAGCTGCGTTCCACTCAGAGCCCTGAAAGCAGACAACGACAGAGAGGTTCAGTCGAGGGCACAGATGACAAAAAGGAAAAAAAGAGTCCACAGTCATCTTCCCTATTGCTGTCAGCACACATCCCTCACAAAGAGGAAGTCACAGTCACATGAAAACATCCTGGTGAAAGCAAGATTCAGCCTCGAGTTGAGTGAAGCATAAGGAAAGATTCTCACCACATAACTTTCACTGTCTTTAAAGCCAAACAATCGCTCACCAGGTAAAGGTAGTCGAATATTTTGGAGGGTTTGTCCATCTGAGCCATGGTGACCAGGATCTCATTATCTATGTATTCCTTATAGGGTCTCATGTCAAAACCAATCCTGGTCTCCAGGGTCCTGTGCACCTACAGCAGCAGAGGAAGGATCAGATCAATACTGGCTTGCAAACATTTTATCATTCACTTACTTCAGACATACTCTAGTAAACTCTTCTAGCAGCCAACTTCCCCTTTCCACTAGCATGTCTCACCATTTTAGACGTGAGGTTGTCCAAGTCTTCAGTGCTCATGATGTCTCTCAGGTGCTCCTTGATCAGCATTTCATTGGAAACTCTCTCTGCAGACCTTTTCAAACAAGAAAAAAAGAAAACTTGGCACCAGAAGACGTGTGGAAACTTAAAAAGGACACATTTATTTGATTTCAACTTTGGGGCATTTCTCTCACGTCTGTCTATCACTGTCCTTGCGGACCGACTCCAGGTCGTTCATGACCTCCCACTCATTGAGGCAGAAGCGATCCGACTCGATATGTTGCTGGTAGTGTTGGGCCCATTCAAGGCCATTTCCTGGGATCACTACTGCCCTCACTGCCCGCTCACAGCAGCCATGCAACGCCTGCAGCACTGACCTTACAGCCATACAGATGGTAAGTGTTAAAACAATGGATAAAGCATTTTTAAGAACTTTAAAACAAGTTTCAAGAAAGTTTGTACTTTTAAAGTTGGGCTAAATGAGGCCTTATTATTAGTCAGTGTATTCATACAGCTGATGACAGTCACTACAGGACCTATTGGAAAAGCCGACTGCTATGGGGCGCTGTTTGTAAAGTTGTGCACACTGAAAATAACCGCAACATTTCTCCACATTTAGCTCCAAAATGTCATAAAACATAGAGGGAATTTTTAAAAGTCACTTTTCACATTTAGAGGAATAATTGTGATCTTCTTTACATTTAATTTTCTTCTTCTTAAATGTTAAATCTAAATGTTAAATGTTGCTTCATGATCCTAAATATTTAGCTGATAAGCTGCAGTGTGAATTTGCATATCAGCTAAATATTTAGGATCGCAGAGCAACATTTGATATTTATATTTAACATTTAGATTTATATTTAACATTTAGATTTATCTTTAAACCTTTAGATTAATATTTAACATTTAGATTTATATTTAACATTTATATTTATCTTTAAACCTTTAGATTTATCTTTAAACCTTTACATTTAGCATTTGGATTTAACAAAATTTTTACTTAATATATTTTTCAAAAACAAAATTAAATGTGAAGAAGATCACAAATATTCCTGTAAATGTGATAAAAAAGTGACTTTTAAAAATTCACTCTACATTGTTGTGACGTTTTGGAGTTAAATGTGGAGAATTGTTGCTGTTGTTGTTTTGTTGTTTCAGTGTGCACAACTTTACAAACGGCGCCCCATAGACTGCTATGTAAAGCTGTACACAGGATTGTGACAATAGGTACTTCAGTCACTTAGAAAAGTCACACTTGAAGAATTAAAATCACTGTAAAGGTAATGTGTAGTATTAAAGGTGACATATCATGCAAAATGGACTTTTTAATGGTTCTTTACCTGAAATATGTGTCCCTGGCATGTCTACAAACCCCCCGAGAATGAAAAAAATCCATTCTGCCCCTGTTTTGATTTCTACACCTTTCTGTAAATGTGTGTGAAACGAGCCGTTTCAGACTTCCGTGTTTTTGTTACGTAACAACAATATCCGGTCTGTCACGGAGTCAGAGCTCGGAGCTTGTTCAGCCCATAGACTGTATAAAATTATACTGAATCCCTCCCCCGTTTTTCATTACCTGCACAAATGTGTGCTAACAAGGAGCTTAGGAGGGAGGCATGCTAGTTGTAGGATGTCTTAATAAACACAAAGGTCGGTTTTACTCCCCGCGTCTGCAGATTTGAAGATCTAGTGGATGATTTTTATTTGTCATGGATAAGTGCTAGCGCTAGTTAGCATAGCCACATAGCTACATGTTCATAGCTGTAGCTGTAGCTGTAGCTGTAGCTGTAGCTGTGTACCAAGACACACGTCTACATACTGACAAATAAAACAACAAGAAACACTAAATCTGTGACCAATCCTTCATAAAAGGTCCTGCTGCCTTTCTGGTAGATGTCGGTTTTACTCCCCACGTCTGCAGATTTGAAGATCTAGTGGATGATTTTTATTTATCATGGATAAGTGCTAGCGCTAGTTAGCATAGCCACATAGCTACATGTTCGTAGCTGTGTACCAAGACACACGTCTACATACTGATAAATAAAACAACAAGAAACACTAAATCTATGACCAATCGTTCAGAAAGGTCCTGCTGCAGGCGCCTCTCCGTCAGGATCAGATTCAGAGGGTTGAAGTAACGCGATCTCTGAGCAGCCGTGTATATTCAGCCAACATGTAAACATTAGATCAACGTGCTGGAGAGCCGAGGCACATCCACTTCCTGAGGGGGCGTGGTCAGAGGGAAAACAGAGTGTTCTGATGAGGAATGAAGAAGAGGGATTTTCAGGCATGCCAAAATCTGATTTCAAAGTGTTTTTTTGAGCATTAACTTTAAAGACATGTTTTGGGGACCTCTTAGACCAATATATATTGATGAAAAAAGCGTGATATGTCCCCTTTAAGAGTCAGTTGGCAGAACAGAATTGGTAGAAATGCAATATATTAATATTCATAGTTTGGTTTTAGAGTGAGCTTTTTGTATCTACACAAGAACCAGGTCCCGGTGCATGGAGGCTGGCCTTTTAAACGTTTTTGTACTAAGTGAGTGGTTGACCAAAATGCACCAGTTAGAAGTCGAAGAAGAAGAGAACTGTGCGCTAAATAATTTGTATTAGCAGGCATTTTTGATAGTGAAAACATGACAAATGGAAGACCACACTTATCATGCAATACAGCAGCTATACGGCACACACTGTACGTGGGGTGACTTTTTTTCTAATGCGACGGTTCAGAAGATATTAAGATTACAAGTTTTTGCCCAAATAAGGACATGATTGACTTGACTCAAACTCCGCCCCTTTACGTCACACTCTGCCTGGTTGAGTTCCGCATTTCCAATATGGCTGCTGCCGTCAATCAGCTTTAAAACAGCGCTCAGGAACAGATGGGTGATGTCACGGATACTACGTCCATTACTTATACAGTTTATGGTTTAAAGGTGAAAGATTATGCTCTTTTTCATCAAAATATATTGGTCTAAGAGGTCCCCAAAACATGTCTTTGAAGTTTATGCCCCCCTAAAAAACTTTGAGATCAGATTTTGGTATGCCTGTAAACCCCTCTTTTTCAGCCCTGCTCAGAACAGGCTGTTTTCTGTGTCTGTGCCTTTAAATGAGAATGAGCTCTCTGACCACGCCCCCTCAAGAAGTGGATGTGGCCTCGGCACGTTGTCTAATGTTTACATGTTGCATGCATAGACATGGCTGCTCACAGACCTGCGTTACTTCAACCCTCTGAATTTGATCCAGAATCTGATCCTGACTGAGAGGCGCCTGCAGCAGGACCTTTCTGAAGGATTGGTCACTGATTTTGTGTTTCTTGTTGTTTTATTTGTCAGTATGTCGACGTGTGTCTTGGTACACAGCGACGAACATGTAGCTATGTGGCTATGCTAACTAGCGCTAGCACTTTTCCATGATAAATAAAAATCATCCACTAGATCTTCAAATCTGACATGGGGAGTAAAACCGACCTTTGTGTTTATTAAGACAGCCTACAACTAGAATGCTTCCCTCCTACGCTCCTTGTTAGCACACGTGTGCAGGTAATGGAAAACGGAGGGGTTGAGTTGTATTTTATACAGTCTATGGGCTGAACAAGCTCCGAGCTCTGACTCCGTTACAGACCGGATGTCGTTGTGACGTATGAAAAACACTGAAAACTGAAACGGCTCGTTTCACACACATTTACAGAAAGGTGAAGAAATCAGAACAGGGGCAGAATGGATTTTTTTCATTTTGGGGGGTTTGTAGACATGCCAGGGACACATATTTCAGCTAGAGAACCATTAAAAAGTCGATTTTGCATGATATGTCACCTTTAAGCTCAGTGCTGAGTGCCATAACATGGGCATTGGTGTTTTAACATTGACACATGGTCGTCAGCGTTTTCACTCACCACATGGTCTGCATGGAGACAGGCTTAAAGATTCTGGTCTCCTCAGCTGAGGTCACACTGAAACCACTGTGAAGAATCGGAAAGAGATATGAGCAACAATAGTGTGTCAGAGGGAGATAAAGGAGGAAGTGAGAGTGTACTACTGATAAGAAGCTTTGCTGGACAGACACCAAGATTATTCATGTATTCAGTGTAAATTAGCGACGTTCTTGTGAAGAAAAAACGAAGGATGAACATGTGAGGGAGAGATATTAGCACGGTACGAGGTGTGAACTAGCTTCATGTGGGTGTACATGCTGAGTGTGTCATACATGTCACACCAAACTATCACAGCTCATTAGTTGAAACAAGGCAGATCAAATGCACTGGGTTAGCCTTTATGCTTTCACAGCTGTTAACTTCTCACTGTCACAGCTCCTTTTCTATTTCCTCCACCCAGAAGAGACAGAAAGAAGGAGTTTCTGCACTTATAGCAAACACAGTGGTGAGAGGCCACGAGCCAATGAACATCCTCGACCATTTCAGTCAAACAATAGGCAGTGCTAAACCAAAAGTAACTCTAATAGAGGCTTGTAGTGGACATTTGGGGACACATGGTTGAACTGAACATCTGGTACTGAAACAGAGAGAGGGGAAAACTAAGTCACTTTCATTGCATTGCAAAAACACATGATCCCCTGCTTATGTAAGGGTTCTGAGGGAGCGATAGGAGCAGTTGTAATTTATTAAGAATGATTCGGCTCCATAAATAGACACATTACTCAGTCACGTTATCTCTGGCTGCTGTCCCAGACATCAGACTGCGCCGTCTGTGCTGCAGCCTTTTAAAAACCTTTTGCTTGTGCTTAGATCTTTTTTTTAAAAATGACTTCTTACCCATCCCCGTCCAGATAAACCTGTGTGTCGCTCCATACCGGCAGGACCAGGCCGATGGTGCATTGATCACTGCAGAGAGGAGAGGGTGACATAGTAAGACACAGAAAGCTGTTTATCTTGTCAAAGCCGAACCAGAGCTTATTAACCGAATGGACTTGTCTTATCTTGTGTGTTCTTTGTGATACATTACACCAGAGTCTTGGTTACACAAACCTGTCTGAGTTGGGGAAATCTATGCCCAGCAGGATGCTCTCCTGTTTGTTTCCAAGGGTGGAGATGACGATCAGATACCTGACTCTGACTGGGCTGACAGACTCCAACTGCACCGCCTGCATGACAGAGTGCAAACAGCAAGCGGGTTAGAGACTGAGAGTAAAATAAGGAAGGGCAGACATTTAGAATCAATACAATCTAAATGCAACAAGTTTTCTCTGAAGTTTTCCATTAAAACAAATAAATCTGTCTGATTACACACACTGAACAAAATCCTGTCCCTGGTGTTTTTCTTGGTCTTCCAGGAAAAGTAAAAAAGTAAATATACTTCCAGAGAAACATATACATATTACACTGAAACTCTGATACTGACTAGAATCCACTTGAAGGACCATAACGTTATCCTTTTGACATATTATATCCATTTGGCCCCACACATAATCTTCTGACATCCATGAAGCCTTTGCGTTCAATTCATCTCTGGGTCATCAATTACATTTAAGCAGGGTTACATCAGGACATGTTCCCTGACTTTCAGAGCTGACTACATTACCTGGTGCATTGTCAGAATTGGTTTTTATGACATTTGCTGCCTTTTTATATTATGATTTAGATTTTGTAAATAATTTCAGCACATGCAATAATACAATACAAGGCACAAAAGACAAAACCTGACTCCAGAAACTGCCTACAAAACATACTGGTCAACATCATAATGAATAAGAGGCTGTGGACAACAACAGTTAAATGCTGCTTTGTAGTTCTAGCTGAAACTTGCAAAGCATCCATCGTAACTCACTGATGTGGAGTGAAAACTTTTAATTATGTTGTCATGGTCATGTTGTCATACATATCTCGGAATATGACTTTCTACCAGTGATGTCCCTGCCACATACTGCACTTCAATCTGCATAAACAGTATCAAACAATAATAAACTGATATTAAATACACCAGATGGGAGATGGTAAGCATGCTGCGTGCCTGCTATAGTGCATTAATACAAGCGAATTGTATACACAATTACATTTTTTTTACGATAGCTTAAACACGATTTTGAAAACAGGGCCCATTTTGTCAAAACACTACACACAGTTCACACAACCACACACACAAGTAGCAGAACACCTCAGATCCTTTGCAAAATGAAACACTGTTTCAAAAACTATACACTAATTTATCAAAACCATATTTTGTTATCATACGAAACACACATGTTTCATAAAATGTAAATGATGAACATATCATAAAATAAATTATAGTTTCATCAGTCTGCAGCGTTAGTCTTGTGTAGTGTTTGGTGAATTTGCACTTTCTCTGTGCACTTCACTTACAGTACTCTTATCACTGAGAAGTAGGATTGCTAAAATGAGAATGAAGTCATATGACTTCATTCTGTTTGAACCAGTTACACACTGCTGTTGACAACCTAAAACACTTTCAGCAATTCTACTTCTCAGTGATCATAGTACTGGAAGTGAAGTACACAGAGAAAGTGCAAATATACAATAAATTCACCAAACACTACACAAAACCAACGCTGCAGACTGATGACAATATCATTTATTTCTCTCTCTATACTCAAATCAGTCAACATGTCAACATGGAGAATCACAACAAAACATGTCACAATTATCATGCTACTACACGTGCATAACACTGTAAGCTCAGCAAATATCAGACAAACATGAAATACTGGATCCAGTTGCAGGTGAACTCACCTGCTGCATTGTTATAATGCTTAAACCTGATTGGTGTGTCTACAATTAACTAATCGTGTGTTTGTGCACCGGATGGCTGTGTTTAACCAATCGGCTCATAGGTGTGGTCATTTGACAGTCAGTGCTTTGGAATTGCAAGGAAGTGACATCATGATATACTACTGTGTCTAATGTATACAAGTGTGTTTAGTGTTTTGCAAATCACTGTGTGAAGCTGACATTGTGCTTATAGTGGTGCAGATCTGGGCCGATGTTTTGCTCGTTGAGTGTAAGGTTTTGATAATTGTATAATACTTTTGATTTTAGTGTTTATTCAGTTGTAAAAAACTGTAAGACTTTATGAGCAATGGTAACCGCCTACATGTGTAACTATCTGGACTCTGCTGGACGTATAAATGCTGCTACCTCAGGGGAACCTCTCCAACAGTCTGAACCAAGCCACAATGCCCTTTGCCAAAAACTGTCAACTCAGCTTTGCAGGATGGAATTCATGAAATGTAAGGAAGCGTGAGACCAAGAAGAATGTGGGAATATAAATTACTATTGGTGACCCGCTGAGCAAATGAATGACTGTAACTGTGAGCAGAAACTATGAAACTGATCAAGCCACAAATGAAGAAACATCATCTGCATGTTGCACCATTGCAGATATCTGATCCACCACAACAAAGAAGTATCAACACCAGTGCTTGAGTGAACTCAGCGTTGTGAATTTATGACCTTTGTATGAGACATGCTAAAACATGCTGATGGAACAAAGTTACTCCATTAATAAAAATTATTTCTGCACAACAGTTCAGAAGCCTTCCTGATCTTATTATGCAACATGCACACAAACGTAAGTCCTTACCAGCTTGATGGTATCTTCTGGCCTGAGCAGTTCCACCATGGCATGAATCTGCTGGTGTCGTTTGTCGGATGCTACATCACCCTCCTCTGAAGGAGACGTTAGAGGAGGAGACGTCTCCTCATGGAGGCGCTCCCTCTCACCTTCTTCCAGCAAAAGGACAGCCCCCTTCACGAGGGCAAAGCTCTCCCTTCAGATGGGAAGAGATCAGTTAAGGAAGGGTGGACTCACTTTGACAGACAGCAATATAAATACCAGACAAATGCACATCTACCTTTTCTGGAGTCTTCCTCGTCTTTCAGCGCCTTCATCCTTCATAAATAACATTTAAAAGAAATACAAGAAAGTCTCATTAATAAGACGCAAGACTTAATGTAATGTGATTCAATTTTAAGAACAAACCTACATTATGCTATGCTTTTTCTGTTTAAGGCTGATCATTTTTCAGATATATTTTTTAGGTCTCAAGGCCCAACTGCCCCTAAAATGTCTATTCTGCAGTAACTGACAAGGAGTTGACACATCACAATAAAACCTCTCACTAAGCTGATACTGGAGTTTGAATGCACTAATCAAGTGGGAGAACTTTTTAAAATATTTGATCTGTTGCTACCAAGATGATTTATTCATTATTTGTTTACAACTTGATAAAGACAAAGTGTTGAAACGCTGGAATTAACTTTGTAGGAGCGTTGGAAAGAGTGTGTGTGATGTTTTTCCTGTTGAAAAATGTTGACACAAGAGACCGGAAAACATGTTCTGTAATTTCTGGGGTGAAATGTGGTGCAATATAGATAAGATGCAGTGGAAGAGTGAAGTGAGGAGACAGATATAGAGTGACATGTGAGCAAAGGGAAGAAGGCACTAAGGAGGGAGAAAAAAATATATTGAAGTCAAATTATAAAGTAGTTTGAGTGCAGGAAGGGGTGGGAGAAAGAAAGAAGAGAGAAGTAGCAGCAGTAGTAAAAAAAGGTTTACAGAGAAAGAAACTGGAGACAGTAACTTTACCTGTTACGCAACTGACAAGTCCAGACAGAGTCAAGAAAAAAAAAGAAATTAAAGAAGAGAAGTGGGCAGGAGACAGTAGAGGAACAATGAGGGTTCGAAGGAGAAAAAAAAGGAGAGAGCACAAGTTAAAAAATTGAGTGATTAGAATTTGTGACAAAATATGCAAAAATGAGACCAACATCTGGTCATTTATGGTTTAGTTGGCAATGATGACAGCTGTGAAGAAAAGCCAGTTAAAGTCATGACAGAGACAGTGAAATGGTGAAACTGTGTTCATGTATGTGTGCATATACAACTACAGTGACAGTGAGAGTTTAGAGTCACACAAGATGATTAAATCACCTTGATGACCTCATATCTATTCAGTCTGTCAGCTCATTAATGCAATCACATTCCTTAACACAACAGGCCCTTCATCCTTAAGGTGACAATATAACAAAGGCACAAATTAGGATCCAACTGCTCTTCGTACAGAACTTGGGTCCTGTTAAAGGCTTTTATAGTTCTGCATTAGTCCTTTAAAAAAACAAGTTCATAATTTCACATCCGATTACATGATATATCATGTCCAACTTGTTTGTGTACAACAGGGCTTCATGTGGCTGAACTCACAGGAGCGCTGGAGATAGAAGGGAGCCTGTGCAGGGTCAACAGAGCCATGGCACAGTACAGGTATGTGTCCAGGAAACCTGCAGCTGCAGGCAGGCTCAGACAAGCTCTGCAGGTTCCTGAGCCAGAAGTGTGGTGAGGGCGGGGCCAATGCTAGTATTTTTTTCTAAAAAAAAAAACACATGGATATTTGATTACACCCAAGAAATAGGCTTAATACCAGAGATTCCAACTTATGAGTCATTGAATGTGAGCAGGGAATCTGATGAATGGAAGGTAATAGTTTGCATTGTTGATGTTTGGTCCAGCAGGCGTAGGGAAGGGCAATATAACAACATATTACTGAACGTGGGATTTATACACGCATACTGTGTATCACATTAGCAATTTGGCCATGTCTATTTTTATTAAACCAGCAATACTTGTTGACATCACTGGTTTATCAGGCTCAATATATGTCTTGGTATTTAAGGAATTGAGCTCCCTCCCTTAATAACATAAAAATAACACATTGGATCCAGTCATCTAATATCTAAAGGGGTTACTCAATAGGCTTTCAGGATTTATATGAAGACATTTTCATAACACATACCAAGCAATCCTGATTCAGGATATTGGAGATATTAGACAGTTTGTTTATGAAGTAGGTAAAAGAGTGTGTCTTAAGTTAAAGTGTAAAGAAATGACACAAACTTAGAGACATTTCCTTCCTGATTAGATTTTTAAATCTGCAGAATCAAACATGTTGTAATATGTCCATAAATGGTTTCTTGTGGACTGCTGACCAGCATTATGGCATGCGTGGTGTGGTGACGCCTTCATTAGCAGCCAGTAGCCTATATGATATGGTTTCAGCTCACTACCTGGAGATAACACGCTGGTTTGTATTACAGTTTTTAATAACAGATGAGCAAACATGAAAGAGTGGTTTGATCCCGTAAAACCGGCTGAAACAAACCACGGATCGCTTCAGCAACAAACCACATACAACAAGCTGTGTCGCCTGTTACACGCAGTCCAAGCTAACAGCTGACGCCTCTGCTGAGTCCAAAAAGACAACATCCGAACAAGAATTTCCACCAAATCTCGATTTCTCACCTCTCTTGAAGACGGTCCCCGCTCTGATTTCCTGCTTCAGGAGGCGACTTGTTTGTTGCCAAAGCCGTGAGAGCTTCTTATTCCGCCCTCTTGTTGTTTTTGAGGGTGAGGACTTCACCATTTACAGCTCAGCGCTGCCCCAGAGGAGGTGGAGAGTTTACACCACCACACAGAGCTGAAGCACGAGTACTGAAAAATGAAGAGCAATGACGTCATACGCAAGGCAAGCTTAAGCTACGTCGACCCGCAGTGATCACACAAGTGAAAGTAACACAAGAAGATTCTCCTAAGTAAAAGTACAGTTATTTTATAGTAAATACTGGAGCATCATTGTTTTCTTAATAAATATCAATATACAGTATATGATTCATTTTAAACGTGAGTGGTGAACTTCATTAAAATAATGTGGCTGGTTGATGTTACTGTAATTCGTATTACTTTAGGCGGATATGAAAAGTTAGCTAATAATTTTACGTTCAATTAATGAGTCCTATAATAAGTTTTTTTTTTACTATTGATTAAAAAAAAACTCCTATCAGTATGGAAGATGATTAGATGCCACTGGAAAAAAAATAAAAAATAAGGCCAAATATTTTTTATATTATTACTGTCAGAATTCTGGGATTAAAGTCAGGATTCTGGGATTATTATTATTATTATGAGAAAAAAAAACAAGGTCCAATTTTTTTGTCATATTTATTATGACAGGTACCGGGGTGTCTGGAGCACACAGGTGTGGTCACCCAGCTAATCAAGGAAGCCCGGGAGAACAAGGGGGACCTGGTTGTGCTGTGGCTGGACCTAGCAAACGCCTATGGGTCTATACCCCACAAGCTTGTTGAAAAAGCACTGAACCGGCACCATATCCCAGGCAAGTTTAGGGACCTCATTTTGGACTATTACAACAGTTTCAGCCTGAGAGTCTCTTCTGGGTCAACAACCTCAGAATGGCACAAGCTTCAGAAAGGGATTATCACTGGGTGTACCATCTCAGTGATACTTTTTGCGCTCGCCATGAACATGCTGGTGAAGTCCGCAGAGGTTCAGTGCAGAGGGCCCCTCACCAAGTCTGGACTCCGACAGCCACCCATCCGGGCCTTCATGGATGATCTGACAGTGACCACTACATCTGTCCCAGGGAGCAGGTGGATCCTGAAGGGCCTCGAGGAGGTGATCACCTGGGCTCGCATGAGTTTCAAGCCAGTGAAGTCGAGATCACTAGTGCTGAAGAAAGGGAAAGCCATCAACAAGTTCCACTTCACACTGGGGAGTACTCAGATACCATCTATCACTGAGAAACCTGTGAAGAGCCTGGGAAGGTCTTTGACTGCAGCCTGAGAGACACTGCATCCATTCAAGCCACCAACCAAGAACTGGAAGCCTGGCTAACTGCAGTGGACAAGTCCGATCTGCCTGGCAAGTTCAAGGCCTGGATTTACCAACATGGCATCCTCCCACAAATTCTCTGGCCCCTCTTGGTCTATGATGTCCCAATATCCACAGTGGAGGGCTTTGAGAGGAGGGTCAGCAGGTTCCTACGGTAATGGCTCGGACTACCACGGAGCCTGAGCAGCATCGCTCTGTACGGGCAGAACAACAAGCTGAAGCTCCCGTTCAGCAGCCTGAATGAAGAGTTCATGGTGTCCCGTACTAGAGAGGTGCTGCAATACCGGGAGTCCTGTGACCCAAAAGTCTCCCAGGCTGGGATTGAGGTCAGGATGGGATGGAAGTGGAAGGCTGTCGATGTCGCTGAGGCACGGCTAAGGCACAGGGTGCTGGTGAGCACAGTGGCTTGTGGAAGAGCTGGCCTGGGTAGCAGCAAAACACCTCGCTACAACAAGGCACAGGGAAAGGACAAGAGGTCGCTGATCCAAGAGGAGGTGAGAGCAGCAGTGAGAGCAGCAGTCGAAGATCAGCGAACAAGCAGGATGGTTGGTATGCGGCAACAGGGAGCCTGGGCGAGATGGGAGCAAGCCATGGAGCGCAAAGTCTCATGGACCGAGCTGTGGAAAGCTGAGCCCCACCGAATAAAATTCTTAATCCAGGCTGTCTATGACGTTTTGCCAAGCCCATCCAACTTGTTTTCCTGGGGCATGGTTGAGTCACCAGCGTGCCCTTTGTGCCTGAAGAGAGGGACCCTGGAGCACATCCTCAGCTGCTGTTCAAAAGCCCTGGGCGAGGGGCGCTACCGCTGGCGCCACGACCAAGTTCTGAAGGCCATAGCGGACACCATCTGCAGTGGAATTAACCACTGCAAGCGCCTCCACCCAGTGAAGAAAATCTCTTTCTTCAGAGCTGGGGAGAAGCCTAAATCAGCTGCCAGGACCACCTCCTCTGGCCTGCTAGCAACGCCGCAGGATTGGGAGCTGAAAGTTGACCTGGGGAAGCAATTGAAGTTCCCAGAAACTATTGCCAGAACATCGCTAAGGCCAGACATAGTGCTGATCTCGGAAACCTCCAAGCAGGTCATTCTCTTGGAACTCACTGTGCCCTGGGAGGACCGCATTGAGGAGGCCAATTAGAGGAAGAGGGCAAAGTACACCGAGCTGGTGGAACAATGCCAAAGCAACGGGTGGCGAGCAAGGTGCGAGCCCATTGAGGTGGGATGCAGAGGGTTTGTGGGCCAGTCCCTATGCAGGGCCTACAATATGCTCGGCATCACAGGGAGCAGTAGGCGAAGGGCCATCAAGTCGGCCACAGAGGCAGCAGAAGTTGCCTCAAGGTGGCTGTGGATCAGGAGAGGAGACCCGTGGGTGGGGTAGAGCTACCTGGACACAAGCCGGGGCTTGATCAACCCCGGCTGGGTCGCCTGGTTGAGGGTGTCTGATTGTTGAAAGACCCGAAACACCCAATGACCCCAGGTTACATCACTGATGATGTGTCCAGGTGCATCACAAGTTGATGTATTTCACATTATCAGAAAAAAAGACAGAAGAAAAAAGATTAAGGTAACATTTTTATTATTATTATTATTATTATTATTATTATTATTATTATTATTATTATTATTATTATTTTGACTTTAAAATTAGAATTCTGACTTAAATCTCAGGATTCTGACTTTTTTCTCATAATAATAATAGTAATAATAATAACACTAATAATAATAATAATAATAATAATAATAAAAATAAAATAAAACCTTCTTTTTTTTACTTCTCCTGTGGCCCTAATCCTCTTCCGTATATCAGGATTTAATTTTGAGCGTCTATAATATTTCTCCTGGTCGAAACCATATTTTCACCTATGATTCTCACAAGGAAGACTTGTAATTATGGATTTACAAAATACACTCAGGCAGATATTATATTTCTAGAAATCTAGAACTTAATTTCTCCTTAGCAAAATTAACAGATAGCCTATGCAATTTTAAAATAACCACTTATACTTTTGGGGATTTCCAAAAATAGATCTGACCATAAGAAATGCTATTATGGATGTCTACAATATATGCTTATTTATGATAGGTGTCTGCTTGGAATGAGAAATAAAATAAATCAAACCATAAAGCTTCATTTTACCCAGTCGGATGATAGCAATTTTAAGGTATTTCACAACTTTACTTAAATAGTTACATTCCATGCTACTTCACTTCATTAATTTGATACCTTAGGTGATTTTTCTAATATTTTAACTCATGGTACTATATATATATATTTTTTTTAATAATTTTTAAATTTCAAAAAGCAGGTAGAAATCACAGTGTAGTTACATACAATGGTTTTTGTTTTTCCTAAACATACATGAACAGGAACATCCCTCCCTCCCCCTCTCCCTCTCCCTCCCGCAAACCTGTTGTACAGTGAGACAGACAAGTAGAAACATACATATATATATACATAATAACCACAGTGACAGCGACTTCCAAAAAAAGGAAAAAAAACAAAAAACAAAAAACAAAGAACAACCAGTAAAGACCGACATGTTTAAAATAACAATCATAATAATAATATAAAATAAATAAAATACAATCAAAATAAAGTAAGATACCTTAGGTATAAATAAAAAAACACATGCAAACAGTGATGTTCTGTGCAGAATAGTTGTGCAAATACAAAAGGTTACTAATGTATGGCATAAACTACTACCGAAAACAGTGGGAGTTGATTGTTCATGCCTTGGTTGACAGCATGCTTGGACCTATTGGACTAGGTTCATGTTGGGTCAATTCGCCGGCGGACGGGCCGAAGTGAGCTCATTGTACAAAATTTTGATTAAAAACAAATTATTATTGTTCATTTATTTAGTAATCCATGATATGAAATGGTAAGGATTGGACTAATCCATTGGTTACATAAATATAACACAACTTTCCTAAAGATTCAACTAGTAACAACTCCACGCATGCGCAGTATTGTGTTTATAAAGAAGTACTTCCTGATGTCTGCAGCAGCTTGTGAAGTGTAGTTTCTCCATCAGTTATCGTTGTGTAGACGCTGAAGGTTAAAACGTGGCGGTACCTGTGTGTGCAGAGTGTGTAGACGTCTTACCTTTCCACAAAGTAACTTGTTTTCTGTCCGAAGAGGATTTTAATCAACTGTTCTCCGTTAAAGTGTGATGCAGACAGTTGCGAAACTTATGAAGGTTTTCGTAACGAGGCGCATCCCGCAGGAGGGGATGAAGATCCTGTCAGCCTCTACAGTGTATGTGGTGTCAACTTACTGTTTGTAGTCTATGGCATGGCAGCATTTCATCACTTACAGCAGACATCTTGTCACAGTGGGGCCCTGTCTAACCATTCACCTGACAGTCCAGGAGTCAGTAAAGTTTTGAGATCTTCATAATGAAGCACTGCCATGCCTCAATAGTTAAAACAGTTCATACTGCTTGTCTTATTGACTGAATCTGTCCATCCCATTTATTTTGAAACAGATGTGAGGTGTCTCAGTGGGACTCGGATGAACCTGTGCCCAGAGAAGAGTTTCTCAAAGGCGTGCAGGGTGCTCATGGTATCCTGTGTATGCTGTCAGAGAAGATTGATGTAGAGCTTCTGGATGCTGCAGGTACTCCTCATCCTTGTACGGTGGCCCTGAAGTGCAAAACAAAACGGCAAATCAGAAAATACTACGGCAATTCAGAAAACACTACGGCAAATCAGAAAACACAACTGCAATTCAGAAAACACTACGACATTGACATGACCGGACCAAGATGGCGGCCCCATAGCTCATCAGCGCCAATAGGTAGTAGCGGTCGATGCGGCGTCTACTCTTTATTATGTCTATGGCTGATTGGACTGGTCTATCCTTTGACCTGGAATGACATGGTTTACATGTTTTCCAAATATGATTTGCTGTGTTTTCTGATTTGCCGTTGTGTTTTCTGAATTGTCGTAGTGTTTTCTGAATTGCCGTGTTTTCTGAACTGCCGTTGTGATTTGCACTTCAGGGCCACCATATCCTTGTGTAGAGCTCTATCAATGAGCTGATTAGTCATTTAATCAGCCAATTTATTTAATTGTGATTGCAGATTATTAAGAGCAGACAATTAAACTAGTGCTGGAAGTAAGAATTACTTTATATTCACTGTTGATTTAATTGTTTATTATTTTGTAACTAAATGATTGGATGAGGAGCATAATATATATATAGAAATTGAACATCTATATTTCTTTGATCCAAGGAGGAAATGTAGAAGTTGTTTTTTTAATCAAAATAACAGTCTAAATTGCTTTAGGATGTACACAGTGAAATATTACTCACCACTTTTGGAAGTTTTATTGAGATATTTCTTCATTATACGTTAAGGGTTGTGTTCTGTTAAAGACGATCAAAAGAGACACATTTAATTGACTCGGATTTGAGACAAAGTGAAGATACAAAAAATGGTGGGATTGAAAGCAGGGTGTTAGTCTTTTTTTCTTGCTTAGCCAGGGTTTAAACTCTAATTTTAATCACTTTGAAGAGACATGACAACTCACAAAACAAGCTTTTTATCCACACTGAAATGAACAGTTCTGTGACACAGAAAATTATTTTAATTTAATGATGATCAATCAATATTAAGTTTTTTATTAGTTTTGAATAGATTCAATTATCAGTCAAACCATAATCAGCTCTTATTAAAACATATCAAGCAGCAGTAAGACCTCTCAGTCATTGTTTGTTTCTTTATGGCTGTGTTTTTGCTGATCTTTCTATAATTCCAGGGCCAAACCTGAAAGTCATCAGCACCATGTCTGTGGGATTTGACCACTTGGTTCTTCATGAAATCAAAAAACGGTAAGTCAACCTTAACAAACAAACAAACCTTTGACCAGCAGCATGAAGAGTGTAACACAGCTTTTAAGTTTTATAACTCTGTGTTTATAATCAGTGGAATACGTGTTGGATACACTCCTGGTGTCCTGACTGACGCCACAGCAGAACTGACTGTAGCGCTGCTGCTCGCCACCGCTCGCAGATTACCAGAGGCAGTGGAGGAGGTCAAAAAGTCAGTAGCATTAAGTTACACATTTACCCAAATTAGCATCTACTTTGATAGTGTTTGTGTTTCTCTGGTTATGATTGATTTCACTTTGTTTGTCAGTGGTGGCTGGACCTGCTGGAAACCTCTCATGCTGTGTGGTTATGGACTCTCTGGCAGCACCGTGGGAGTGATTGGGCTGGGACGCATAGGTTAGTGCTTCATTTACTTTGGAATATCCAATTTATGATCATAGGATATTTAACTAATAGATGTTCTTGTCTAGTGTTCTTGACAAGTATTGTCTGATATTATTTTCCAGATCACATGGTAAATAAGTTGTGGGGTATTTACTTTCTTTAGGCATGGCCATTGCTCGCAGACTCATGCCATTCGGAGTGAAAAGGCTGCTGTACTCTGGGAGAACAGCCAAGGCCGATGCTGCTGAATTGAATGGAGAGTTTGGTAAGAAAAACTTTAAACCTTAGGGGAAGATTAAAAGCATCGTAGGAAATAAAGAACGTGCAAGACGAAGATGTGAAAATACAATGATTTGATGAGAATATGAAATAAAAAAGGATGACACTTCTTTTTATCCTCTTTTCTCTCTTTTGAAAAGTTCCCCTGGACACACTTGTGGCTGAGAGTGACTTTATTGTTGTGTCCTGCTCCCTGACACCAGAGACTCAGGGGATGTGTGACAAGGCCTTCTTCAGCAAAATGAAAAAAACAGCAGTCTTTGTCAACTCAAGCAGGTAGACTCTCAAACCAATGCAAACCTCAGTGTGCAATATGGGAAAGGCAGAGATGTTTTGACATTGGAATACTGAGTAGCCCTTAGACCAGTGCAATTGATATCATGTAGCAGCTGTAGGCCATAGTACAAACACTGAGTGGATGTGTAATAACTGCTTTCATTGTTCCGTGGTCTGGCCCAGTTTACTGAAGAAAACCTAACCTTGAAACAAGTTGAGCAACTCAAATGAAGCCTAGCTAAAATAAGCTGCACCTTAACTTAAAGAATGTCCCAATGTGCTGCATTCAGAGGTGTTTTACTTTCTGCTTTCATCAGCTTTAATAATATCTATCTAAACAAATAAAAAATGACAGCCTTTAAGTTTGATTGAAATGTTCTAGCTATGCCTGACTTCACTCTGCTCGCAGACACTGTACTTCTTTTCCGTTCAAAACAGCTGTTGCTAGTGGCAGCCTTAACATAAGTTGTATATTTTATTGCTTGCTTAAGTGTATTATTTGAAAACAAAGAAACACACATGAAATCTTTGGTGAGCTAATTAATTTCCTAGTTAGGTTGGTGCATTGACAGGTGTGCTGCCAGTACTCAATGACTCAGATCCATCTTAGGCAGTGTTTGATGTATTTCTGATACTGGTACATGTTAGTATAACTTCTAGGAAAAGCAATTGGTTTTGGAAATATTTCCGCTGTCATTGATTTCTACTTCAAGCTTTACTGTTAACATACTCATGGACTCAGATGTATGGATGTGGTTTTAGGGGAGCTGTCGTGAACCAGGAGGACCTGTATCAAGCTTTGAGCAGCGGACAGATTGCTGCCGCTGGGCTGGATGTCACAACACCTGAGCCACTTCCAACAGACCACCCTCTTCTTACTCTTAAAAACTGTGGTGAGTAGGAAGGATGTGAAATATTTAGACATGACACTTTTCTCACTTTGCCTCCTGATTTGACAAACCTTGTTTTCACTTGTCTTGTGCAGTGGTGTTACCACACATCGGCAGTGCCACCTACTCCACCAGAGGCGTCATGGCAGCTCTGTCAGCTCAGAACCTGCTGGGGGGTATACAGGGCACAGAGATACCCACTGAACTCACTTTCTAGTGCCACAAAACCCTGCAGTATGTCAAAAACACTATATAGGCTTTATTTAGGTTGAGAGCTGTATTTGAACCCCAAAGCCTTACTAAATGTGTAAGATTAGCCTTTGACTTCTTAATCCACACTTTATTCTGATGCTAATACTCCATGTTTACTGTAACAAAACAGTTTAACACTCCAGTTCTGTGTCAAATTAGAAACTATGAACAATAAAAACTGATGGCTTAGCTCTTTCATTTTCTTTTAAAAATTCCTCATGCTCATAGATTTAAATTTATTCTCATCACTCTTGATACGGCAGTCAGATTATTCTCCATTCAAAGAACATTTTCAGTCTGTTCACATAGAGCTGGGTGATATTAAAAATGATGTTATCACGATAACATTTTCCTTATCAGTCGATATAGATAATTACCATGATAAATATCAAATCATTATTTCATTTAAATTTGAAGGCAGATTTTTACCCTTGAGTGAAAGTTGAAGACGGCTTGTTAGCTTGTATCTGGATTTAGTTCTCTGATAAGCTTCATGAATCCCTAATTTTTAACGGTGCTAAAAGGAAGTCTTTAATGTAAGATAAGACTTTTTTGAAGTTTTAGTTCGTAGATTCTTATTTTTCTCAGGTTGAGATCATTTGATTTAAATTTACAACAAACATCTTTAAACCCACCAACCTACCTCTTACTCTGCGACATGATTGGCTGTTCAATGCCATCGTCTTAGTCTGTTTAATGTTAGGTGGCAGCTAGCGTTTAAGACACATTAGCACCCCCTCTCTTTCCAGTGGTTTGGGGGTGTAACTATAGGTTTAAATACATCACATTTTTATCAAACAGTTGTTATATGTATATTGAGAAAAATTATATCACAATACTTATGGTTATCGATTTATCGCCCAGCCCTACATTTACATCAGTTCGGCTACATATGATTTGTTTCAGTGCCACAATAAGAATTTAAGAATTCAAGTCTTCAATTAAAGAACATTAAAAAAAACATGTTAAAAGCAAACTGCACATCATTTCAGAGTGAAATCAATAATTAATAAAGTAATTAAGTTTGATGGTGAGTTCATAAATTTGCAGATTTTTTTGAGTTTTTTTCTCAAAGTGAATGAAATGTTTGTCAAGTAAGTGCAGGTCACAGCAGGCTGTCTGGGAATGACTGATCGTCCTTCCAGTTTAAGCAGGTGTTCTTTGAGTGTTTGTACAGATGGGAGGACTGACTGAAGCGTTTGCCACACTTGGGACAGGGATACGGCTTTTCTCCTGTGTGGACTCTGATGTGCTTCTTGCAGTCAGTTAGGTTCATGAAGGTCTTACAGCAGATTTTGCAGGCGTACTTCTTGTCTCCTTCCACCAGCAGCACATGGTCTTCAGCTGCTGCTTTCTTGCACTTGAACAGAACATCGTCTGAAGCTCTTGTCAAAGACGGTCGCTCATCTGAGGGAGAACTGTCTGTGCCTGCTTCAGACCCGGGCAGGACTTTAGGGGCAATGCGACGGAAGGTTGTCGCCCCTGAGCTTTTCCCGGCCCAGGGTTGGACGTGGGAGGTTTCTAGTCCGAGGCTGGGCCTGATGCCACTCAGAAACCCTGCAAGGGAGTTTGGGCTGGGCTGAAGGATTAGTGTGTCACTGAAACTAGGGCCCTGAGTTGGAAGAAGCTGCTGCAAGGGGACAGGGAAAACAAGTGAGGAGGAGGAAGGATCAGAAGACTGAGAGGAGGTGTTTGCTTCTTCTGAGTTTTGGCAAAGCTGGTCAGCATCTCCAGCAGTAGTTGTCGCATCACTGGCGGTGGCAGCAGCAGTCGCAGCAGCAGTCGCAGCAGCAGTGAGGCTAGCTAGACTGTCATCTTCTTCCAGAGCTCCCATCACACTCTCTGCGCTGGGATTAAGGAAGCAGGAAAAGGCAAGTTCTGACAGGCTGTCAAGGCCTTCACCGACTACTGATGTCTCACCTAAATCTCTCTGCGAGTCAGACTGAAGATCTGAGCACAGCTGGGATTGTAAGGAGCTAACATCTGCCTCTGATGGGCAGGCAGCAGCCATTTTCTCCTCATTTAGTTGTGTAGTCAAACTTGCATTGCAGTGTTGTAGAGGAGAGGGAGGAGAATTAAGCGCGATTGTGTCTAAATCTGGGGAGTATGTGCTCAGATTCTCCCTTTTCACTTCAATTTTCAGCATCATTGGCTCCTCTCCCTCTTCAACCCCTTCTTCTCCCACCTTCACTTTGACTACAGTGTCTCCATCTGTGTCTCTGCCCTTCTCCCACACACCTACACCTCCTGTGCTGCTGTCTGACTGGCTCGGTAGCTGTATCTCCTCCGCTTCTCCCTTTGTAGCTTCATATTTCTCCTCGACTTCCTCCTCTGCTTTACCTCGGCCCACCCAGAGATCATCAGACAGGGACAGAAGCCCCTCTCCTCCATCCCCTGAACTGATGGTGCTTCTTGTCACAGTTGGTGAACACTCTTTGTAGTTCCCCTCCTGCAGTCTGCAGGACCTCTTCCTGCCACTGATCCAGTCCTCATTGGACTTCCTCTTGTGCCTTGTGAGTGCTGAAGTGCTTTGTTCTCCGCCGACTTCTCCTCTCATCATCAGGTCTTCAACCCCACCAGACTGACTAACCTCCACGCCTATTTCATCCTCATCATTGCCCTCCTCCATGACAGATGTGACCTGCTTAAACAAACTGGCCATTTCAGAAGGATTTTGATGCTGTTGCTGCTGCATTGACCTCCATCCTTTAGGTGGTGATGCAGGGAAGTTTTTCCTGGACAGGTGGAGCTTGCAGGCCTTTACCACAGCGTTGAGGTGCAGGTGCGATGCTGCTAGGAGCACATCCATAACGTTAGAGGCCTTCAAAGAGAGACTTGATGTATAAATCATGTCCAATAAAGTGGAGAAGGCCTCAGGTGTTACCACTTCTGGATCTAGGTTCATTACACTAAGACCACCGTCTCCGCCTGTGTCAGCTCCACTAGGTCCTCCAACTTCATCATCACTGTCACTAGAGCTAAGCAGAGCCCTGAAGTGGGAGCTGCATGCTGCAAGGATGGAGCGGTGAGCCTTGAAGCTCTGAGGTCCAACCACCACCAGACAATCACATAGCTGAGCATGGAGGCGCTGGTGGTTCAGTTGCTTGAAGATATGCTGGAAATGACCTGGAAAGTCCATACTAAGAGGTGGACAATATAGCTTTTAAATATTTAGCTTTATTTGTGTTGCTGGCAGCACAATAGCACAATGAAGGTCTTGCCAAAAACACACAGGCTATTAATGGTCAGCTTCCTGTTGTCCTCGTCTCATCTGGCAGACTGGTCTGTAGCATTTCACAAAGCCTACCTCTGGTGCGATGTGGAGCCGCTCTATGCCTGTTGTTGCCGGGTGTCCTAGAGATGCTCTCTAGAGTATGGGCGGGCCGGTGCAACAATAACGCGGAAGGATGCGGAGCGGGCTCGGGCTTTGTCTCCACGAAACAGCCCGGAAATCTGTGCAGCTTTTCCCCCCCACTGCGGGAGCTCAAAGGTAATGTTGTGGAGCGTTTCTAATGGGCAAACTATATTACTAAATCGGAATTTACACAAAAGAGGACCGGTTGAGCAATGACTATCAGTGCCTCCATCACTTCACGTCTTTCCAACCCTTGAGAAAAACAACACTGCTCCCATGTGGTAATCTTGCTGAACTGCATCTACTTTTGAAGTTAAGACCTTTTTATTTACAGTCTATGGTTAAGACAGGGGTGTCCAAACTTTTTTCAAAGAGGGCCACATATGATGTTGTAAGAATACCTCAGGGCCAGTGGCTCCTACTGTGACTTAGCAATCATAAAAGTTATATATGAAATCTCTATTTAAAGGCCCTGTGAGGAGTTTTGAACTGGCTGAGAAACAGACTGAAAATGATACTGATGCCTCTTTATGACCTTCAATAGCAAACGAGACCATCAGCAACAACACTGACACCTTCTCTGTTGTCGTTTTTAATGCCTGAAACCGCCCTGAGGGGGTAGGTGTCAGACCAGATGATGGACATCTTGCTTTAGAAACAGCCTTTATTTTACTGTTTTCATGGAAACTAATCACATTGCCTGATAAAGTTGACTGGTAAAAAAACAACAGGATGATTTTTTTGTTGAAAACACTACTTTTGCATGTTTAGGACAAGAGATAAGAGGTATCACTTTGTCCACAAGGGGTACCAGAATTGATACAAAACAAAAGTTCCTCGCAGCAGCTTTAATAACAATTATTTTGATTTTTTTCTCAAAAAAACATTATTTAGGAAGTCCTCAGTTCTCCACAAGCCATGTAAAAATTAGCAAACTTTATCTTCTTCTGGAGGAAAAAGTTTTTCATTCGGGTCGGGCAATGTGGGAAAAAATATTGTATCATTGTTTTCCTACGGCAGGATCACAATCTGGATTTCATCACATTTCTTTTTCATGTTGTTTTTAAGACTTTTCTGACCAGCAGACAACATTTTAAGAACAAATAATTATTTTCCTGAGTTCTGAACAATTTTTATGCACAAAGTTTTTCCCTTTTCTGTACAATTTCATAATTTTGACATAAATTTGGACATGCCAGGGTTAAGACATCTTGTGTCAATCTTTTAATCTAATTTAATCAGCTATCATATTAAAAAAACGACAGGCTATATTTATTGGGTTATATAATAACAAATGAGGTAAATAACACTTGTACATTTGGAAGGGAAGTGCCTAGTGTCCAAATATTATAATATACTGGTCTCAGGTAGCACTGAAACCACTTCAGATAAATTAGATGTATGGAAGATAGATATAAAGGATCATATTGATGAGACTGAATGGAATGATGCGTGTCTGAAAGCACAAAATCCGACCATAAATACAAGATATAAACTACTTCAGTACAAGTGGTTACATAACCCCTGTCAAACTTCATTATATGTCTGCCAGTATACCAGACGGTTGCTCTAAATGTTTGGATGAGAGAGGAACTTTGCTTAATTGTTTGTGGGAATGCCCAAAAATTCAGATGTTTTGGAGGGATGTTGTTGAATGTTTGTCAGAGATGTTTGGTGTCAAGGTCCCTTTGAATGTTAAACTTTGTGTGCTGGGAATATATACGAGGGACTTTGGGCAGAGTTCAGGACAGACCAGGCTCCTGGACTTTGGACTTCTTCAGGCTTGAAGATCTATGAAAATGTGGATAGAGGAGCTTTCGGGCAGCGTTGGACTGGGGAGACTGACATGTATTGTCACAGGCAAACTGAAGGACTTTATTCAGCTCTGGGAGCCATACATTGCTATCATCAAGGATGTACATGTGGACTTTCTCTAAAAGAAACTGTGGGAAACACAATTGGCTAATTTAATTTAATTTATTTTGCACACTTGCCAATTGATTTTGGTACAGGCAGATGGGGTAGGTGTTTTTTGTGTGTGTGTGTATGCTGGATGAGTCTTTGTCTATGTTCTTGACTGCTCATGGGTGTCAAAAATGTCAATACACATATTGTGAAAAAAAACCAAATGAGGTAAGTAAAACCCAGTTAAAAACGTGTTAACCTGGTATAAAATTACAAATCGTTCATGTATGAGAAAAGGGCTTTGGCTCGATCGCTTACCAACGGGACCTTTAGTAGTTCAAATGTTAAACTTAATATCATCAGGATGCTTACACCAGTTCAGGATTAAATCCTGAGCTGTTTTCTTGCAGATCTATGCTTCCTTAGCAGCCATGATTGGTGTGCAAGACTGGAAAAATTAGTATGATTTTACTGCAGACAGCCTCATTACAGATACAATAACAAAATGAAACCATCTTTGAGAACTGTTGGCTCTGCTATAAATTTGCACTAAGTGTTTTATATACTGAAATTAAGTTAAAAGCAGGAAAAGGACACTTTGTTCTCTTTGTTTCCTTTTTTTATTTGTGGTTGACTATTTATGAAAATCAGCAAAAAGTTGAAGCCTTCCAGTGTTCATTGTTGTTGCAGGACTGAACATTTTCAAATGCAGTTAGACAGTTTCCATTCAACGTCTGGAGGACTGAGCAGATTTTCTTTCAAGTAAAAAAAAAACATAAGCATTGAGTCCCATTATTGTGGGAGCATGGCAGGCATACACAACAGTCAAACTTTGCATTTCACAGAATGTTGAATAAGACAGGCAGACACACTAAACAGATCAAGACTAAATATATGAACAAGATGTTTCCCCAGGTGCAGAGATGGACAGGTGCTGGTTGTCGTCAAATCATTTTCAGTAATGGCTCCTGCTGTCTGCCAATGATGGCCCATACTGTGTCTGATGGAGCAAACTCAGTTGATGGAGGAAGAACGAAATGAATGCTCTGCTCATATGCTGTCCAGCTTCTTTAAGACATATGGAGCTGTGAAGGCAAACAAAAGACATATACCATTAATTTGTTACCATTGCATCAGGTTAATCAGAACAGTCTGTCACAAGGTCACAACTTACTGGAGCCTATGAGTGTATAAGATTTCAGTGTGTATGGTCAGTTTTCTTCTCTGTACTTAAGGTAAGACAGCTGTTGTGATGTTTGTAGACTAATGCATATTACTTAATATACCATAACCTACATGTAATAGCTCATCTTTCCTCTCTAGAGTGTAAACTTATCAGATGCATGTAGTGAACACACAATGCCCGAAAGGCTCACAGGGCACACTTTTCAATGTCAGTACTGGTGTTGTTAGTGATCAGATAAACGTGAATGTCATATGGTTGTGTCGTTACTCACTGGCTCTGAGAAGGGCGACGTAAATAAGAAAGTTTCGTACAGATGAGATGACGTCTTGTCGCATTTTCTTCTTCATCTCCTCTGGGTCCATTTTAGGACCGAGTCCTTCAAGTTTGAACATTGTAACTCTGGTTCGTCTGTCTGCCTTTCGTGAAGCAGAGCGTACCGTTCCAAGAGCGTGTATGAAATAATCTCAACCGGAAATACATACAACGGAAGTGACGTTTACCTGCGGAAGTGACGTTTACCTACGGCATACGCAGATGGACAAACCGCACGAGGACACTAGAAAGCGAAAGCTAAATTTGGCATCGTGAAGGCTAAAGTAGGAACCATCCCAGCTAGAAGGGAATGTTCTCACCACATTGGATAACATTAAGTTATGATTATGTTTCAACACAAGGTTCTGAGTGAAATACTCAAAGAACATCTTAAGGATGTTTATGGATTAAAATAATGTTCCTTTTTTGTTAACTATAAATGAAAGAAGAACAGTTGTCTTTAACATCAGAGGATGTTTTGATAATATTCTTTAGGTAACAGACAAAGGTTTTGGGTGTAACATTCAAAGAGCATCTTAAGGATGTTTATGGATTTAAATAATGTTCCTTTTTTTGTTAACTATCAATGAAAGAAGAACATTTTTCTTTAACATGCAGAGGATGTTTTGATAATATATTTTAGGTAACAGATTATTTAATGTTTTCTCTTAAATGCTCCCATAATGTTACTTAATAACAAAGATGCACCATTCTCAAAGCAACATGTAAAAAATGTTTCAGGATGTTTCTGATGCCTCAAATCACAAAATGTTTTATTTAAGAATATTCTGGTGATATTTAATTAGAACAGAGATAGAATGTCTTTAAAATTCAAAGGATGTTTTGACAACATTCTTTGCGTCACATATTATTGAATAAAGAAAACTTCCCCCTGAAAATGTTTCAAGAACATTAGGGCACTGTTGCAACTTCACATTTTATGAACGTTTTTAGAGAATGTTACTAGAGAGCATTCTTTGAACACAAAGCAAACTTCCTGCTGAAAACATTACAGAAACATTCTCTGTAACATTAACAGAATGTGTTTAGAACAGAACATTGCTAGCTGGGATGGCAAAACGGCTCAAATTTAGAGCCAT
Source organism: Notolabrus celidotus (assembly GCF_009762535.1). Taxonomy (NCBI): domain Eukaryota; kingdom Metazoa; phylum Chordata; class Actinopteri; order Labriformes; family Labridae; genus Notolabrus; species Notolabrus celidotus. The sequence goes on along the minus strand of NC_048279.1, from coordinate 19,237,660 downwards.
AAATAGGAAAGTGTTGTAAAATGTGTTCGTTTTGTAGAATTTGGCACAAGTTTAGTATTCTACTTTTAAAAGTTGTTTCATATATGTCTTCAAATATATATTTAGTTGCAACGGAATCCCAGGTCATATCCCTGTATAATAACTTTTCACTTAATTTTTTTAGCAGTTCGTGCAGTTCAGACAACAGGCGTTGCTTTGAAGCCTGATCACACCGAGCAGATGTTAAAAAGATAAATCAAAGCAGAAAACAGTTTTTTATTGACCCACTTTTCCCGATGGTTAGTTTTGATGGTATCCCTAAGCGTGCACCATGACAGTTTGACACAGGGATCAAAGTTTGGTAGCAAGGTAGCAGGAATACTTTGATTTGATATTGTAATTTAGTGATGCTGACTTGCTGAAGGTGTCAATTAATTGAATTACATCAAATTGAATGCTGAAACAAAAACTGGGCCTTGGGGGACCTTTCAGCTCAAGAACAGTGTCCCACTTTGTGGTATCCAGCCCTGTTTGTCACTGGCTTTTGAATTATGGTGGTCATTGAATTGCACATGTAAATTAGACTGTAAATCTCACTGAGCTGTATTCAGGGACATTAAAAATGAACAAATTGGTCAGAGATACGCAAAAAAATATTTAAAATGCAGAATAGTTCATTTTATTTTGGTTTTAACAAGCATTAAGCATTCAATGTATAAAATTTTAACTGTGGAGATAAGCACAAGACATAAATAGTTAAAAAAAAATACTATTAAGATAAGATAAGATATTACTTTATTGATCCTGGGGGAAAAATTCAGTTGTTGCAGCAACCCAGACATAAGTTCAATCAAAAAAAAGTTCCAACTAGTAAAATGAAACAAGTAAAAAATAAAATGAGGTAAATAAAGATAGAATACAATTTAGATATATACAATGTTACAAATAGAATTGAGATAAATACAAATGTTACAAATGTAATTTAGATAAATACAAATGTTACAAATGGATTAAATAGCAGCAATTTGGTTGACAAGGTGTGATTATGGTTGGTAATGACAGATTAAGCACTATAATAAATAAATATCGGTATATAATATGACCATAAGTTGTAGTAAACAATAATAATATAGCATAATATAATATAGCAAGATTCTACTACTACTACTACTACTACTACTACTACTACTACTAAGAAGAAGAAGAAGAAGAAGAAGAAGAAGAAGAAAAATTGTAATAAACATGGGCTAATAATTATTTATTTAATTATCCATTCTATTTTTTTGGGATGTCTCTCAGTGGATGAAGCTGTCCTTGCGGAGGAGGGGGCTGGGGTCCACCGGGCTGACAGTAGAGGAGGCAGAGAGCAGCGCGAGAGAGAGAGCGCAGCGAGAGAGAGAGACTTATCGAGGGAGGAGGGGGTGGGTTATTTCTGAGCTCAGGGCCGAGGATTAGGCAGAGAGCAGTCCCTGTACGATGACAGCATCCAGCACATAGTCAAACCCCCCACACATCCACATCACCATCACCATCCGGCCTGGGGAGGACGCCGCGGATATTTCCCAGAAACAGACGTGATTCAGCCTGAAAAATCTCTGCAATCAGTGACATTTTCTGGATTCACGTTGCCATTCTCCCGGTCCGTCTTTCTCCTCCTCCGGACCACGAGGTGAGTTTTGTCGGTGTATCCCGGTGTTATTGTCTGATGAAGGAGCGCCCGGTTGTATACTGAGCCGTCTGCCTGCACCTTGCATCGTTTCCTGCCATTTGATTTTCATCCCATCGAAATGAATAATTGAACCGATGGTCGTTTTTACTCCGCCCGCAGCCCATAGGCTACTCGTGTCTGAGGGAAGCGGTGGGGAGATTTAAATCCGATTAAAATTAAATTTAAAAAAAATTGAAGCAACAAAAGACTGACCTTTTTCTTTGTTAAGCCTTCTGGTTTCACTAGCATGGCTGCGGTCACTGATCAGAATTAGTGTTGGGTCAGTGCAATGCTGAATATTGATTCTTTTAAGGGCATTTATAAAGCATTTATGACCGATAGACACAGTCGATTGCTGTTTTTTTCCACTTTCACACCCTTTATTACTCTTGTTTGGCAATATTAATCAATATTTTACACAAACACAGCCTGGAATTGGGTCAATTTGGCACCATACTGAATGCGTTTCATCTACGTGTTCACTAACTCATGTCCTATGCTGTGGTAGTGGAGATCCATGCGCAGTGAAATCTCCGTCACCGGCTACAGTGTGGAAATGAACGGACTAAATCCTGACGGATCAGGGGGATGCCAGGAGTCTGGGTAGTAAAACACGCACATCATGAATGGGCGTAGGCGATGTGCAGACACGTCGGGACTGTCCTCGCTCCCTGTTTTCTGTGCGCGTATTCTTTGGCCAGCAGTCCTTTTTTCCTGCGCCCTTCCATGCCGTGCCAGGCATGACAAGCTCAACACAACTAGACCGGAACAATGCGTTTTGCTGTTCTGGGGGCTTCATTTAATGCATGACATGATTTAATATGATCGCCTATTGCGGGTCCATCACCACGTGTATTTACCACAGCCTTTACTGTGCATGAAGACATCATTTATGATCATCATTCAGTATTTTTTTGCAACATCTTATGCAGCTGCTTTGTGTGGTAGATACAGTGAGACATATGACTGAATGAACGAATGAATGAATGAATGAATGCATGCAAGTGATCTGCAGCTTATCTGATTTTGCTTTTGGATGCTCAGTGTTTTGTTTTCACTCTTAGTCTGCACAGTATGTGTGTGCCTATACTGCTCAGCCCCTGCTGCAGGCTCTGTGCTATGACTCAGGGATGTATGCTACTACAACATGTGATGAGAGATACTGCTCCGAGGTCAGTCTGCCAGAGGAGACACACGCCGGCAGAGTGTCCACATCAGGACAGACTTGATGCCTGGCTGCGTTAGCCTCGATCTGCCCTGCTGACTGCTCCTCTGTCCCACTTACTGCAGCCAGCCAGCCAGCCAGCCACCCAGCCAGCCAGCCAGCCAGCCAGCCATCCTCGTCCTCTCTCCTCCTCTTTGGTCATGTCTCCAGGGCACGCTGTGTTGCTGGGCTGGTGTTCACTCGATCCAGTCCAACGCTTTGACCCCTTGATCTTTGGGGTCATCAATAGCTGCTCAGGTGATTCGTATTGTTGCAGTTATTGGCTATTGGAATCTGTTGATTTTTCAGTATTGGTTTGTCTCTGCATGTGTAATCAATGGATTGGGGGTGTTGGATGTATGAATGTGCAGTAGATATCAGGGTAAAGGAAGGATGTACATGTGTGTTTTTCTCTGAGACAGCACCCGTATTTCTCTAGCAGAGGAAAAAGGAGACGTGACCTCATTGATGTGACAGCTCCATGGTGATGGCACAATTGACTGGCAATGACGCCATAATGTAGGCCAACTCTATTTCTGCACATTGCTACTGTAAAATGTTAAGACAGTGGAAAGAATTGGCCTAAGCAAAGCAGCACTGCAGAACCAGGTTTATCTTCTTCCATTCTTTGCTGTAATAGAAAATCTATAAAATCATACTGCAGCTGTATATGTAAGTATTATTCCAGAGCCCAGAGGCCTTCTGTAGCTGCTGGCTTGCTGTCTGCACTCTTATTACTTTTACTTAAAGATAAGCCTACTATTGTATGCTTCTTGAAGGATCACTAAGTTGAAGGAAATTGGCTCAGACAGCACCAGAGGAGGCAGACAGTTTTCCAGACTTGCAACATCTATCACTCTCTAACATCCAAAGACTTTTCCCAGACATCAAGATGTTCCTCAAGCTCACTCTGTCTTGCTGTCTGTCTCTCTCCAGAACCATCAGAACTATTGATAAAGATCTGTAACACAATGAAGGGAGCGAGCGCACTATTAATCTTCAAAAAGACTCATTATTTAACAGTTCACTGGGGAACTCGAGCCTTGCCAGGTCGCTGATGAAAGGGGAAATAAAATGAGCAGTGCTCAGTAAGTCCTGTCTTCATAATGCTAATGGAATGAGATGACAGGCTCAGTGAAAAACAGGAAATGTGCTGAAGTGTGGGAGACATGTCACAGTGAAACAACCAGAAAAAGACAACAAGCATGATGACAATCAATGGACTAAACCTCATCCAAGCAGCGGTTTGACATTTGACTTTGATAGAGCTTTTATTATCATTTATTAGCATCTGAAACCAGATTTTATCACCCAGCACCCCTTTAGAGACACAACAAATACCTGTACTATAAAAACATTTAAGCTGTACCAGCTGTTTTGCCTAATAATAAGGAATGAACAATCCGAATTAGTGATGATGTAGTCTGTGAGATCAGGCCTTAGCATTGCACTGTTATATGATAATTGAATGTCAATGTGGATGCTTTGTGGAGATCTTGTTAACCTTAATAAACATATTGAAACAAAAAAAGCTGTACCAGCTAACTAGAGAGACTTTGCTGAGGCACAGCATTGCTTTTGGCTGAATGCTAACTTCAGCATCAAGCGGCAACCTCCGGTCTCAAACTATGAAGCCCATGCGGAAGTGTTATAAACTGCAATTCATCGAGAATCCGCTTGAGGCTGGCTGCAGAAACACCAGAAACCACATATACACCAATTCAAAAAAGACAATCTTTGCAGCATTAATAAACATGTTTACAGCCTGGTACAAAAAAAGGCTTGGGTCTATATAGCTAATTTCTCTATGGCCACACACTGTAGGGGGGAGTGAATTTTGTTCTGACGCGACGGTTCAGAAGATATTAAGATTACAAGCTTTTGCCCAAATAAGGACATGACTGACTTGACTCTTGGTCGGGAACACATAGCTGTTGGTTAGGAGGCTCAAACTCCGCCCCTTTATGTCACACTCTGCCTTGTTGTGTTCCGCATTTCCAATATGGCTGCCGCCGTCGATTGGCTTCAAAACAGCTCTCAGGAACAGATGGATGACGTCAGGGATACTACATCAATATCGTATACAGTCTATGTTCAGCATGCTAATACATTAGCTCTTGGTAATTAGCCTAGATGTAAATATGTTGAACAGCTAAGGTCGATGGAAACGTTACTAATGATGCAAAGGATAAGTAAATGGATTGCTAAATTTAGCACAGTTTAGCCTTAAAGAGAGAATTGGGGTTTAAAATCAAATGACAGAACATCCAATAGTTGTCAAGAACTTTCATTAGAAATCATAGATTTGAACCTGCTGCTGGAGAAAATCTGGATCCCGATTACATAAAGATACATTCTCTGGGAACCATGAATGTCAGCTCCTCAAATGTTGTGACAGTCCTTCATGTAAATGTTGATGATTTTACTCAATGAATACAATATTTTATCCAAAGCTATTAGATTTCAGACCAGAAATATCTGTTTTAAATGATGAGCTCTTAGAAGTGAGAAAAGAGTGGGCAATCCAGAATGATGTAATGAATCAGCTCTATGAGTCGTCACCTTCAAGCTGATGAAAAACAGAAGTTAACTCTCTCATGCCAATGCACAGAGATCCAATTCAACAATTCCTTGTGTTGTGCTTTAGATTTTTGATTTATAGTGATGTTGCTGTGGGGGAATTATGATGTCTGACACTGTGGAGTAGTATCCTTTTTAACGTCCTTATTTTGATGTCTGACAGTTAGAACAGATGCTAAAGAAATCTTCATATAAGAAGTAACTATCCGACTGATTTCATGGCAGTCCATCAACATGCAGATCACCCCAACACTAAAAACTCTGTTTTAGAATAGTGGCTTTCTGAAAAGACACTTTATAATTCCACACCCTGAGTTTCTGAAAGATGAATCTGTGTCACTGAGAACCCGAGGAGTCTGGTTATTAATGCATAAAGGAGAAGTCTCAAATCAGCAAGTTTTTAATATCTTGAGAGCAGTGGTATGATCTTATGATTTTTCTTTCCCATTCTTTCAATGTTTCATCAGTTGATTATTGTATAATCTGTTGGGATTATACAAGTTCCTGTTAAGCGTTAATGTAGGGTTGTTTTTGTTACCCTCTTCTAAAGACTGTGGTACTATTCATCTTGAGTATAAGTTATGGTACAAAGAGGAATATGAATGTATGGAGTATTAATCATCTGCTCTACTTGTTGTTCTTCACTTTTACAGCTTTCACATTCATGAAATCTGAGGTAATCCAGCAGCCTCACATAAACCTGAATTGCCCCCCGACAAACACACACAAATCATCCAGACATTCACACACTGTATTTTTTTGCCAAGTGTGCTGCTGTCGGACTGAATGTCCACTGAGCTGTGTCCAAATTTGTCGGTAGCAACTGTGAGCCAAAATGAATTGTCGAGTTGCTTAACCAACGCCTGCTGCTGCTCCTGCTGCCGCTGCTGCTATGCTCAGCCACGTTCAGTGCAGCTGTGCACGGTGTGTCATATTCAACTTGAGGGGAGTGTGTGTGTGTGTGTGTGTGTGTGTGTGTGTGTGTGTGTGTGTGTGTGTGTGTGTGAGAGAGTGAGAGAGAGTGATTGGAAACAAGATGTCGAAAGCCGCCAACTGGTCCTTTCTAAATAAAAGCTGTTGTCCTGTGAGTGAGTGCGGCTTCTGCTGGAGTCTGGTTTCCAATTGTGTAATGCTCCACTTCTTATCATATTATGGTGAGTGTGTGCATGCGTGCTTTAGTTTTTGTAGAAAGCCCTGGCCTCCAGTTATTAATGTGAACAGCTGATCGACAATACTTTACAGACAAATTCCCCCCTGTCAATCAGATTGTCATAACCATTATCTTGGATTATATTAACAGCTGTATCTGGACATATTTTCCTTCTGTTGGGCCTGGTCCAGGTGTGTGTGTGACCTGCCGTGGCCCGGCCTGGTCCAGCAGTGCTAATTGGTCTGTTTTCTATCCAGCTGGCTGCACAGAAGCTGCCAGTTCATTGGCACCTCTCAACCCCCGAAGAGAGAGAGAGAGAAAGAAAGAGAGAGAGAGAGAGAGAGAGAGAGAGAGAGAGAGAGAGAGAGAGAGAGAGAGAGAGAGAGAGAGAGAGAGAGAGAGAGAGAGAGAGAGAGGAGGACTGCCTCTATGAACTGCATGCAGGCTCATACCAGGAGACAGGATTGAATAACTGACTGTTTGGACCGAGACAGAGAGGCTTTGTGTGGGGAAATGAGAAGGGAGGTGGGAGCATTGTCTCAGTAAAATGAGACATATATATTAAAAAAGAAGGATTGTTTACCGAATAGGTCTTCAGACATAATCTTTGTCACAAGTGGATGAGTAAGACGGTGAAATAAGGAGAGGAAGTAGGGTGAGTGAGAGTCCAGGCTGTCTGTATGGCCTGTTGATGAGCTGTGTTTGTATGCTGGCAGCTTGGGGACGAAAAAGGCAGGACAGGATTCACGATTGCTATTGATTCTGAACCAGATTAGGAGCAGACTCATCACCAGTTCACAGACACTCAGGCTTTACTGCCAAGGATCAAATGAAAATGCTGTCAGGGCCAATAGAACGAGGGAGAGCAATCTCTTAATTTAAGGCAGCCTGTATTTCAGGAATAAAAGCAGCATGAGAAACGGGAATATTGCTACACGTCCAGTGTTTCTTTAATTCATGGAGAGTCGACCATACATCAGTGTCCGCTGTGTGGCTTTGTCTGCCCTCAGTTGGTGGAGGAATGAGTCATTGATCAGATTTTTCTCCACTCCCCTTTTACGTCTCACTGTAGATACTTTTGTTCCTTCTTTAAGTCCCCCTGCAGCTTTACTCTGCGATTCTTTGCCGCTGCCCTCTTCACCCTTTTTAAAATTCTCCCCTTTCCTTCCCCCTGCAATATCCTGCCTTTTCTCTCTTTTCTTTGCTTTGACCAGTTTTCTTTTCAGTATCCCTTCCCCTTTTCTCAGCCCCCTTAAGAGCCCCCTCCCCTCTCTCCACCCCCATACGTCTCTCCTGTGGCTCTCTCTTCTTCTGCTCTCCGCTCTTCTTCTTGCCTCTGTTGGCAAAGTGGCAGAAGGCCTAGCTAGCTGCATTAGCGCCATGCATTATTCATGTGCCTTGCAGTCTGTGTGGGTCTAGGTCCTCTGCTGGCTTTTCACCGGGACACATGGGCCTTGTGAAAGAGCTCTGTGTGCTGGACACTGGGCCTGATGGAGGAGCTGCACAGATGGGACTATCAATTCCTTGATTTGTGCTCCCTCTCTTAGATGAAAGCTTCAGGGAGTTTAGAGTTTACTTCACAAATCAACATTCAAGTGCACAATGAGGCGGTTTCCTTATACAAGATCAAGACTGTTTATTCAGTGTCTCTCCTGATCCAACAGCAAGGCTTTTCACAACAAAGTGTGTTTTTCTCCCCAAACCAGAGGTTGGCTAAGGTTTCAGCCATATCTGCCCCTGATGTTCATATGAAAGACTTGGCCTCGATTATTATTGGCTGAGATCTCCGTCTGCCTGGCAGCGTTTGTCTCTCCCCCACATCCGGATTCACAGGCTGTCCTCTGCTTTTAGAGCGTGCCCCAGTAAAAAATGTTAACTGAACTGGGCGGTATGAAATTTTAATTTAGACAACCAGACAAAGATGGAGTGCCTTCTCTCTGCATTGCCATGCAAGAGAGAGAGAGAGAGAGAGAGAGAGAGAGAGAGAGAGAGAGAGAGAGAGAGAGAGAGAGAGAGAGAGAGAGAGAGAGAGAGAGAGAGAGAGAGAGAGAGAGAGAGAGAGAGAGAGCCTTGGGGACCAGAGGAGGGGCCTCTTGAAAAACCACAACCACATAGCTGGTTTGAACTCGCATCTGCTCTGCTTGACATACTTATGTGCTCCCTCCGAAAACATCAACAACTGGAGCAGCCCTCTCACAATAAAGAGGTTAAAAAACCACGGCAGATACAGCTCATCGGATGTAATCACATTAGAAAGCCTGTCGCTCACACCTCATTCCATTTATATACCTGCCGTGTGGTTATGGTGAATCTTGTTTATGGGATGTGATAGGTCTCCCTGATAGGGCTGCTCTGCTCTGCTCTGCACAGGTGGCCGCAACCAGATTGGGATTGGCCCTGATGATCACAAGGAGCCCCCTCCACCTCTTTTCAGCCAATCCTGGAGGGGCTGCAGCGCTGATGTCTCAGAGGGCGAGAGGGTATTTGTGTTCAGGAGTCCTGAAGAGACAAGCCACATCACGGTGAGTCACACTCTCACAGTCTTTAGATAAAAATGGAGGAGATTGTGCTGCTTTCTGAAAAAACAAGGGGGATGATTTGAGCTTCTGAGGTTAGATTGCATTTTGAATCTCATAAAGGCTTTTACAAATGTATTCTTTGAAGCAGTAACATACATGCCTGCCTTTATATCTGCTTTCTAATATGTTGTAACAAATTAACAATGAAGGGTTGTTGTTGTAAAGTGTAAGAATAGTAAATCTCTTGAACATTTCTTGGTTGTGCATGTGCATGATATTAAAAAAATGTCTGTCTGCACTACCCAAAGAGACTGTCATTTGAGAGGACTACCTGACTCGGCAAGGACAGTGAGGTGAGAGAGAGGGAGAGGAGAAAATGAAAGACTGTAGACAGACTGAAGCAGAATAATAGCAAAAACTGTCACCTGACTCAGCACTAACTACAGCCATACAACACATGCACACCTTTACACCTGCAGGCGTTGTGCACATCCAAAATGACCACACCATCAGCAGTCCAGACAAGCTTTTGGTTCTTAATGACGCTGATTGCTCTCAACTATTGAACCAGGGGGGTTTATGTCAATATTCAGACTCATCTCCTCTTGTGCAGCTGTCAGCTACCTCCCCTCACTCATCCCTTGTCAATCTGTCTCAATCCAGATCAGCGAGAGGTGCTAAAGTGACACCCTGACCAGTGTGAGCCTATGTTAAAGGATGGGCTCTAATCCTCTTAAAGGACAGACCTACAGTGTTTGCTTTACTAATACTGAGAGAGGTTAGTCATCACAGTGAACAGAAGCAAGATGAAATCATGCTGTATTAGCTGCTGATCATTAAAAGAATCTCACAAATGTGATTTTACTCACAGCAGCACTGTATAACATACTGCATTGATCGCAGTGCAGGGTGTATTGTTTCCCCATAACTCAACTCTTTAAGTACAGTGAAGTAAAAGTGCTCTAATGAGTTTACCATCCTCATTTATTGGACACCAGCATGTTTTAAGATGCCCCATAGAGCTGTGGCAGGTGGCCAGAAAACTGTTCTGTTTATAAAAAGTCTGCATCCTGCAGAAGTTTCCTCTTTATTTCAGAGAGCTGATCAAACTCAGCTCCCTGCAGCTGGCTGCCTGGGCCAAGTTACGAATCATTAGGTTTCAGGAGGTGATTCATCATCATTAACTGTATTGATCAGGTCTGGGTCACAACTTTTCTCATTCCTGTTAAAGTTTCCTTCACATTAATCGGCTGTATGGGATCAAATTGTCCAATACAGTGGTGGAAAGGGGATGAAAAACATCACACAAACAGATTTTTTTTCAAAAAGAGGATATTTCAAATGATCCGAAGAACCTCCGAGATCTGATTCTGAACATGATAAAACTCTGTCAGAAAATCATCAGAGGCTCTACAAGCTCAAAGCCAGCATATAGATTGGCTGACAGAAACAAAACACAGTTGAGCAGAGTCGTAAGTCTTGAGATTTTGGATGCAGTTCAATGCTGACTAGCTTTGCCTCTCTGGGGTCCGACTGAACCCACCATCCTTCATTATGTCCTGAGCTCCTGCCCAATAAAACAGCAGCATAAGCAGAAATTTCACAGCTGCAGAGTTGTGGGAAACATGCAGATTTTAGCATATTTAGGCTAAAGTTCTTCATGATTTTTGTTTGTGTGCTATGGTGCGGTTATGTTTTGGATTTAGGTCATTTATGCAAATGTGTGTGACATGTGTTGTTGTTCCTTCTGACTACACTCCTCCCCTCTCTTTTCCTCCCTCTGGCTTGTCTGCTCCCTCTTCACATATCTGATTATTCATCGTATTCAAGGCTGACTACATGCTCTGAATATAAAAACACAGCAGATGAGATGCTAATTCATCCTGAATGCACAGCCCCAAAATACCAAGCTAAACTCTGAACAATTTCTTACTTGTTTTCTCCCTCCAGATCCTTTCATCTTTTTTCTCTGTCTTCTTATCGCTGTTCTCTTTTCTTGTCGGGATTATGTCTGTTACTCATCCTTCTCTCTCTCTTTTTTTGTCTTTTTAGATAAATGGAGGAGAAGGAGCGATGTAGGAGCAGGTCTCCAGCTCGGAGGGCCAGTCGGGTGCAGCAGGTGGTGGGCACAATAATACGTCGCACCAGAGAGTCATTAAGCAGGTAAGTTTAGGACATCTTTGTCAAAGTAAAACATGAAAGATAATCCCTATGAAGTGGTTCCGAAAAAAATTCTGTATTTTACATTTGATTACATTTTGTTTGAACTCATGCGTCATTTCTTCTGTCAAGAGTAGGGAATGACTAGAGAGTCCTAAGGGAGAAAGTGAAGTAGATTTTGATGAGGAAACAACTGAGTGTGCAGTAAAAAAAGTTGGCACCACACAGCTAACAGTAGCAGAAAATGCCAACCCCGCACAAACTGCTGTGTCAACAACAAACAAAACATCTTATATAGTACAAAACTAGACTCAAGTTTGGGGTAGAAAACAGCATCATCCATTTCTAGGACTGCTGCCAGATTTTGTTGCAGGGAAAAGAAGAAATATGGGATGTGTGCTGTATATTATACCAAACCCTTGCTTTTCTATTGAGGATTGTTGTAGCAGCGAAAAGTTGTGTTTAGTCCTCAAATATAAACAGCTTCTCAGGGAGATGAAAAAAATATATGATAAAAGGTGAAAGAAAAAGTAAAAACTGAACAAGAGTCTGTTTCTTAGCTTGGCTTGATAACCATTTTCCTTCCTCACACCCACCAGAGGCTTAACACATAACTAAGTACATATTCAAACCTGACTGTCCTTCTCTCACACGCAAACACTCCCAACACTCAACCACAACTATGCGTTTAAGAACCCTTCAGTCCCTTGTTGTCCACTGCATGGTTACTCAATCTCAGCAGACGACGCAGTGCGCAGAGAAGCACTGTTATTCAATCTTGGGAAAAAGTCTCAGAATGTCACAACCAGCTGAGCAAGACAGTAGGCCTCAGGGAGAGGAAGTGACTGGTAGATTTAAACACAGTATGTACTACACAGTGTATATACGTTCCCAGGGTGCATTTGATACATAGGGGTTTATATGAATGTGACTTTTCTCTCCCTCTGGAGTTGACCTCTGTAGAAGAAATACCAGTAACGGCTCCTTAGCATGGTAATACATGTTAGCAGCCAAGCTAACAAGAAGATAAGATATACTTTATTTGATCCCCCATTGGGGGAAATTCATTTGTTACAGCAGCTTACAACACGGGACAGGGGAATACAACATTGTACTTACATAGTTAAAAATATAATTACAATAATAATAGTAATAATAGAATAAAAATAGAATGAAATAAAATATGGCAAATATTACAGATATATACACACTATGTACACTTCTATCTGATGAATAGATAGTGATGTAAGTTATGGCCCCGATATTTGCACCAGGTTATTAAAAAAAACCATACACAGTATGAGAAAACAGTGCGATTCAAATGGATGATTGACAGAATAGTTTGTCGGTGTGAATCACAAACAATGACCTGGGAAGACAGAGACATATTGCTAAGTCACACAGTAACTTCTAATGTAGTGAAATGTAGATGATAGCAGATAATTAGCGGGTAACTTAACGGGACATTGCGGTGCTGGTGTTAAACAGTCTGATTGCAGATGGGATGAAGGACCTGCAGGGTGGGAGTCTCAGTCTGCTGCTGAAGGAGCTGCTTAGGGACCCCACAGTCTCATGCAGGGGACGAGAGGGATTGTCCATGATGAATGTCAGCTTGGCTAACATCCTCCTCTCACCTACCTCCTCTATGGAGTACAGAGGACAGCCCAGGACAGAACTGGCCCTCCTGACCAGTCTGTTTAGTCGTTTCCTGTCCCTGTCTGTGCTCCCTGCTCCCTAGCAGACCTCTACATAGAAAAGAGCAGACGCTACCATATTGTCATAAAAAGTCCGTAACAGAGTCCTGCACACCCCGAAGGACCTCAGTCTTCTAAGCGGGTGCAGACGACTTTGGCCCTTCTTGTACAGGACGTCGGTGTTATGTGACCAGTCAAGTTTATTGTTGAGGTGAACACCCAGGTATTTGTAGGTCTCCACCCTCTCGATGTCCAACCCCTGGAGGTTAACCGGTGCAGTCTGGGGTGTCTTATAACATGAATTAGAGCTATTGCTGCTCAAACAATATGGTGGCTTCCTATAAAACACCAATTTTATGTCTATACATGTGGAGATAATGGTCCTCGGATCAAATTATTTGGTGTTTTTTGAATTTTCCTCTGGCATCGGCATCAGAATAACTCTTTTTTTTTTTATTTAGGGAAAGATGTTGCCGTCTTTTAATATACAAGTCTTAGAGGATAAACTGAATGAACTTTTGATATAGCTCCTGTCTACGTGTGAAAAGCAATGATTAATATGCAAATGTTAGCATGCCATGTACAAATGTGCTACAAAATAATTATGTTATTAATATAATTTTGAGCTTGTTAGCATACTGTGCGCATGTTAGCACGTCAGCATATCTTTGCCAGTGCATAACATCTGTTTTTGCATCCCTAAAGACTCATTAAAAACAGTGTGTTAAGATTGTTGTACTGGAGGAATTATAACAAACTGTAGAGTTTTGATGAGTCTTAGAACTAACATGCAACTATTTTCTTTACTTTGGAGTAAGATTTTCACAACAAAAGCAAGATTTTTTGTGTTTCACAGCAGAGTAATGAAAGTTGACAGCTAGGAACACATGAGTCATCTATTATGCTCTGCATGATTTTTCATCTCCTGTTGACCAGAGTACTGTAGTCTTCTGTCAGGTAACCTGTGACTCTCTCTGCCCTTCTCAGAGAGCGCTTACTGGGTGATGGGAGGTCACAGCGCTCCAACAGTCTGTCCAATCAAAACTTTGTGGCCAAGCTGTCGCTGCAGATCACCAGGGACCCGGTCCTGGACAGCAGCACGGGACATGGCTTCACCCTCACCACAAATGCACCCCTGCTGGTCAGGGACGTCGTTGCAGGTACACGAGGCGTGTCTGTGTTTGGGAAATGTTTTTCTTTGCAGATTGGTGCATTTTGTTGTCCTGCTTCCTCTTTAAATAGCAACCTGCATTATGCAATAATGGAGTGGTTTTGATCCTAATCCTGCTTTGTTCTTATTCAGGATATTATTTTTATATCTACCAAGAAAAATACAATTATTAACTACTTCTACGTAGACGAAAAAATGTATTTATGTAAGAAAATATCACATCATCGTGACTTTTTCAAGTGTCTGATCATTTGTCTGCATTTGTTTTTTGATTTCTCATCATTTTAGATTCTCTCACACACACACACACACACACACACACACACACACACACACACACGCACACACACGCACACACACACACACACACACACACACACACACACACACACACACACACACACACACACACACACACGCACACACACACACACACACACTGAGTCTCTCCTGGCATTCAGACTGTAGGGCACAGTGCCAGAGAAGCCCTGGATATAACACAGCCACCTGCTCATCCTTTCTAAATTCAATCACTTTTCATTTATGCAACAGATACATGACAGAGAGCAAGAAAAAGCTATAATGAGAGAGGGAGGGTGAGAGGGAGAGAAAGAGGGAGAAAGGGAGGGAGAGAAAAATGCTGATCCATTACTTTTGAATCTATCTACCTGTAAAATAAGCTTAAAATGCTCCGAGGACGGTCCCATCCTGCCAACAGCTCTGTAATTGGTATATGGTGCCAAAATAGAGAGCGAGAAGGGGAGAGAAGGAGAGAGAGAGAAAGGTGATAACAGAGGACGAGATTTAATAGACAGACAAGATGCCAGCAGGCAGACCCAGCAGGGAATAGACCAAAGACCAAAGTGTAAACATGGCCAAGGAGAGCAGAATAATGAGTGTGAACAAGTACACAGTGCAGGAAGGTAAAGGTTTAATTTTGTGGGGGTGGGGATGTAGGGGTGATGCCTGGTTGGGGGATGAGTCCTGATTGTGTTAAAGCGAATGTGATGGGGACGTAGAGGAGAAAACGAAGAGAAAGGAGGAAGGGCAGGGGTAGTGAAAAACGACATGCATCAGAATATTGGCCGAGCTGACATGAAAGCTCGATAGGGAGCTGGGGGTGGGGTTGGCATGTCTGGCAAGAGTCAGGGAGTGTGCAATTGTAGCATATGTGCATGTGAGTGCATGTTTGTGTGTATGATGGTGTCAGTGGGTCAAAAATCAGGGACAGACGGGGCTTTGCAAGGCAGACAGTTTGTGTGAACGTATGTGTGGGCGTAGGTGTTTACACATTCAAACATTTTGTCTGTTTATATAGTTCCTGTGTGTTCATGTGTGAGTGTTTATGTGAAATAAAGTAGCTGAATGTGCTGTGCTTCAGCCTGTCTCTTCAGCCTGAAGACAAATGAGTATAAATAACTGGAGAAAGAAGAGCAGAGCTGAGCTGAGGTGGACTAGACCCAGAATATCTGTAACCCCTTGCATCCTGGAAGGCTCAGCAAAACACTGCTGAGTCAACCATGTTGAATAACCATATGTGACATATTGATGTGTGTGTGCGTGCATGTATGCATGCATGCCAGTGTGCCCACGTTGGTGTTGGTATCTCCTTTTATGTGGCTGAAAGTGAAAGCCCACGCGTGTAGCTGCATTTTGGTTTTATGCAAGCAAACACTGTTTTCATCATGTTCATATGGTGTTTGTGTGTGTTTGTGTTTGTGTTTGTGTGTGTGTGTGTGTGTGTGTGTGCAGGTAGTCCTGCAGATGGGATACTGTACCCTGGGGACCAGGTGCTGCAGATTAATGATACAGTGCTGGAAGATTTGAGTGATGAAGAAGTGGAAAACATCTTAAGGTGAGGAGAATCTTAACCACCATATCTATCTATCTATCTATCTATCTATCTATCTATCTATCTATCTATCTATCTATCTATCTATCTATCTATCTATCTATCTATCTATCTATCTATCTATCTATCTATCTATCTATCTATCTATCTATCTATCTATCTATCTATCTATTATTGAACCTTGCAGAAGAATGGTTCTCAGTTTCTACACCTGGGTTGGTAGTTCCTGTGTGCCCGGTCGGTACAGTCACTAAATGCTCTGTCATGGCTGTTTTGCATTTCTCAGAGTGTGAGAAGATGATTAATGTGTGAGAGGATGTGTGTGAAAGAAAGGATTAGCAAGTTAAGGCCAAAGGTCAGAGGAAAAAGTGCTTACTTGACAGCAGGAAAGAAAGATAATGATCTATGTTCTCTCTCTCTCTCTCTCTCTCTCTCTCTCTCTGTCTCTCTCTCTCTCTCTCTCTCTCTCTGCGTTTTATTTTGTTTCTCCACCTAGGGACTTGGAGGATTGTATCACTGTGACTATCCTACGGCATATGACAGTGAGTACAATGGAGACATTGATAGCCTGCCTTAACACACAAGCACACACACACTCACATCCATCATTTTAACCTCTCTGTGGGTTTTCAAGCATGTGACTTTAAGCTCTGTGAGGATCTTCTGATTGGAATGGCTGACAGAGTTTTGCTGTTTTATTGCATCTGGGGCCCTCAGTGTCAG
The DNA here is from genome assembly GCF_009762535.1 of Notolabrus celidotus. Lineage (NCBI taxonomy): Eukaryota > Metazoa > Chordata > Actinopteri > Labriformes > Labridae > Notolabrus > Notolabrus celidotus. Next base: position 19,220,920 of record NC_048279.1, on the reverse strand, counting down.
AGTAACTTATACTGTGCCATTGCACTGGTTTGAGTCCAACAACTGTGGTTGATATGGTGTTTGTCTTTGTTTTGAAGAACCCCAAGTCATCCATCATGTCAGCAGAGAAGAGAGCTCGTCTGAGGAGTAATCCAGTTAAAGTGCGCTTTGCAGAAGAGGTGGTGGTCAACGGGCACACTCAGGTAGGGAAATCTTGTTAAACACAGAATAACAGGAGTTGTGATCCACTCGTGAACAAATCTGATTTCTGGATCTCTCACACTCTCCATCAGTCTTTATTTGGTGTTATAATGTGAGCAATCATGTAGTCTTTTTATGTTTTATATGTCCTTGTTTGATATTGATTCCTGTCCAACCACACACTGAAAACTCGCTTCTCTCCATTAGGGAAACTCTCTTCTCTTCCTGCCAAACGTCCTCAAAGTCTATTTAGAGAACGGGCAGACAAAGGCCTTCAAGTTTGACAACTCAACCACTGTTAAGGTAATTTGACTGACCAGTGAGATTTGTGTGTTCATCACAAAGCTTTGCCCGTTCCTTTGTTTCTCATTTCAGGCCCTCACTAAACTCCAGTTTCACCCTACATGAGTCTCATGTTTCACCTGTAAGATCCAAGTTTATCAGAATTTTCTACAACACGGGATGCTGGCTTGACATTGAACCCTTTACAGCCAACTTTTTCCTCCGTGTTTCAAGTAAAGTCACTGTATTTTTTTAACTATTGAACTGGATGAGAGGATTCTAGTCAGATAATGAGCTAAAATTAGCCACAGCTTAAGCTTCGGCCCTCAAAGAAATTATGTGGAGTGTGTGGGTTTGTTTAGGACAGGAGGACATCTCTACAGATAAGTACGCCTCCAGTATAAAACTTATGCTGAATGAAAGAACCAAATACACAAATAAAGCACATAGAATCAGTCTCAGCTCTCCCACTGAAGGGTCACACAGAGGACATACTAAGGCTGTTTTCGAAACGGCCTACCTACGAATGCAGTATTTTTTCAGGCATTTTTCTGTGAGTCAAGAGAATCAAAATACAGTCTCAGTGGTCACATCAAGAATGTTTTCTTTTGACTTTTTAGCAGGGACAGGCTAAATTATTTAACTTAAGATATTACACAAGCAAAAGTGTTAAAGGAGTGAAGGAGTGAAATGTTGACGATTTTAACACTTGGTATAACCCTACTGACATCTGATCGACTACATGAATTATTTAAAGACTGAAGATGTTTTGGCAAAAACCAAAGACTAGAATGTTTTGAGTTTTGTCGACTAAAACTAGACTAAAACTATAAAGGGCTGAAAAGACTAAAATGTGACTAAAACTAACAGGCATTGTCGTCTAAAGACTAAGACTAAATCTAAAATAGATGCCAAAATTAACACTGGTATGTAGTATGACTGTTCTGTTGGATCTGTCATGCAGTATGCTGGGCCAGACGTCACTGGAACAGTTTTGGAAAGCGGAAGTAAACAACGGCCAAGCTGATTCAGAAACTGCTTCTTTATCATCCACTTATGATTTAGAAAATTAAGAAGTTGTTTATATGTAATCTATTAATTTTCACAGTACCTAAGAACTGAGTTCCCCACGTCAAAAAAGAAGAAAAAAGAAAAAGCGGAACGAGACCTGTGCATTATGGGAAACAGTACGCGAGGCAGACTGGTCCAATACATACTGTGTACTCATCCGGGTAGCTTTGGCATACTGCAGATTTTGCTCTTGTTCACTTACTGCTTCCTACATACTGGATTTTGGCCAAATCAGTATGTACTGCTAGTATAGTAGGCGGTTTTGAAAACAGCCTTAGTTTATACCCCACAATGCTATTACTGCTGCATTTCTCTCTGTATACAAAGATGCAGAAGTAAAGAAACTTTGAATGATATATTTTTGACTCATATAAAACCACTGTCCTTGAAGAGGCAGGCCTTGAAATTGGATGATGCATCTTGTTTTGGTTTGGCCAAGACATGGCAGCATCAATCTATGCTGCTGACATGTTTGTCGATACCATTACCATACCACTGTTTAATCATTTATATGACAAACACAAGCTCAATAAGGTGAACACACTTTGGTTACTGGAGTAAATTCAAACTGTGAAATAATTTTATTTCCTCTTCATTCTCCCTCCAAAATGTTTAAAGCACTGCCTGCATCATTTTCCTCTAAAGATTATGTTTATTGGCCTCCTCGGTTTGAGCATTATGAGAGCAAGTAACAGAACAAGTCGTGAAAGGTTTCCTAGAAACTAGTGGGAGTATTTTTCAGTTAAGCACACCACAAATTATGGTGTGATTGCCGCAAGGCTGTGAGGATGTGGGCTGACTGTTCTTAGTGGTTCTTTATGGTGGAGTAACACAAAGTTATTAATTATAATACCTCTGGAAGCAGAGTTATGAAAGATTTAAAAGTAAGCGAAAGAGTTCACTGCAGAAATCCAAAGCAGCGTGATTTTGTAAGGAATGCAGAGCTGGATAAGATGATTCCCTCTGGATATCATCTTTAAGTCCAGGAAGATACATGCAGAGAGGAATATGTATTGTACTCAATTGATATCTTAATGAAACATAGGGTATGCCACGGAATCATGACTCACTACCAGTAGGCTCATGTCTAATATTGTCTACATTAGGCAGGTTTTATATTTGTGTTTCAGTGTATATTCACAGTTGGAGAATCAGAGAGGAATCAGACTAGACCACCTGCCATCTGCAGAGTGGAATGAAACATGTTTGTCCGAGGGGGTCTGAACTGTTGTTTTTCCATCATTCCAGGACATTGTTCTGACGCTTAAGGATAAACTGTCCATCCGGGCCATTGAATACTTTGCGCTGGTGCTAGAGCAACAGTACAGCATCACCAAGCTACTGCTGCTGCATGAAGATGAGCTTGTACAAAAGGTGAGGAAAGACTGATATGTATACATTAACCATACTAGTGGACAGTGGTGGACAAAGTACACAGCTTCATTACTTAAGTCAAAGTATAGATACTCCAGGTCAAATATTACTCCAATGCCAATGAAAGTTGCTCTGTCAGATTATTACTTGAGTTAAAGTACTGAAGTACTTGCTTTTAAAAATACTTAAGTATTCAAAGTACTTCTTAAAAATCTCAAAAAGTTGTATTTTCTAAATGCAGTCAAGAATACATAGGAGTACATTCTGTTACATTATGTTTATCTAAAAACCATTACTTGAAATCTCTAAAAACTATACCATGGAATAAAAACAGAAACTAAGTTACTCCAAGCACAGACAACTTAGTTTGAAATGTTCATCTGGAATGAAACAAATGTTACGTAGCTCAACACACTTTCTCAGGTTGGACAGTGAATTTTTGTATGTTTGGGCAGAGTGGGAAACAGGGAGAACATTTCAAGCAATACGTATCATTCTTCATTTCAAAAACCTCTAACACGGGCTGAAGATATGGTCATGGTTGCTCAGGTGGAGAATTATAGCCATCATTACCACCTCTAAATGAACTGCCTGATCTGAGTGAAATGTGCTCTGTGTTTGCTCCACGTTCAACCGTGGAGACGCACGATATACAGGTACGACTAAACCACTGAGACAAATAGAACTACACAAACACATTTTACTGTCTTAGGGATCAGATTTCAGAAAAGAGATGGAAATTCATGAGCTGACTTCAAAGCAAAAGTAATGAGTAACTAGAGCACTGGTAGAAATGTAGTGGAGTAAAAAGTACAATAATTATCTTCTGAATGTAGTGGAGTAAAAGTAATAAGTATCCCCAAAAAAATAATACTCAAGTAAAGTACAGATACTTAAAAAATTTACTTAAGTAGAGTACTCAAGTAAATTTACTCTGTTACTGTCCACCACTGCTAGTGGATGACTGTCTAACAGTTGACTTTCTCCCATGCTAAGAATGGATGCAGCGTTGTGATCTTTGTATCTCTATTTCTGTTTTCATCAGGTGGTACAAAAGAAAGACTCCCATGACTACAGATGTCTGTTCAGGGTGTGTTATATCCCGAAAGATCCCACAGACATGCTTCAGGATGACCCCACTACTTTTGAGTATTTTTTTTTACAGGTAAGATAAGATGAATCCTTGTATTTACGGTCCTTCTTTCTAGACATTATTTTTCTGATTTAACCCTCAATCAGAAGTTGATCCTGTGCTCCTGACACACATGTCGGAACCAGGACACTCATTGAGTGTGAAAACTTCAAAACTTGCACAGATGTTTTAGATATGATATTAAATGAATGTCCAAATAGCTGGTGCATCCCTTGAACCTTCCCTGAAACAGAAAATAATCATGACCATTTATTTTCCTATGAACATATTTTGGTTAAACAAGGACCTTAGTCACCTCCTGCATACACCTGACAATGTTTTTTCATTATAAAAGCCTAGAGCAAAAGCTTGGCTAATGTTTTCTCATACAGTGAAGAATGAGAAGCCACTCATGGCATATTGATTTGTTGTTTCAAGAGAGTTCTTGGCCTCCAGCTGCTTTTGTTGTTTTGAAATGGCAGTGAGGCTGTCCCATTGCTGTGTCTTATAAAGATACTTACAATCTATGCATACTGTAATGATGAAAAATTATGAATTGTTCAAGAACATATTAAAAAACATAGCTCTTTAGCTGTAAATTGGCTTTTTTAAATGCTCTGAAGTGCACTACTATAAGTTATTTTTGATGTCTCTGATGTTTGATGTCTGTTTCCAGAGCGTTGGGGACGTGCTGCGGGAGCGTTTTGCAGTCGAAATGAAGTGTAACACTGCACTCCGCCTGGCAGCCCTGCACATGCATGAGAGATTAGATAGTTGTGGACAGACCAGGGCCTCTATCAAGAGTATAACGTGAGTCAAGTTTGTGTGCACATTTCACTTGAAAGTCAGGCAAGTAGGACATTTTGTGTAGGACATTGTGTGTAGAACATTGATTCCTGCACTCCTCTTTTAAAGGATTTGTGTAATTGTGATCATCTTGAGATTTGAGCTTGTTCCACTGCTGCAATCATTTTAATTAGAGATAAGTGGACATGCTTTGTGCCTAATCTGTTAATGTGATTGGAAAGTGTGTGTGTGCACAAGAGTCTGTTTTTGCCCAAATCCATTTTTCCAAAAAAACACATCCCCAGCATACCATAGATAAGTATATGAGTCAACAATACTCTTTATTAAGGACATAGGCTTTCTTCACCTCAAATTAAACTAATGATGTACTCAAAAATTAAATAAGAAAGCATTCAATAACAGCTGTTTTTGTCACAACTATTGACTGTGAGGAAATAAGTTATAGCATATGTCTACTATTAAATACTTATTTTTCATTTTCAAGCTTAAGTACTGTTAGCTGGCCTCGCTACCTAGAAGACAAGGCCTGAAACCGAGTAGTGTGTACATCTGTCATCATCATTCTTCATTTTACCATGGTGAAGCTCCCCAGTCCCCACATTACAAAGTGCACACTACTGAGCCCAACGCTTGATCTAGCGAGCTAGCAGAAAGCTATTGTTAGTCTCATCCTCAAATCATTATATTTGTATTTTATATTTTTTATAGAAACCCAACAAAAGGCTGGGAAGGCATGACACATTTGGATAGTAGTCAAATGTTAGATCTAAATTTTTGTTGTATCTGTTGGCTAGGGTTGCCAACTTTCTCACTATTAAATAAGGGACAGGTGCACGGTACCATGGTGGTGTGAGCATGATGTGTGAATTCAGCGTATATTCATATTCTGATTCAAGTGGAAATGCAGAAAGCCTGTATATTCGCTTAATCCTTACTGTATCATTATGTAACCTCATATGAATAAACCTCAAAGAAACCACAATTTGGCTCTTTACATCAAAAAACAGGCAAAAGAAAAATTAAATGCAAAAGAGGAGGATGACTCGCCAAATGTACTTTCTTTTTGCTCTTGACTGACTCAAGCAGTCTTTTGTCCTTTTGCACAGCCAGAGAGAAGTCCTTACATGACAAGTCACAGTTTACAGATATTTGAAGTTAATTTTTGATCAGCTCTGTGCTGCATCTGTTTCTTCAGTCTGACCATTTAATGGCCATCAGAAAAAAATATCCTCTCCACACTGTTTTGCAGGACTCGGCGCATTTGCGCTGTATACAACTGATGCGCGTGAGGGGGCCTGTGATTGGATGACAGCCGTGTGATTGGCACATGATCTGCCATTGCCATTTTATCTGATCTGGGATCTGTAGGCTGTAGTCTGCTCTATTTACAAGAGTTAATAGTCAATTGAGCCAATTTAGCCCAATATACGGGATGTCCCGGCTAACGCAGGACAATGCAGGACAGTTGGCAACCCTACTGTTGGCCAGCGTTTGCTATAATGTATCAAAAAATAGCTTGCTATGAAGCTAACATTAGCTTTGTCACGCATAGCGTACAACAAATCCACACAAAATTTGACTTTTAGTCCTCCAGGCTCCCTTCACCTTTTCCTCTCCCTATGTAATAGGGGTTACATGGGGGATTGTAGTTCTGCTCATTTTCAGTTTAAGCATATCATAGCATGGTTCTTGTGTGATGCTATTCCTGTGTTGGTGTGATTTCAGGAAGGAGTTTGGCCTGGACAGCTTCATCTCTCCAACGCTGCTGAGTAACATGAGGGAGAAGGATCTGAGGAAAGCCATCAGCTACCACCTCAAAAAGATCCAATCCCTGCTAGAACCGCGCCAGAAGGTAGAAACAGGCCGATTAATACGTGGATTGAGAGATGTAAAGAGATTCATCATGACAGTTTTGTAGAAGCCTTAGGGTACTTTTTAGATGACACTAGCAGTGACTGCTAAGCTCCCTGAGGTTTAAAGTGGTGTAAGAGGAGAGGAGTAAAGAAACTGGTGGGTAGGAGGGTAATTATAAAGTAAATAGTTTATGGGCCTGGATAATGTTTCTTTGAAATTGAATGGAGCATATTTCCCTGTTGAGAGCATTGTTTTGGATAGTGAGTCAACTGTTTGTCTCTCTGATTCTCATTCTCTTTTTTATTATGTCCACTGTTGTACTGTAGGTAATATCTGCTAGTCAGGCTCGCTTGGCCTACCTCACTCAGCTAGGAGAGCTCATTTCATACGGGGGACGATCATATACAGCTACGATGATGGTAAGGGTTAAGAGGCATTAATCATCATACTTGTTCGTGTTGCTTTCCTTTTATGGAATCTAATGTTATCCTCTCACATTCTCACCCACTCAGCTTCAGGACAGGGAGGTGTTGGTCAGCCTGCTGGTGGGAGCCAAGTACGGGATGAGTCAGGTCATCAACCACAAACTAAACGTCATTTCTACACTGGTGGAGTTCAGCAGCATCAGCCGAGTGGAGCTGCTCTCAGAGTCGGACAAAGTCAGCCTGCTGCGCATCTCACTGCATGACATGAAGGTATGGAAGACACTGTATTCATTGAAGTATTCTTTATGAGCGTGGAGGCACTTACAAACTGACACAGATACAAAAATCTATATTCACTCACAACATCTAAGCTGTAACTAATGCTTGAGCAAAAATAGGTCAACCATTTCTCCTCCAATACACAAACCAGTCTAAAGCCTAAGGGGGAGTGTGGTATCTATATAAAGCTAATTCACTGTACTCAAAGGTGACTCTCTGCCTTCTTTCTCCCACTCCATCGCCTTTCCTCCTCTACCCTTTGGCCTTAATTACTGCCACTTTACCTTATCCTCTGAAATGCCCTCCCCCTTTCAGCCATTTGCCTTACTGATGGACTCTCTGGCAGCCAAAGACTTAGGGTGTCTGCTGGGAGGCTACTGCAAACTCCTTGTGGATCCAAGTGTCAGTGTCTTCCGTCTGGGGCGCCCAAAAGTGAGGGTGCACCGGATACCTGCTGAAGAAGGTGTGTGTGGGAAGTTCGCCGTAATAGAGGGCGTGTGCTATGAATCCCTATCAAGTGAGCAAAAACTGTTTCACTTAAAATCATCCTTTTCTGGCTTTGGCCTTTTGATAGACATTTATCACATCTCATGTTGATACATGTCACCAGCCAGTATGGGTACGGATAGAAAAATCAGACCATCATTTCATCAGAATTCAAACTATTCTGTTCTAATGATGGACTTACTTATTAACATTTGTCTGGTGTTTGTGCTTTTTTATGGTGTTATTAGGTTATGTGTCTCGCTGCTGTAGTGACTCAGATGACTCAACAGATGAGGATGACCCGATGGATTCTCAGAATTACAAACGCCCAGACCCAGCAAGTCAGGACTGGGAAGAAAGGAGGAGAGAGGAGGAAGAAAAGAGGAGAGAAGAAGAAAGAAAGGAGAGAGAGGACCATAAAGGCAAACAGGAAGTGAAGATAATTGTGACAACGGAAGGTAAGGAATATGAGGGTGAAGAGGAAGGCGGAGCAACAGGAAATGGTCTGTGTAAATTCAGTATTATGGATGAAGAAATGAACCTCGAGACCACCTGGTACCACACAGACCCACGGGTCACCAGCAGCTTCTCCAGCTTGTCCAGTGGCTCCTTGAGTGCTGCTCTGGAGGAGAGCAGTGCAGCAGGAAAAGCCCCTTCTCGTCTAGGTGCACTCCGTTCACAACCCACAAGTGAAGATTTACCTAGTTTGGATGTTCACCACCCTTTCCTCCTGGAGCCAAAACGCCACCAAGGGCCCCTGCGACCCACTAACCTCAATTACCGTGGCAATGACAACTCTTGTCTTTGCTTTGCGGAGCTCTCCAAGGCTGATTTCCTCCCTAGCCCGCCTGAGGCTACTAGTGATGATGACGATGACGATGATGATGAAGAAGAAGATGATAGAGGAGTGCAGGAACTCAGACGCATTTCTAAGATCCCAAGTTCAAGAGATTTAAGAATGATTGACAGCGAGCCTTTTGACAGATCACCCATTAAACAAAAGAAAAAGGTCCCTCCTCAAGTCCCATTACGTACTAGTTCAATTCCTGGACACAAAGGACAGGCTGAAAACCGTCTCTCCAAGGATGAAGAGGCTCTTTTCCTGACACCGTCACCAAATCCCAGACCAGGTCTTTCGATCAAAGACAATGTTTCGGACTCTGACGATGAGTTTTTTGATGCCCAGGAGAGATTTACTCCCCCAGTTCCCGATCTATCAGGTTTGTTAACATGATTGCTATGACTTTATGAATGAAGTCCTTTATGTTTTGTGAAGATCTTATGTCAATGGTAGTTTTGTCCCAACATTAAACATGACTGGGAGCTCAGGTTATTTCATTAAGTGAGGGAAAGATTTGCATAAATCCATTGATGCCTTTCTTTTTCTGTCCTTTCCTCTTCATCTGTCTTTCTCTCTTATAGATGCTGAGCTTGCTGACCGGCGTAATGCCAACCGGTTAAGTGGAACCTGGAATGGTCTTCCAGTTGTCCCAGGAAAACAGCCACCATCACCCCTTGCCAATAAAGTCCAACCTTCCAAAATCAAGACGGAAGTCAAGACAGGTAAAGGTCCCACAAATCAACCTACCAACCAACAACCCAGTCCACCAAAGGCACCTCAGAAAGTCGAAGTTAAGGTCAAACCACCGTTGGCACCTAAGCCCCAGCTGCCTCCCAAACCTCAGATCATTCCTCCTAGATCCCCCCAGCATGGGAGATCATATGCCCACTGCAATGGGGATGCCTCTGGATGCCTGTCCTCTGAACTCTTGGAAATGGAGCCAGACACCATGGAATTTAAGTCTGTCACATCAGGGGCGGGTGGACTGCCGATCTCGTCACCCTTGATCACAGCCGTGCGATGCAGTAAGCAACCAGCACCTATTAAAACATCATTAACTGAGGAAAAGACCAAAATACAAGATAAAAGCCCCAAAAAGAATAAAGATCTGATGCATAAGAATGGCACACATCTTGTTTCTGATGATAAAGTGTTCATTACTGATGAAAAACATAGCCCCAAAGTTGAGAGGAAGAGCAATGGGACTGCCCTACCTACAAAAATGTCTCCAAACCTTTCATCTATTTCACGATCAAATTCAGGTACAAAGCTTTCAGTTCCTCCTCCAGTGCCCCCCAAACCCACTTCTCCTATGAATTTCCATCCACTATCACTACCTGCTAGTTCACCTGTGTCCCCAACCGATCCAAACAAAGGGATCTTCAAGGACAGTGCCAGTCCACCAAATGGACTCCATCCTTGGAGCAGCCGCAATGGCAATATCCAGTCAGCACCCCGGAGGGTTTCCCTGAGTCACGAAAGCCTGTCCCCCAAAAATACAGATGCACCTCTCACACTAACAACCTCTCTCACGTCCACCAATTCCAAAGGGGTTGGGGGCTTACAGAGCAGAGAACCTGGAAGGTCTGGGTCCGGGTCGGATCTGAGGACGAGTTCTTCCAGTCTTGGCGGCAGACTACCAGCTTCTGCTCTGAGAGGGAAGATCCAGGCTTTGCCTTGGTACATGACCCGTTCACAAGAGATTTTAGGAACTTTGGACTATCCATCCACTAGCTCCATCAATGGGGATACATCTGGCTTTGGCTCTGGTTTGTCTGTTGCCAGTGGTTTATCAGACCTAAACAAGACGCCTGTTAAGGAAAAAGAAAACGTGACCTTAAAATCAGGAGGGAAAGGGAATATTTTAGAGGATGGGGCTGCAGTTGTCATAGCGACCATCAAAGAGGCCCAGGAAGTGACCTCACACATGAAAAAGACCAATGGGACAAATGGCTCCAGCCCTGACCTGAGTTTTAAAGACATTAGTGCACACCGTGGTAGTGTTTCATCCGAGCAGCCACAGTCACGGACCCATTCAGCAGTGGGGGTGGGAGGTGTGTCCAACATGCAAATTGGAGGAGACTCCCCAACCTCTTCGCTTGCAGATAGCACCCCTCCAGAGCAGCACCGGGAGGCATGTGGCTGCCGCACTGTTTATGCCAACTGTTTTAGTGGAGACATTGAGGATGGTATAAGCTTTGACGAAGAGCTTACCGTTTACGAGTTCTCCCGACGCACACGCCCAAAACCTGCCAAACCCGCACCAGCCCCTTCTCCTACAACACCTCCACCAAATCCAAACCTCCTGTCATTGCTGAAGGACAACCCTCGCCCACTCTCCACATTCTCCACTGCCTCCTCTGAACTCAGTCCTCTAGTTTCCCGTCCAGTGTCACCAACAAATTCACTCGGTTGTCCTCTTCGGTCACTTACCAATAAGAACTATGGTGGGCTAAAGGGCGGATTTGCCTCCCTACGCCAAGATATAGATCAACTTCTACTGGTTTTAGAAAGGGGAGCACTTGAGCAACAAACATCAGGTCAAGACTCAAAGCAGGGTATCACAGGCATACAAGTAGGGCCTGACCTAAATCACAATGGAACTGAAAGCAGTACAACCCCAGCACCCGGCCAAAACTGTACTGGGACAAACACTGCTGCTATGACGGAGGCTGAAAGGAGTCTTCTCCAGGCAGAGGCTCGACGATTGGCATCTGGTTGTCAGCGGGCAACACGTGTCGGTTGGGCTCCTGATGAAGCACTACGTTCGTTATCTAACAGCTTCAGTGCCCTAGTTCAGCTGTCAGCAGCTTGCCTGCGAACAAACCCGTGCCCTGGCTGTGACATCTGTCAATATGAGAGTCTGGATCAGAGGGATGAAGATGTTGACAACCTGGAACCCATGGACAAGCTAAAGGAGATCGTGGGTCTTTACCGGGAGTTTGTTGGGGCTGTTGAGACAGCTGGGACTGGTACGGGGGTTGGGGGTAAAAGCATGGGCTTCATTGGGTCAGGACAGGGTCAGGGAGAGACCGATGGGGTGAGGCTACTCGCCAAACGCTGCACAGTACTCATCTCTTCTGTATTCGCACTCACACAGCTCTTCCGGACACGTACACTAGACACCCCAGACACGCCTGGACATGTACCTCTCAATTTTTGACCTGTGAACCTTACCCACTAACTCACTGACTCTAGAAGTGATACAAAAGGAAACAGCACAGAGCAATCTGGTGTGTAACCCCTGTGTTCTTGTACAGTAAGTGCCATGCACACCACAGCACACGAACTTTAACCTGTGTTACTGTATTACTCACACGGAAACACTTAAAACAAGCAAAACCCTGAATGAAGAGAGGAAACTTCATTGCTTTTTCTCTTCTTGGAAGGACTATGCATTTGTACATATGGATTTTATAACTGTCTTATAGTTATCTTATTTTATGATACTATATGTGTATGTATGTAAGGATGGTTTACCCATGTACGTATTTATTTATTTATTTTTACAATATTTGCACCATGGTCTGTGACATGCAGGTCTCTCTGGTGGAAAAGAAACTATGGATGTCACTGGATTTTTGTTTCTACCTTCTCTTGGAGACAGTATTAAGTTATCTTTTGCTGCTTTAAAATTTTCTCTACTCCTCAAGGTGTAATCTGTAAATTGTCATATTTCAAGTTTAGTAAAACGGTATGTTTTACTGACCAAATACAGATGATACAGTTTACTATACACTTACAAAATACAGTAATTAACTGAATTGTTTTTTATGTGCATTTATTGCACCTTTTAAAGGATTTAGTTTTTCAACACTGCAGTCAAATATGAAGGGGATATAAAACTTTACCACAACAAAAACCAGGGAGCGCACTTTGACTGTTACAGATTGCACCTTTTTATGAGATGTACCCTTGTGTACTGTGTTTTTTCTATCCCTTCTCCGGTCCTGAATCACTTTGAGTGAATGCTTTTTGGAAATTTCTCCCATTACCCAAATGTATGCAGTATTCACATTAATCTAGTTTTCATCCAAAGGACATAACACATACACTATATTTTCTGGGAATGCCTGGATGAGGCCCGGGGAGCCAAACAGGGGACCTTACTTATGTAGTTAAAAAAGGTTTTTGACTCGGCACAAGGGTGACTGTTAAACTATGTCCAGATGTAGCAGAGATCCAAAGTCTTAAAACACTGAGCCACAACTGTTCCCCACAAGAAATTCCTCTTAGGTCACACTACCGTATTAATATCATACTGACTGACAGATGGACTGACTGCTGTATGCTGGGGTTAGAACTGTAGATATATATTTATATCTTTGTGTCCTATTCCGTCTCTACTTTCATTTATGGCTATGCAAACATTAACTATTCACCCCCACAAACTGTATATGTTTTTTGTGCTAACATTGAAAACAACTATGGCTGCATTATGTTTGTCTGAATATAATGGGTGCTTTCTTTGTTTGGAATGTTGGCCTTTGTCTTGTTTTGGGAGAACTTAACTGCATTTTGGATTGCAACATTTTGCAACAAGTTGCATGGCATTTGTCAATATGAAGACTCCTGTCTATACTGATGTCTGTGAATTGTTTGTAAAAGGATGACGTTGCTTGATCAGTTTGCTGATGTACAGTGTTCACTAATCAGCTTGTCCATATCACATGAAGCCAAATCATTTAGTGAGTCATCCTATTTGGAGGATTTACATACGCCATCTCAGACATCAAGAAGGTAATGAAGACTCAATGCATGTATGATAAAAGCATTAGCTGAAGAAGGGACTGATTTGTGACGAGGTATATTTAATCCTCCAAATAGATGACAGTTGGAAAATTTGTGGACGTGGCCATGCTACATAAATGTGGAGAGTCTGTCTTTTGAGATTTCAGAGCTTCCAGTTTCAAGTCCAGCAGCAGTGTCCTTGACAGCACCAACATCAAGACATAGGTCTCAGGAGCATCTCTTGTCGTTCACCATGCAGGCCCAAACAGGGAAGAGAGTGCCTGTGTCACCTATTTGTTCTGTTTCTGTATTTTTAAATTGTACCAACAGCTGTTTGTTTTCAAAGAGGACATTGTGTTTCTACAGTACATGAGCAGTCACTTTTCCATACCCTCGTACAATAAAGTCTATGTACCAAGAAAATGTATTGTTTGGGAATAAATTACACATTGACCCAAACAATGGTGAACGTCTGGATGTCTTGGTTTAGTGTATTCACTACTTTGATATACCAACTTCAGGTTCTTATAAGCCAATCCTCTGGCCAAAAGAAAAATAAGACAGAGATAGGAAGATAATTTACAGCCATCACACTAAGGGGCTAAAAAGGAAACAATTTGTACACAACACTTGCATGTCGTAGATTAGGATTGAAGTGAGATCTCTATATTTCCACAAAGTCAAGGGCTGTTTTCAAAAACCGTCTACTATACTAGCAGTACGTACTAGGGATGCACCGATCCTACTATTTAGGTCCCGATACCGATATCCATACCCGGGCTTTGGTATATGCTGATACGGGTACTAGCCGATCCGATCCTGTTATTGATTTAACAATCTCTATTCCTTAATGTGAGGATAGAATCATGATTTGGCAACTTCAGGCTTTTCTGACTTGATGGTGAACTGTACCTGGGTTCCAAGTGCTAAACCAGAGGCTGGAAATTTCAAGGATCCGGAACAATTAATCCGATAACCTGTACGTTTCTTCACAATTTGAATCCATTAATAGAAGGTGTCTTCCTTCTTTGCAGTAGGCTACAGCTGACATAAACTTCTTCCTTTGGGCTTCCATTATATTTTTAAGCGTGACTGCCATCCGTTGAAACATTACCGATGCACATGTTGCCAGTTTCCGGCAGGGTTGTCAGCTAAAGAAGCATTCACCTAAACTGCAGAGTCTCTGTAGTTATCCTCCATCATGCTCTACTAGGCAAAAATGCACAGACCGGTCATCGCTGATGACGTAGGAGACGCACATAGCTGATGTAAACACAGAAAAGCATCGAACTGAGATGAATAGATCTACCATATGGATCGGCACTATATATCGGCCCCTTGTCACCGATATCCGATCTAGCTTTTTTAGCCCAATCTAGCTGATATCCGATACCAGGATCGGATTGGTGCATCCCTAGTATGTGCTGATTTGGCCAAAATTCAGTATGTAGTAAGCAGTATGTGAACAAAAGCAAAATCTGCAGTATGCCAAAACTCCCCGGAGGTCTACTGATTCTGGAAAATTTCACGGTATGTATCGGACCAGTCTACCTCACGTACTGTTTCCCACAATGCACAGCGCTCGTTCCGCTTTTTCTTTTTCTTCTTTTTTTGACGGCAGGGAACTCAGTTTTTAGGTGCTGTGAAAACTATTAAATTCCATATAAACCACTTCCTAACTTTTTAAATCATAAGTGATGATGATCCCAATGATTACATGTAACAATGGGGCCTCTTTTCTTTCTCATCTGGCACTGGGAATGTCTCAAATAATAACAGACCCAGCTGAATTACAGCAATTTATGCTATTCCTATTTAGAAAAAAAAACATCCTTTTGAGGAGCAAAATTCAAACATTTGAAGTAAAATGGTGCTCCGAAAGATGTTTGTGAGGGTTAAAAGTAACAGTGGGTGAGTTGAGGCTTTGGAACTGCAGCAGCTCAACTCTGCCTGATCCAAAGTCCACATGTCAGATTGCCCTTAATCTGATCGTTATATGCAGGCTGACTTTCTTGACACAGAAATCTAGAAACTCAGAATCTGCAATGTTGCAAATGTAGAAAAAGACGGGGTCTGACAGCATAGTGCTGCTGTGTTAGATATTTCCATAATCAAATATATAGTGGAAACAACACAAGGGGGAGTAAAAAGGGCAGTATGCAGGTCAGTGCAACATACTGTGTTAGATTAAGTGTTAAGATAGTTCAGCTGGATTTAAATACATTGTTCTGAAGGTAATTTTGTGTGGGTGTGATAAAGAAGGGGATTATGGTGCATATTAGGTGAAGGTATGGTCGTACAGAAGAGAGAGTTCAAAGTGAAACTGAGACTTCAGCTTCAAATTAAGGTAACTCTGTTACTTTTATAAAACATCATGTCTTTTTGCATTAAATTTAACTTATTGAGGAAATTGGTCAATTGAAAAATATAATCAGTAACACCCCCAGTACAAGTACATCCATATCAACACGTTTTAATGGGTTGACTTAAACATTTCATTTGTTTGCAACTGTAGATGAAGTCAGTGACTTGTGCTTTTGAGAAAAAAAAAGGTTAAAATAAACAGTGTAATTTAATATCTGTGAGGTTTCCCCCTTTCAAAGCCTCCCTGAATACAAAGTTCTTCCCAGATAATCCTGAACACATTTCATGAAACAGCACACAGCGGACTGACAAAGAAAAAAAAGAATTGAAGAAATAGGCCAAGTGATCCATTTACATGGCAGCTTGAGCTTTTTGTGCCAGTGAATATTACCCTCTGCGCCTGTCTTCTCTCAGCACCATTACTGTTCAGTCTCTCTCTCTCAGTGTCCAAGCAGCATGCCTTTCCTCTTCGGGCTGTTGTACCCAGCCAGAGCGGCTGCGTGGTGACTGCGTCTACTCAAGCTTGAAATCTGAGCCCATTATGTCAACAGATGTTACAGACAGGGAGGAGAGCAAGCGTGAGATAAGGAACATTATAAAAGAGTAGGCAGTGTGAGAGAGAAGGATGTGTAAATCAAGGTGTAAGATTTCTTTTTTTTTTTCTTTTAAATGGGGGGACTCAATAACTGAACAATAACTGAGAATTGAACAAAAGCAGAGGCAGCTCAATGTCAAATTTACAGGATCTTTTTCTGAGACTGCAAGGGTTTGTTCAAAATTTTTAACCCAACACCAAAAGCAAACATTTTCTGTGGGATTATTTTCGTTCTACAAAAATCAAAATTGTTTCTCTCTTTCACAATAAATTATAAAAACAGACAAGACCTGGGTGTGGCTGTTTGTTTTACTGACATATATGTATATATATACATATATATATATATATATATCAATGGGCACTTCTCAAAATTCAAATAACACATACATCCTGCCACACAATTCATAAAATAACCAAAACAAAAAGCTTAGACAAAACATTTAAGTTCCAATTGGCAAAGATGAATCACGTGACTGGAGAAACCATTGAAAACAGCCAGCCTTTGTCTGATACTCAGCATTAGCAAGACCTATGATCATTTCAGTAATTATTATTAGTATTATCTTTTTGATCTCAACAACGTATGGACCAACTAGGTAAGGATGAAGCAAAAAAAAAAGCAAAATAAAGCAACCAACACCTGACTTGAGAGTAATACGTGGGGTATTTAAATGGTCAAAAAGTACAAAAGTGTTTTGAGTTAAGTGGCAGAATACAACCTCAGAGAGAGTGTGCTCTTGGTCAAATAGACACACATACATTGTCTACAGAACATCACAGCACACGGCAAATATGAAGAAACAGCATCTCCTACAAAACACTTTATCCAGTCATGTAACCTTTGCTTGTAACTGTGGGAAAAAAAAGCACTGGAGTTCAGTTTGTACTCCTGAATTTTTTAACACAGAGCAAACAAGGGTGTTTCAATTGGACCCCGGCACAAGTTTTATGTAGGCTAAAGCGTATATATTGTGTTTTAAACAGGAAATGGTTACGGTATGTGGCAGGTTAGTTTGACTCAAATTGAGTGTTGGCCCCCAACGGTCAGAAGTGCAACTTTGCTGCTCTCTCTCAGTCACAGAACCTAGCATCCACAACACAATGCAGATACCAAGTGTATCTACTTTACTTTATGATATCCTTTCTTCACAAGACGGACACTATCACTCTGCACATGTTTTCCCTTTAAATACTCTCTTTCTTTAGATCTTCATTTTCTCATCTCCAACCCCCGTCTCATAAGAGCTTTAACAGCAGCTCGTAGGTGGCGTTGATGATCCCCCAAGAGAGCAGTGAGCGGTGGTAGTTGAGATGAGCTCCTCTGAAGAGCATGACCACACTGCTGCCTCTTTCTCTCCACACTGTTAGCAGCACCTGTCCACAAGGCTGGAAGGCTCCACCCACCTGAGACTGAGCACGGGACTTAACAACATTTAATGGATAAAACATGATGCCAAGGGCCGCCCCGAGCAACCCTCCACAAACAAAATCATTCACCATGTGACCTGCCCGGCTCTTGGCTTCTGGGAGCTGCTCCTTAATGGGTCCACGCAGCCCAAAAAAGAGCACATTGCTCGGGCCATTACGGAGGAGAATAGGCACGAGGCCACGGTACCACTCCCTGATACCATGCTCTGTCAGAAGAGTTCGGAAGGTGTGAGCTGTGTTGTTGAAGCGGCCGTGGTGTCGATGGTCTTGTAGGAGAGTCTGCACACGCTCAAACGGTGTCAAAATTGCCTCTGCAGTTCCAGCTAACGCTGCAGCAAAGCTTCGTGTGATCAGCTCTGGCACGCCGCTGCCGCCTGCATAGTCCAGTAAGACTCTGGAGAAGTCCTGGTACAGACCAAACATGATGGCCACTGTAGTGCTCTTTTGAAGCAGTGGGGGCAGCAGGCCCCGGTAAAGATTTCTCAGCCCATCCCTCTGGAGCTGTCGTACCGCCTCAGTGGCCAAAACACCGTGAAGCTGCTGGCGGAAAAGCACCTTCTGGATGGGGAAAGTCACCATGATGTTGCTGAAAGCTGCAACAGAACCACAGACATAATGCTTCCCTTGAGGGCCCAGCTTGGCACTAAGGGTATCAAAAGGCAGCAGGGAGCGCCCTCCTTTGGTCAGGGCAGCCTGAGGCTGAGGGGTCCGGGCTGACTCGGAGTCCATGGTGCTAACAGCCATGGAAGGCTAAGTGCCCTACAGCCTATTCCTCTAGCATTACATCAGCAATGCACCCTGCAAAAGAAAAAGGAAGCATCAGATCAACTTTAATTCACTTAAAACATGTTCCTTCCATTATTTGCCTTCAGGTAAAAGTATCACAGTACGAGGAGACAGAAAACATAAAACAACAAGAAAGTGATGACTTAATGTCACAAAGATCCCAGAATGAAAAGAAGAACAATTTGGTCAAGAACAAATGAAATTCAATTTGGAGTCCATTTAACACAAAAAAATACATTTCAAGTAAAAAAAAAAGCGATGGATACAATCGTCTGATTGATATTCTTAAAAAAATATTGAACACATTTGCTCAATTGAAAAAAAAATCCATAAATAAAATGAATGCTTATTGCTACTAAATTAAGCAAGTATTTTCTTAAATCTCAATTGATACATATGATTTTTTAAACAAGTGTGCTTTTGTTTGAATCTCTGCCAAAGTATTTTTTTGGTTGAATTTATCATATAATATTTTATTATATACATTTAACGGTTTGTATGTGCTACATATCGTCAACAGGTTTAACTTAAACCTCAGCTGTCTGCCTTCGTGTTACATAAAAAAAGCTGCCCGCACCAGCTACTGATAAGAGTTATTACACAACTTAATGGACTAAAATGGAGGAGGACGAGTAAGCTGTTGGTGGTAGAAGACAGCAGGACTCATGATTTAACATGTAAAAGTACTGTGCTCTGATAGATGCAGTGTTTAAATAGTACAGAAAATGTGGGCTCTATCTCCCACATACATTTAAAAAAAAAAACTTAAACAAAGCAACCAGCAATTAGAATAAAAACAGGAATCTTGCTGATAGATTGACTAATTGGCTGGCCTCATTGTCCACCTTGGTTAAAATGTCTCATAGACTATCAAAAGTACAACAGTATGTTTACTACATACCCTAGACACTATTAAAAACGAAGTAAACAACACACAAAGGTGCAACTTGGCAGTCTAATACAAAAAGCAAGTCATCAAAGAGTTGACTAAATATAGTTTAAGAAGGTGTCCATTGAGGCAAAGCAGTGAGGTCATTAGAGGTCACAGTACGTGACCCAATCCCAATATAACACTCCTGGAGTTCTTCAACACAATTCCAGGTCAGTGTGACAGAGCAGACGCCTCATGGGTAATAATAATGTGTGAGAGCTTGTTCTTGAAATGAAGAGAAGATAAAATATGTAATAATACAGTTGATGGGGACAACTTGAACATTTCAAGTGTGTCCTTATTTAACTTTAGGAAAATTAGTCATCTTGTTTTTTTTAAACACTGTTTTATTTTGCTGAGTCATTTCAAGAAGCAAGGAGAAAATATCTAATCTTCTATATAATTCCAAATAGAGAACAATTATGCAGTCCTAAAACAACGCATAGGAGTACAAGAAAACAACCCAATTACATAACCCAATTATTTCTCAATGGCCAAATCTGAAGCACACACGCCCTCTACACCGCTCACTCAGGACTCAGTTGTCATGTCATGCCTCTTGTCCTAGCATGACTTCGGTCAGTAATCTGAGACAGAGATTAAGGCATCATTTTTATTAACCGGTTAGCTACAAAGATAATATAAAGTACCTGATATGAGTCACTGAAAACACAGCCAGGAGAAGATCAACAAACATCGATGGGCTTGCACGCTTAATGCATTAGCTAGACTAGCCCGATTAGCCCACTGAGCTAGGTCAACAGTTCGTAGTCATCGGGCCTCCTCGGCTGTGTCCGGAACAATCAGCTATCTCTCTGTTTCACGTAAACAAGCAGGACAGGCAGGAGAAAGGGGTCATATTTATTGGCTGCTTGCTACTGTTTAAGATGCTATAATTGTTAGCTGTCTAGCATGATCAGAGTCAAAACGGACAAGCCCTGTTGGATGATTGGTTGGAGACTTCCTTGACAGCCTCCTGAATGTCAAGAGGCAAACAGCGCCATATAATTTAGGTTACAGTTAAGCTCAGAAATCAGTTTTACCTGCTTTGTACACCCGTCGCTGTCCCGTCCCTAGACAGGAAGACTGCAGGATTTCACAGGGGGGAAATTGAGACAACACTGTAGGTCGTCTCTGGTCTGCAGCCCCAGCAGCAGCAGGTGACAGAAGCAGTGCATCTTGAGCGCATGCGCTGTACTGCAGATTTGAAAGTATCCGGATGGGGTAAAACTGATTTCAGAGAATCAGAATCAGAATCAGAATCAGCTTTATTCGCCAAGTATGCTTGAACACACAAGGAATTTGACTTTGGTAAACTGTGCTCTCTTTGTACAAGGCAGAATAGGAATAAGAATAAGAACTACAATAAAAAAATAAAATGAAAATATAATAACAATAACCTTAGCTATAAATACAAAGAAACAACAAATAGCTTGACTAATATGTACAGGCTAAAATAATATGAGAGCGTCTTTCAGAATATTATCTTTTTTCACGATATTTACAGAGGATTATATAGATAGGGAAACTTTTTCAGATGTATGGGACTTTAAGAAGTACGCTTAAATGAATGTTTTACGCCTTGTTGTGATGCAACTCGCAATCTAGTATTGTTTGAACGTTGGTCGTAAAGCAGGTTCAACCGTCGTTTTTACGACAACGCTGTGACGTGATTGTCGTAATTTAAGATGTGTGGGTAAAAGGGGGTTTAGCTTTAAGCAGTATTTTTAAAATGCTTTAAAAAACTCTCATTTCATTTCCTATTACACGCCTATTGCATGATTTAATGTAAGGGAATAATGCTGTGATTGATTTTAGCACAGACGTCAATTTAAAGGCATATAGCCAGCGCTAAATCACTGAATAGCCATGTAACTAGCTAACTAATTCTGCACATCACGGATAGCTTTAGCTTAACGTTAACCTATCAACAGAGACTTTTGCGTTTATCTTTTAGCCTGAAGTGTTTGGCACTGAAAGCTCACTCACTGTAAAATGTCAGCTCAGAAGGACTGCGAGTTTTTGGTGAAAAGAGCCCGGGAGCTGGTCTCAGATGATCCCTGTGCAGCGAAAGCCTGGCTCATAACTGCACGAACCCTTTACCCTGCTGATTTCAACATACAGGTAAGGTGTTATGTATCCTGATAAGGAGGGTGGGACTAGGAGAGTTAAACTGATGTCCCCCCATATATTTAAGTACTAAGTATTAAAAAAAATTATACTTTTACATTTCACAGTATGAAATGTACATAATTGAACGCAATGCAGAGAGGACCGCTTCTGCAGGGAGGCTGCTGTATGACATGTGAGTTTCTCTCTGTACCATTACTGCTAAAGCCAAGTGGCTTCTATGGAGTTTGAGCTGTCAGTCAATTATTTGTGAATCTTTCAGGTTCATCAACTTTCCAGATCAGTCTATTGTTTGGCGAGAGATCAGTGTTATTACTGCTGCCCTGCGGAGTGACTCTCAGGACAAACATGCACAGTTTTTACGAGGTAAGTGGTTTTAGTGCCTTTTTAGTAGAAAGAATTCACAAGTATACATTCCCGCAAACATGGTGAGCATGTATAATGAATATCTTGTAAAGCTGTCTATTGCATGACATTCTAAACATGTGGCTCTGGTTTTTATTGTTGAACAAGGATAAGATGGATCCAAAGGAGGATCTAAAGAGGATCTAAAACTGTCTGACATGATATCTTTGAATGCTTTTAAGCAGTCCTTAAACGACTTGGAGGCTGAAGCATCTGTCTGTAGATGTTTTGTTTAAATGTCACTCATACTGTTTTTCTGGAGGTACCTGTTGTGTAGCTGTTGTATGCGTCTGCTATTTGTATTTATGTCTATTGTCTATTTGTAACTCTGTAACTGTGCTGCTGCCTATCTTGGCCAGGACTCTCTTGGAAAAGAGATTTTAATCTCAATGAGCATTTCCTGGTTAAATAAAGGTTATAAATAAATAAATAAATAAATAAATAAATAAAAGATGAGCACAGTTGGTCCTGTTCAATTTTTTGTAGGACATTTTGGACACTAAAATCTGCATGGCCCACTTCATCTTTTCCTTGTTTCATCCATCTAGCTCCGTGCCTTCACAGACAGTCGTGATGATCTGTCCCTCGGTCATGTAGTGGTGCTCTTGCACCACAACTGGCCTCAGGGCGAGATGTTGTTCTAAAAGACAGTAGATAAGATCTGTCAGCAAGC
Source organism: Notolabrus celidotus (assembly GCF_009762535.1). Taxonomy (NCBI): domain Eukaryota; kingdom Metazoa; phylum Chordata; class Actinopteri; order Labriformes; family Labridae; genus Notolabrus; species Notolabrus celidotus. The sequence continues at coordinate 19,198,143 of NC_048279.1, read as the reverse complement.
AATCTTGTCTATTTTTCCCTAAGCATGAGTGTGTTGCTTCCCCCAGGTCTTTTTGAGACACTTCCTGGTCGAGTGCAGTGTGAGATGCTACTCAAAGCCACAGAGCAGTGTTTCAACACATTGGAGAAAGCAGAGATGCTGCTCCTCCTGCTTAAACGCTTTCCAGAGTCTGTGGTCCAACATGGCGTACGTACCAATAACATAGCATGTTTACATTGACATTTGAACCTGGAGTTAAACAAACTAAAACATTCACACGTGATTTTCTGCTGTATGAAAAGGTAAACCTAGGTGAAACCTTGTTAGAGGCGGAGGCTTCAGAGAATGTGGAGACACCTGTTAACTGCTTCAGAAAGCTTTTTGGTGAGTAAATTACCAGATTAAAACTTAGCAGCACTTTCTATGTCTATACTCTACGACTCAAACATCTTTCTCTCTCTCTCACTATAGTGTGTGATGTCCTTCCCTTGGTCATAAACAACATGGACATGCGCTTGCCTGCCAGTCTTATGCAGAAGTACATGCTGAAAGCAGCTGAATTCTACATTGGCTATGTCACCCGTGGACCCTCACCTGATGGGCAGATACAGGGTAAAGCATCACTTAGTGCTTACCCAGTGATATCACTTGAAACAGCAGTATTTATACTTTTCTATCAGTAGAGTCTTCTTCTACATTTTCTTATTTTTCCTGCCTGCCCATTGCCCAACAGTTATTTCCATTCCTCTGCCATTCCTTTGTTTAAGGATCCCAAGAGGGCGGTTCCCTGAAGTCACCCACTGTGTCTCGTGGGTCCCAAAGATACGTGATTGACGGCTTGTCGGAAAAGTCGTCAGTTGTAGGAGAACCTTGGGAGAGGCTGTTAGATATCCTCGCTGTGGTTGGAGCACGCTGCGAGTGGCAGGGAGACAAGGGACAGAGGTAATCTATAATGAGCTTGTCAGTCAACCAGGGCAATACAGCAATGTTTTACAGGCAGGGGAATTCTGCCACAACCATTCATTACATCATTCTAATGAATTATTGTACAGTATATTATGTGCTCTTAACACATATTACTGCAGTCTTATACAATATTTGAGCATTAGTTCAACAGTGCAAGTTTGCTCTTATTGTATGTTACAATATATCAGATACGTTAGATATAGGAATAGAAAACGTATATTTAATCAAACATTTCTAACAAAATATTAAATTGAATGATTTTGGTATTGTAAAATGTGTAAAGACAATTCCTTCATCATGTCTTTGTAAATTAGGGAGATTGTTACTTCATGTTTTTAAAAGGCCTGTATTTTGTTTGTTTATTTGTTTGTACATTTGGCTCTAGGAGTTATGTTGACATGCTGCAGAGAGTGAAGGAGCTTTGTCGCTACCTGCCTGGTCTCGAAGGAGACACAAGATCCCGCTGCTGCAGTCAGGTGGTCATCTGTACAGCTCTTGTCCTCTTCCGGAGCGCCTTCCTCTACGTATCGGCTATACAGCCTGCATTGTTCCAGGGTAAGACAATATTTGCACGCTCATGTAGTTTCAGCCTGATTTCCATCTCTGCTATCTGCACGTTAGGGCTGTCAAACTGTTAACATTTAATTCACATTTAATTGCAGAGTTTCCATAGTTAATCGAAAGGTAAAAATGTCATTCTTTTTTAATTTTAGTGTGTTTAGTGTGAACCCCTCGCATAGTTCTCGGCCATAGTCGCAGAGGTCGCCAGCTCAACTCCCGGCCGGTCGACCATTCGTTGCATGTCTTCCCTCACTCTCTAGTCCTCACATTTCCTGTCGCTCTTCAGCTGCCCTATCATTAAAGGCAAAAATGCCCAAAAACATAACTTAAAAAAAAAAAAAAAAAAAAAAGTAAAGCGCTTCTTACCGTTGTCTTGATTAAGGAATCAAATGATCTTGGTCATAATGGTTTCATATATGCAGTTGTTGCATGCAGTGAGAATTATTTTAAGCAGACCGTCGTCCTCCACAATGTTAATCAACCTGCAAGTTCTAGCCGCCAATTAAGCTTTCCCTGTTGAAAGTTTGTTGCTTGTAGAGTTACCCAGGCGTCTCCATTGCAAACTATCAAGAGTGGCCTTCATTTGGCAAGGGGAAGGAGGCCTCTGCATCAGCTGTGCCCTTGGCCAGCAGGTGATACTTTAGACTCTATGTACTCTGGTGGTTACTCAGTTCACGTGGACAGTAAATGTAAATATCCTTGGTCTTGTCGAGAGAACCATCTGACAGAGCTTTCAAGCTGATCTTCCCATTTTAAAGGACCTGTTTTTACTCAAGGTGGTTTGTTTCTGTTTGCCATCCACAACATTACTGCTGCATCACTTGCAGAGAATTTGAAATTTGCATTAATGTGTTATTGACGCGTTAACTTTGGCATTCCTACTTTAAATGAAAGATTATATCCAATGATGTGATTATGCTTTTCAGGTGTAAACGCGTTGAGTTTGGGGCCGTGGATTCTTTTGGAGGATCTTAGTTTGGTGTATAATGATTTGGAGGTGGAGAGGGGAGCAGCCAAACATGCTCATAAGAAACGCAAATTGGCCGATGGACGAGAGAAAGCAATGGTGAGCACGGATCAGGAATGATTGAGATGATTTTACCTCATTATTGTGAGAGCTAGAAAAGGTTGATTGATCACTTAAAGTGTGCTTCACTTGTGCCGGTGAGTTTATTCAGTCTGTGTGTCTGTAGAGCTCAGATGACGAGGAAGGGTTGGGAAAAGGTCGCGGCCGACACATTTTAGTGAACAAGACTGAGATGCCAAGCTGGTCAGAGACTCTTGACAGCTTCCGCACTGCGAGGGAAAGCTGGGACCTTCTTCACTCGCACGATGGCTTGGAAACAGGTTAGTACCTTCTTTTCACACCGTTGCTGTCCTGCACTCATAGACAGGATCCAGTCATCCCTACAGAACTGTATAAACTAGCAGTGCATAACTTATAGGAATGACTAACGGTGTGGGTCTTAATCATATGAATGTTTCATTATACTTCTGCAGAGTTCAAAAAGATCTGTGGCTCCTGGAAGACGGACAGCTGGCTGTGGCTCAGAATATTCCTCACAGACATGATCATATACCAGGCAAGAAAGAGTTATGATGATTCTATTATGCTTTTGTGACAACTCACTGTATGCCATTTTGTCCTTAGACTGTATTTTTAAAGTTTTTCATTCACTTATGTTGATTGCATAAAGCTTAATATGTCATTGAGGTGAAATGAAGAAATTACAGAAGAAGCCAAGAACCCTTTGTAGCAATTCACACGTCTTATATTAGTTGTAGGAACAGAGTAGGTAAACTTGTTGAAAATTGCTTGTGGATACATTTGAAAAATTTAATGTAACAGTGTAATAGAATAGAATAATATGGTGCATTTGGACCAAGAGTTCCGGGGTCTTTTAGCCCCCAGAACTACTTTCCCCAGAACTAAAAGGTTCCTGTGCCCCCATTATTGTCTGCGTTCGGACCGCGGGCTGAAGTCCCGGGTAGATTGTGCAAATCAGGCCAGTGACGAATGGAGAAAAGAAATTATATTAAATAATATTTTTAAATCTTAATAAAAAACTAAACTAGTATGCATTCCCTGGAACTCCCTCTGTGTTTCAACAACTGTGTAAACTTCACAAACACTGTTACGTTCAGCCGAAAGTCCCAGGACCTTTGAAAAGTACTACCCCCCCAAGCAGGGGCTTTTCAGGTTGGGAGATTATCTACCCCTGAACTAAATTTAGACCCTGGTTCCTCTAGTCGAAACACACGTAGTTCAGGGGTAAAGTTCCTGAGGTGGAAAAACACTTATAGAACAGCAATGTATAATTGAGTTTACCGATTGGGAGAAAAATGTTCTAAAAAAAAATCTTCCAAACATGCCATCTTAAACTGTGTGTGTGTGTGTGTGTGTGTGTGTGTGTGTGTGTGTGTGTGTGTGTGTGTGTGTGTGTGTGTGTGTGTGTGTGTGTGTGTGTGTGTGTGTGTGTGTGTGTGTGTGTGTGTGTGTGTGTGTGTGTAGGGACAGTACCGTAAGGCCCTCTCCAGCCTGCATCAGATGGCTGCAGTTCAGCAGCCTCAGCCTGGGCAGCAGAGCCCCTTGGGTCAGGCTAGTCTGGAGCACCACAGGGCTCTCATACAGCAGGCCTCCTGCCATTATGCACTGGGAGAGCACAGGGTAAACAGCACATACACATGAACACACATAACATTTCTGTTAGCTGTGTGTCAAAAGACATGCATACATTTTCTGTCCCTAATTTTGGTTTTTTTTTGCTCATAGTACATTGTGTTTTCAAGATTGTTTTGAGTTTAACTCTCTCTTCTTCTTCTGACATGTTGAGATTTATAGTGTCTCATTAATTCCAGCTCGATAGATTGATTTTAATAAATTTGGCAACTGTGTGTTTGCTCAAGCTATGTTGCTACAACAGTTTAAGGAAGAGTTATTGTTTTACACAAGAAGAGTTTGCTTTGTGTGCCATGCCTGAAAAATACATTAGTAGCATCAACTGGCCTGCAGATGGCGTAGCAGTTCCAGTGAAGAAAGATTTAATTTCAGTTGAGTAGTAAGATAAAATGCTGACTTTTCTTAATATAATGATCAATACAATCCTCCTGATTTTCTGATAACTTGATTTATATTTTTATGGCTACATTTGTCGAATATACAGTATGTTGCAAAATATAAGCCGAAATGTTTGTAAACAACAAGTTGTGTGTGTAACTGACCTGCTTTGTTTACACACATGATGAACATTGTATAATGTGCTGTATCAATTACTCAGATGGCCTGTGAGAAACTGCTCGATGTGGTCAGTGGAATAGTGCCTCCGAGCCAAGAACCAACAAAAACCCAAGATGATCAGAGTAGAGTCAAAACCAAATCAAGGAAAGGTAAAACAACATTCAGTTGCTTATTTTGGACTTTTGTCCTATTTCAATGTGTTTTGTAATATTGACCTAACTTAAAATGTACTTTGTGTATAAGGTGTTAAATGGTTTAATTTGGACAAAAAAGTGGATGTTGTGTATTCACATTGACAACCTGTAAATCTGTTTCAGTGTTACAAGAAAACAAGTTCTCTTTGCAAGTTAGATATGAACGAGAAACACCTGCCTTTGTTTAACCTGCTTGTTAATAACATCATTAATCACATGACAAAGAAACATATATCTGAACAGCCTGGTTTTTGTCATCCAGGTAATGACCTGAGGTTGTTGCCCTGCACCAGCAAAGCTGTGTTACCTTTCTGCCTCCAGCTGATGCTGGCCTGTTTCAAGGTAATGTAGCTATTGAAGTCTGTGTAAATGCATGACATTCTGAGCATGTGTCTCTGGTTTTTATTGTTGAACAAAGATAAGATGAGCACCGTTTGACCTGTTAAATTTTTTGTTGGACATTTTAGACACTAAAACCTGCATGACCCATTTCATCTATTCCTTGTTTCATCCATCTAGCTTCGTGCCTTCACAGACAGTCGTGATGATCTGTCCCTCGGTCATGTCGTGGTGCTCTTGCAGCACAACTGGCCTCAGGGCGAGATGTTGTTCTTAAAGGCAGTGGATAAGATCTGTCAGCAAGGCAGCTTCCAGTATGAGAATTTCTTCAACTATGTCACCAGTATCCTTTTTTGTAGCCACCCACACAGCAGTATTATTGTGATGTGTGCTGGAAATCTCCTGCTCTCTTTTCAGTTTTCTTCTACTGTACATCCAAAGCTTGATCCGTAAGGCAACTGGACTGGTAGAAAATCTTGAAGACGTTTCACCTCTCCTCTGAAAGGCTTCTTTAGTTCAAGCTTCAAGAATTTCTACCAGTCCAGTTGCTTTACAGATCAAGCTTTGGATTACCATGACCTGGATGACTGAGAATCTTCACAGACTTCTACTGTACATGTGCAGAGAGTAAAAAAAGTGAAGCAAAGAATGATTTACATACAGATTGGTTCATCTTGCTAACTTTCTTTGTATTCTCTTTCAGTGGATTGTATTTTCCATAAATTTATGATTGTTGTCAGACATCGATATGCTGGAGGAATTTGCGTACCTACGTACTCCAGAAGGAGGGAGGATTCAGCTGGAGCTGCTGCCCAATCAGGGAATGCTCATCAAGTAAGATTTTCTCATTCCAAAATGTTTTAGTTTGCATCGTGACTCTGCACACTCCCGTTTTTGTTCCTGTTTTCAAAAAGAACAGTGCAGTTTTTTGATAAACTAAGTAGACATGGCCTGTGGGGAAAACTGTACTTTGAACTGAAAATGCTGTACAGGAGTGGGCATAATAAAGAGAAGGGCTTTCTGCTCAAAATAAACCTTCTATTAAACTCCTTCATTCAGTGCTGTTTAAGTAAAAACAGTTCAATGCACCCTGACTGACGGAGAGTTGTTGAATGTTGCTGTCCCTCAGGAACCCTAGTCCCGCCCTGGGGGTGGAGTTAAATACCCTTCTGCTACAAGGGGTGCAGACCATGGACAGGTACCCCAGGCCCCTCCTCCCACAGTCCCATCCCTCCTCCCTCCTCCCTCCCCCCACACCAGTCACCCTTTCTTCATTCCCTACTTCAAGGCTTGTCATCCCCCTGGTTTTGATTTGGGCCTGTCATTTTACATCAAGAGTTAGTCGTTCTTTGATTTCCTGTTGGCGTTTGTTTCTTTGAGCCATTGCTCGTCTTTCTGTGGTCATCACTGTTGTTGTTGTTGTTATTTGCAGCTGATGTCAGTCTTTTTGTGCTGTCGATTTAGTTTTCTGCCTGTTCATAACACTTGATCTCATTTCATTTGTGGACATAATGTGTGTGGTTTTCTTTATGATGTTGGAATTTTGTTGTTGTGTTATCCTGCCTGGCAGATTTAAATATATGTAGATAGCATCACTATGTTTTTGGAACATTGTACTATAAGTCTTTGTATATGATAAATAACACATTTCTGACATTCTGTATCTTTCTGTTTACATTTTTGACTTGTTTTATTTTTTCCAGACATCACACAGTGACTCGTGGAATCACCAAAGGAGTGAAGGAAGATTTCCGTCTGGCCATGGAGAGACAGGTGTCGCGCTGTGGAGAGAATCTGTTTAGTGTGCTTCACCGTTTCTGCATCAACGAGAAAATCATCATCATCCAGTCACTGCCTTGATGCTTGCCCTGTGACCTTTGAACTCTTACATAAATGATATTCTAGATATGGTTTGAATACAGCTAAACTGACTTCATGAGGCTAATGGTGACTTTTCAACACAGGACACATTTCCATCTCTCATCTTCACCATCCTACACTTATGTAAAAGAAGTCTCAATGCCTTAAAAGAGTTCATATCTCTTTTGAAAGAATCGAGAAGAATACTCTTACAGTTTTACTGTATGTGTTTTTGTCTTCACCAGAACAGGTGCTAAACCTCATTTGGAGTGGTTTAACCATATTGCGACATTATGTCTGACTCTGTGTTGACAAAAAAAACCCGTTCATTTTTTACTTTGTTCAGTAGAGTTTATTGTTTTTGTTACACACTTGAAAAATGTATTAGTTTATTTACATGTTTGAATTAAATTCCCACTCAGTGATTTACAACATCGGGTTTATTTTATTACAAACTTACAAGAAAAAGTAGTTATTTTATTACTTCTGTGTTCCCTCTCAAACCTTCCCCTCTTTTCCGTTCACACTTCCTCTTATCATTTCACATCTGTGTGAACCCCCTATCAAAGTTAACCCTCTAGCTCTCTGACGGGTGCATCTGGCAGATCAGCCTGCAGAGCAACCCTGAGGTTAGCCCAGAACAGCCTGTGCTTAGCTCTATCCTGAGGCCACTCCAAGTATGTGTGTCGGCCCATCATGGACTTGAGCTGGTTGTACTTTGATGGGATCAGATATTGAGGCAGCGGCTCAAGCAGCACCAAGACAACACTGTCCAAGCCCTGAGTGAGGCGCTGGTGACTGGCGAAGTACAGCTCATAATGGCACCACTCGCTTTTCACAAAATGGGCAGAGAGCACAAACACGGAGCGCCGGCTTTTCTCCACACAGGTGATGATATTCTCTGTGATTGCCTTTCCAGGCACAAAGTGTTTTTCGTGATGGCAGATTCGAAGCCCTCCAGCAGGGCCCTCCAGGTTGGGGAGAAGAGAATTGTGCACCCAGTTTGCATCATGCTGGCTGTAAGACACAAAAGCATGAAACTCAACGCCCACCAGATCCTCAGGTCGCACTTGTCTTCTTCTGGCACGGTGTTTGGCTCTGGTCCACTGCCAGATCATGCCAATATACCAGGGAACATCCAAACGGTGGCAGAGGGTCATGACTCCAATAATCAATGCCACTGATGGGCACACAATGGTGGCAACTAGAAGGCTGACACTGCAGGAGACCGCTGGGAATGAGATTTGTTTCAAGGTGGAGTTTCTGTCAACCTCTGGATAGGTGCAGAGATAATGAACTGGCCAGCCCAACAATTCGATTCCTGAGTGACTTTTCTTCTGTTCAGAATTGATACCGAGACTTATGAAACTCCTCAGAGCGCAGGTGCAGGTGAACGGGTTATGACTAACATCCAGATATCTCAGTTTGGGGCAGCTCTCCAGCTTGTTTACAGACGGTGCATGGAGGGAATTAAACCTGAGAAGAAGCATATTTAGATTGGGGAAACCGTTGCACTCTGGCAGGTCCCGCAGCCTGTTCAGATTCAGATTCAGATACAACAGCTTTGACAGATTCATGATGGACAGTGGTACCACAGAAATTTGGTTGTTCTGGAGGTCCAGTGACTCTGTTCCTGTTGGTAGACATTTAAAAACAGAGTCTGTTAAGCCATTAGAAGAAAGATTCAAACCGGTGATGTTTGGTGGCCACACACATTTTTCCAGACCATCATAAAGTAGAGAGTTGAGGCTGAGATCCAGATCTTTCAGTGATGTCATGTGTCTCAAACGTTTGCTGATCAACCCAAGGCTCTTCAGATTGTTTCCTGGCAGAATCAGTTCACTAACTTTTTCCAGATTCTCACATTCGATAGTTTCTTGACCCTCCACTCGGGAGAAGATGGAGTCAGAGAGAGCACAAAATGAGCCGTCCAGGTGGAGGAGATTACTTTTGGACTGTGGGCAGGTAATGTGAATAATTGGAGTCTCAGTGATTGCTAAACTCTCCACCGGCATGTTGACAAAGAAGTTGTATACAGCTTCTTGTGAAAAGAAGAAAGACGTCACCTCTATCCGCCTCGCTGTGAAGGACTTCATCTGAGATGTCTTGGCCACATCAGTGTCTTTGTTTGGCAGATCAGACATGGTTGCATCACAGAAAGTAAAATAAGAAATAGATGTATTAAAAATTATATTTGCAGCTTCAGTAAATTCTGTCCAGGTGATTGATATTTTGGTAAAATGAAGACGAGACGTGAGGATTTTTGATCTATTTCCCAGCTCACTGCGTATAATATCATAGCCTTTAGACAAATTTATCAACTCCAATTCACCAAAAAAGGACAGAGCATCAGCTAACAGACCACGGTCAATTGTCGTATGACCAGCGAAGGTTATCTGAAGCATTTGGGCATCAACATATCTCAGGCTACCAGCCTCATAACTCAGTTTATCCTCCAAGGAAAGGCTCAGGGTGTGTAGTTTTACTGCAGTGATGCTTTTAAAATCATTCGTACGGATGTTCTTTGCGCCAAGTGCTAATCTCTCCAGATGTACCAAGGAGCTGAACTCACTCCCGAGTGTCATTGTGAGAAACTGGTTGGAGGTCAAATTTAGTACCAGGAGATTCTCAGTGTGGAGCAGGTACCGTTGACACGATAGGTTCTGCAGCCTGTTGTGTGACAGGTCCAGCTCTTCCAGGTGAGGAGTGTCCAGGAACGTCTCCAGATCGATATTCTCCAAACTATTCCATGACATGTTCAGGTACTTCAGCAGAGAGGTGTGTTCGAAGTCTCCATGGTGAAGCTGCTTTATGTGGTTGCTTGAAAGGTCTAAAAACTCAGCAGTGTATGGAAGATCCTTTGGGACTGAGGAGAGGTTTTGGGATGAGCGGTCAACGAAGATGTGTGGGAAAGAGCCGCCAAGCTTGAGACCCACAAGGATGGCTGCTGCACATAGGGCAGCAGCCACAGGCTTCATGTTTGCCTGGATAAAAATGAGAACATAGGTGTTATGAATGTCACAGTCTCTTAGGTCTCAGCTTATTAGGTAAAGCAGTTACGTTGCGGGTCAAATTGATCCATTTTAAATAAAAATAAAAATAAAAAATGTTAAAATTATTTTTTCGCTATGAAACTTAGCGTGAACAACATAGAAAATGAAAATGGTTCATTTCACACATTTGCAACCCCCCCTGCATGTTTATATAACATAGTTCGTGGGTCAATTTGACCCTGCAGTCAAAGTGAAGGATAAAAGGGGTCAGAATTGTTAAATATTAAATGTTTCTTTGCAACTGTGTGACATATTTCGACCCAATCACTTCCCAATGTACATAAAAAAAGTTTTAACATGAATTTTCATAAAAAACGAGTGAATTATCCTCATTGAACCATGATCTGTGAGAATTAAAGAACACCATTGCACTAAATATTGATTTAAATGGTTAGTAATGGAGTTAATAATAAGATTAAAAAAATGTTTATTGGGATTTTTTGGGGTTCTGACACTTTTGAATCATTAAATATGCCCCGGTTCAAGTTGACCCAGGAACATTATTGTTGTCCCTAAGAAACAAACATAACAGGAGGGTTAAGCAATACAGATGCACCTCATTTTTTGACAATATTGTGAAAAACTTGATTTTTTCCATCAGTTATTTAAGAAAAAGAACGTTTTCACAATATTCTAATTTATTGAGATGCACCTGTAAAGTCTGATTCCAGTCCTGAACAAGTGATTTTGTTTTAAATTATCAATCTGAACTTATAACAAACAGCAAAACAGTAAATGAAGAGCAGTACAAATATTAACTCCTCTGATTGCATTGGGTGGATTAGCTAAACATTTTAACTAAAATAGAATCAAATAGATGTACAGACTTACTTTCCACCACTGATCATATCGTAGGGTTCAGGCTGTGCTGTGTTTGAACATACTACGCTTTAAGAACACGTGATGTGGACAAAATAAGGGTAATAGAATCATTTTTTCTGCATGAGTGTAGATTTTTTGCTCCACTTTAAATCAAAATCAAGTAAATAAAACCCCTAAATAAATACATAAAAATAGCTAAATTTAATAAAAATCCAGTCACAATACAATACTTAGAAGACCTACTCACCTGATCTGAAGTTTGAATTTTTTTCAGCAGAAGATCTGAAACTGATAAGCTGACTTTTAAACAGCTGTTTGCTTGAAGTCCATCAAATTGGAAAACTGTCAGACTGAATGGTCTCTATTCATAGCTGAAGAACTGTGTGCTTTAAGTCCATACAAATAACTGTTGTACAAATTGTTAAAGGTTAGAAAAGGTTAAAAAAAAATTGCACCAAAGGCAACCAGCAGCTTCTGCATTTGTTCCTCTCTTTGTCTCATCATATGAAACCTCAGTATATGTTTAAACTCAGTGCTGAGGGGGTGGAGTGAAAGTAAGTCCAGTCACATTTTTATCTTCTACATCCTCTTTTCACTTCCCTTCTAAGGAAACGGCTGCACATCTTCATGTTTGAAACTATGTCAGTGTAGGGAATGTGAAATATTACAGTGTAAACAATGATTCTGATTTATAGCCAGAAAAACTCAAACATTTGACTGTTTTTCTTTTGATCTCTTATTTGGTTGACTGCTTTAAAGATGTCTATTTTACCACCATGATGAAGACGCACTGTTTGATTTAACCTAAACCTATTTTATAAAGAATTTTAAAATGTTTATTTGTGTGGATGTGTGTGTAATAGACATATATCCTCCTCACAGTCTCCATACATTTCAGGTCAGTTTATCCTTGTGGTAATCACTTTATAATTTCAGTGTTTGAAATTGGTTTGAGTTGGTGGAGGAAGGGCCTGTACCTGGCCCCTCCTCAACCAACTCTCTACTCAGGAAATATAAGATACCATGGCCTTTTTGTGTCCTCTTTGCTCATGCTTGGGATGCTGGCTGCTGTGGTTGTGTAGCTGTATTCAACGATTCTGGCCCCTCTGTTCCCTGATAAAAATATTCCTCTTTAAAGCCTCAAGATGATTGGCTGTTTGCCTTGTCAGAGGTGGGGTTTCTGTTAAAAATCTATAATTTGGGATGAGTTAAAATGCTGACAGTCCTTAAATGAAGAAATGTATTTATTGGGATAAACCCCTTGAGATGTGCCATCTCGTTTTAACTGGGGGGTAAGCTGTTTTAAGTCAAAAGGAATATAACAACTGTTTAATACTTTAATGAAAGTAGGTTGTGAAGACAGAAAGTGTAAATGTTATTTATGAGTAAATGCCCTGGCCCCCCCTACCTATGTGAGAGCCTCAGTTGGGCCACCCCGGTCAAAAAGTTCTGGACACATCCCTGCTCTCTACGTGTGGCCTCAGCTCAGTTTTCTTTAGTGTTATTTGGGGGAAATGGCAGTAATTGTTTTTTTGGGTCACTGAACATTTTCAATTTGATCCTAGGCTTTTTTTTTTTAGATGATATGTTATAATAAAGAACCATTTTAATTCCACCATTAGTTTGGTTTAGTTTTCAGTTGTGTAACCATTTTTCTCTTTCTTTATGGTGCAATTCACATTATTCAATTCAATGAAATATTGCCTCACAGTTTTACAAGAATCAAAGTCTGTCCAGTACTTCTTGGGGTGAAAGTTGCTTGATTTGGTTGTCCGTTCAACTATTTAAAATCCCTACCACCCTTTGTCACATCTGTATGAATGCAGTTATGAGTTACATAAATGACAAGTTACAAATGAAGCTTGTTGCTCTGTGGGCGGTAGATGTCCGTTTCCAAACTCAATTACCTTAACTCCATAACCATGTGAAGCCCAGCGTTTCCAAGACAACCACATTGTTTACTCCAATCAGCTGTAGACCCCGCCTTTAATCACTGAGGATGAGGAAGGAGCTAATTGGTGGTGTTTGACCTGCTCTAGGGTGATTGAGAAGCTTCAATAAAAGACAGACACACAAACGCGTGTGCACACACTTCCCATTAATGTGTGTGTGCTGGCAGCACTTCTATTTCCTCGGGGCAGTGCTCGTTACTCACCTGCCAAGTGGAGCTAAATCCAATAAGGCGAGATGTGCTGGTGTCACTGCTCTCACCTGGGGTTGTGTGATCAAATACTGGGAGATTGATGTGAACCTGAGAAGCTTCTGGCTATAAGATAATGATTAAAGGCTGCACTACATTGAACTGTCCTTACTTCTTTTGTAACCAAACGCTGTAATTATTACACATTTAATAGATTATATTTCTTAACTCGGAGAGGGAACTTCCTTAGTTTCAACATACAAAAATAGGACAAACAATCTGCTTGTGTCTGCAATGTGAACTTCTTCTTAGTTATGGAGCCCAGATCAGAGTACAAGCTAATTATTGACACAAGAACTTTCTGTACAGCAATCAACAGCATGTTTATAGCTGTGTGTGTCCTCTCAGGAAAAATGCATAGATAACCTGTGTGTCACTGTGAGTGTTGTTTCTCTCCTCTTGTATACGATTGAATATTCCTGATATAGCTAGGTTAAATAATTCTATAGAAACTTCTTAAAAGTATGATTTCATTGTACAGTTGAGTGTGGACAAGAATCAACCTTTGTATGTGTGAACATGATGTAGGGAGGGGCTGAGTGGGAACACAAGTACACTGAGGGAGAGATAGTGAAGTCTGAGCAGATCGTCACATGGATTATGCGGCACCTCCAAGCTTCAGATGTCGTTGCTTTCTTCTTCGTCCATGGACCTCTCACTTTCCAAAAGAAGATTTCTGATACTTATCAGAGAGATTACTCTGGCTGACATTAGCTAGCTCCTTCAGGTGGATTTCTAAAACAAGACAGGCTCCTTCAGTATGCTGGACCATCCTTCACCTCCTCTTCAGCTCCTCTCACTCTGCCTCCTGTTTCTGGTGTCTAGTGTGAACAAGGCAGCCTGTTCTCCTGGAGAGGGCAGGAGGATTTGGCAGCAGCCCAAGACGGGCCTCTTCATCAAAGACCAAGCTTTCCTTCATGACAATTTCCCTTCAGAATTTCTCTGGGGGACAGGAACGTCTGCTTTCCAGACTGAGGGAGCCTGGGATCAAGAGGGGAAGGGTGCGTCCATCTGGGACCATTTCACCCACTCAACTGCCGGCAGTGATTTGGCAACTGAGACTGCAAATGTGGCAAGTGACAGCTACACACGCTGGGAAAAAGATGTAGAAGCGCTGGAATATCTGGGTGTAAGATCATATTCTTTTTCTCTCTCTTGGCCCAGACTCTTCCCTGATGGGGATGCAAAAAATCAGCCTAATATAGAGGCCGTGGAGCATTACAGCCGCCTAATAGAGAAGCTTCTGGAAAAGAAAATTGAGCCGATTGTCACTCTCCATCACTGGGACCTGCCACAAGTGCTACAAGAGCGCTATGGAGGTTGGAGAAATGACACACTGGTTGACTTGTTTAAGGAGTACGCTGCATTTTGTTTTCACACATTTGGGAGCCGCGTTAAATTTTGGATCACAATGCATAATCCATACCTGGTGGCTGTGCAGGGGTACGGGACAGGTGGGCATGCCCCTGGGGAAACAGGAGGTCCAGCTGGCTCTCTCATTGTGGCCCACAACCTGATCAGGGTAAGTAAGACAGGGTCAGTCAGGGTCTGTGAATCTGCAGCTAAATACAATCTATGTTCTGCAGTATTTCTGCAACCTTTGAACCTCTACAGCACTATGATGTATGATAGTGAGTGTTTGCATCTTGCAAATGATTTTAGGTCCCATGACAGCACAGCAAAGACAGAGTTCACCAATGTTGCTCTGATACTTTGTTGCAATAAAACAATAATACATTATTTCGTACACTGTAATATATAACAGATGCAGCCTAAACACTCCGTTTTTGTATCACCTCCATTAAAAGCAGGTCATATTTTTACTATATGACAAGCTTGTGATCAGTAAACAGAACACTGAGAGATTGAGGTCGGAGTCCACCACATCAGCACTTTTGCACCAGAGGGAAACAGTGTTCAACAGGAAGTCGTGGAGATATGCTTCAGTGATAATCACTCATGTTTATACAGCATAGCACAGGTGGTGTGTTTACAGCTAATGCTGTGCTGATTGCATGAGCTATTTCCTATTACTCAATGTCTTTATGATTTTACTGTCTTACTTCAACAAGAAGAAGAGGCATATTTGGCCTCAGGGGTTTGTTTCTGCTTGTTAGTTTGCAAAATATCACTACACCATAACTGAAAATAAATTAGGATAAATGATTTCAAATCCAGGTAGAGCATCAGATGCTCCATTTCTTTTGTAACATCTGAGAAAATCGTAACAAATTGCAATAAAGCATGCTTGTCTCTCAAGCTTTCATTTCAAGTGCATCTTGACGAGTGTGTGCACTGTAAGACTTTTCAAGCTGGTTTAACTTGGAAATGTAAGTTCCCCTGCTACCTTGAAAATGTAAGTTCATTCAACTTCAAAAGTAGCTTTGCCTTAAATCCAAAATTAAAGTTCAAAAAGTTGATTTAACTATAATGTACTAGTTGTCACAATATTGTAGTTTAAGTTATATATGTTAAATCACTTTTGATATTTCATTGATTCAACTTTATACTGCAAGTTAAAACAATGAATTATAGAGTTTTATTGAAGTTATAAAACTTGTCTTACCTAGTTGAAACCACACACATTTCTCTGTTGTTTCAATGTAAATTTCAAGTTTTTCTTAAGGTTAAATAGCTTGACTAATTTTTTTCTTACTTGTCTTTATAAGCTAGGATAATTTCTGTTTCTATTTTTTTTTTAACTTAGCTGCATCAGCTATTTTGAAAAATGATTGTAAGTATGTATACCAGTAGGCTATTTTAAAATCCACGAACCACCAACATTGTGGTTTCCAAGCTAGCATTATTGACCGTGCAAACTAGCTGGTATCAGGTAAAACAGAGATAGCTTCACAAAGAAAATAATATTGTGCACCCTTTAACGTTTTTTTTTTTCATATGATACAAATGTTAAAGGAACCAAACCAAAAAGGTTGTGAGCAGGATGGCAGCCGCAGAAGAATTGGCTTAACTTAAAAGCCTCCAACCTTTCCATTCATTAAACTATCAACAGCACAAATTGCATACTCCTACAGCCAAATGAAAAGTGTAAAAGAACATATTAGAGAGAAAATAAATTAACCTTAATAAATAGATATAAACTTATATCAAAATCCCCTATTCCCGCTTCTTTTGTTGTTTTATTTTTTAAACTTAGAACTTGAAAAAGCTAGTTCATTGAACATGACAAAATATCTAAATCATCCAAACAATTAATTCTTGCAATTTTTATATTCTAAAACTCATATAGCCTAGTTCAAAGTTTAAAACTTCTTCAGGCTCTTTGAGTTAAAGAAAAAACATTAATGGATATAACTTATTGGGGCTATAATATTTTACAGTGTGTAAAAGTTAGACACATTCAGAACCTTACACAGTGGCTAAATGCACAACACCACAACTCTAAAACAAAATTCAGTCATCATTAACTCATTTTTTCATACATGAACTTTCCTTACTGTCAAGATGCAAAAGTCCTGTGTAAACAAAATGCATTGTACTGTAGAAAACTGTGTCTGCTGTGATTTCCAGGCACATGCTAGAGCATGGCACACCTACAACACCCACTTCCGTCCGGCTCAGAAAGGTCAGGTATCCATTGTCTTGGGATCTCACTGGGTTGAACCTGAAAGGGGGAAAGCTACGGTCGATAATGTTGAGTTCTGCCAGCAGTCCATGGAAGCTGTCCTGGGCTGGTTTGCCAACCCAATCTTTGGTGACGGGGACTACCCGGTCTCTTTAAAAGACAAACATGGAACCCTCCTGCCCTTATTCTCCCCTGAGGAGAAGCTCTGGGTGCAAAACACTGCAGACTTTTTTGCTCTGTCATTCGGGCCGAATAACTTCCGTCTGGGCCAAGGCATGGTGCGGAATGGGCAGACGGTGACCCCTGACCTGAGGCGCATACTGGGCTGGATAAAGCTGGAGTATGGGAGCCCAAGGGTGATGGTTGCTGAAGGAGGTTGGTTTTCTGAAGCCAGTGTGGGAAGAGAGGACACGGTGATCATTTATCTGATGAAGAGGTTTATCAACCAGGTCCTGCAAGGTAAACAAAAAAGGGTAAAGACATAAACATAAAAAAATAGAAATGAAATTGACCTCTTGTTTTCATGTATTTTGTTTTTCAGCTATCAAGCTAGATGGTGTGAAGGTGTTCGGGTACTTTACCTGGTCCTTGGTGGACGGATTTGAGTGGAGTTATGGATTCACTGTCAGGCGTGGCCTTTTCTACATCGACTTCAGCCAATCAAACCGAACAAGGATCCCCAAAACCTCTGCTCTGTACTACAGAGGTGTTATCTCAGATAATGGTTTTCCCAGGGATGACACCTCCAGAGAGATCACAGGCCGTTTCCCCTGTGAATTTCACTGGGGAATCGCTGACTCTACTTTACAGGTAATAAGACAAAATCTGCCACCACTAGAGAGGAATTTCCCAGCAGAACGAATGCTAAATCTATAGCGGTGTATTTGGACTTTGACTTTCTTTTTTCTCGTTGTTATTGTAGGTCCAGTTCTACCCTTTATCACCACAGTTTATTGACCCACGTCTGTACATCTGGAACCTCACAGGAGACAACTTATTGTATCCAGTCCCAGGGGTGACAATGCCAACCAGACCAGCCCAGTGCACAGACTACCTGGCTATTCGTGGTCGTCTTCGCTTGTTTGCATCCACTGGGGCTTCTCATTATAGCTTTGCCCTCAACTGGTCTCTGATTTTACCCCAGGGAGACCTCTCAAATGTGAACGCTGCAGGTCTGAGGTAGAAATACACAAACATGGACTGTTTCTATTTCCGATCTTTTCTTACAACTAACCTAAAACATGTAAAAATATCTGAGTCTGCTTCTCATTTTGTCGACAAACATCATCCCCTGGTTGTATAACCCGTTATCATTTTATTATTGCATCTCAAAGGTACTACCGCTGTATCCTGACCGAGCTCAAGAAGCTAGACCTGGTGGCTGTCGTCATCCTCTACTACCCCACACATAGGGCTCCAAATCTGGGCTTGCCTGGGCCTCTGCATGCCTCCGGTGGTTGGCTTAACTACAGCACAGTAGAAGCCTTTCAGGACTATGCCGCACTGTGCTACAAGCAGCTAGGATCCTGGGTCCCTTACTGGATCACCATCAATGAGCCAAACAGACTAGTAGATGTTTATTCCAGTGAGAAAGAGAAGCATCAGGCTGCTCATCATCTACTTCTGTCTCATGCAAAAGCGTGGAGGATGTATGAGAGGGAATACTCATGTCAACAAAGAGCAAAGGTATCTCTTGCGCTACATGCAGACTGGGCTGAACCTGCTAACCCTTCGCTGGAGTCACATTCAGCAGCAGCACAGAGATTTCTTTTGTTTGAACTTGCTCGCTTCTTAGACCCATTGCTGGGGACAAAATATGAGGAGGAGCATCACAAAGGGGACTACCCACAAGAAATGAAGTCATACCTGGAAAAGAGAGCACAAGTAACGGGCCTCCCTGGATCCCCTCTTCCTAATTTTACCAAGACAGAGAGAGAGGAGATTAGGGGGGCATTGAGTTTTATCGCACTGAACCATTTTACCACTCGTCTTGTTTCTCCATATCCACACACACAAGCTACGTTTCAGCACAAACAACCCCCTGATCATGGCTGTCTGACACTTACTGATCCCACCTGGCCCTCCTCTGATCGGGGGCAGGCCATAGTACCCTGGGGCCTGAGGAAGATCCTGAGCTGGGTGAGCCAGAGATATGGAAGAGAGCTGCCTATCATCTTCACAGCCAGTGGGGTTGATGACCAGGCTGCTCTGGAGGATAAAGTCCGGCAACGATTTCTCAGGAGCTACCTTCAGGAAGCACTAAAAGGTGGGACGCTGGGAATTATTCACTGGTATCACAATATCCCACATAACAGGAATATTATATTTATTTAATTTAACATTCTTGCATTTTTTGTTGTTTATTTTTGTAATTTTGCAATTTCTCATATTCTGTATCAGGTTGTTCTAATATTGTATTGGTGTATCCTCCAATATAGCCTAAAATGGAGGTATCAAGTACACTAGTCTTTAGACTAATTCAATACAATAATAAACTAGAACCCAACAGATATTTTGTTTTGAGTCCAGAAAAAACACAACATCAGCCACCCTAGAATAAGAGTCCAAAGAGGGTAAGGTCATAGACCATGGAACAGATTTCGTTCATCCATTATGGTGTCCACACTTCTCTGATAACTTAAATTTCCCAGCAATTCTGAAAAAGAAGCCATTATAGTGGATACACAATGACCTCTTATGGCACCTGACAATTTGCTCGGAACAAACTCTGCCAGATAAGGATCACTTATTCACTTAAAAAGAACTCTGTTACAGCTAATTAAAGATAGAACAGTGTACATGGAACTATGAACAAGAACCAGGGTGGTCACCTGCCACTGCTGTCAAAAAAACATCAATAACCAGTCAGAAATTAAATAGTTAAATTACAAAACAATATTACCAGTGAGATCAAATAAAATCTGCTCTTTTGGGGGTAACAAATATAATCCAGTTGTTCTAGAACCCAAAATTAAACCAGTGGAAGGTAAATTATCATGTGACAATAACAAGCAACACAATAGCAGTCTGGAGGGATACTCGGTGAGGGCCCATAACAAAGCATAGGCAAAAGAACTGAAATTAAACAGAGATGTAACTCGTCTAATCGCAGCAAACCCTGAGGCAAATTCATTGCATGTGAAAACCTTCTTGGCATTAAATCCTATTCTGGATCTGTTTCTCATAGGAAATGTGCCCCTGCTATTCAGTCTCTTATTCATCATAGATTTTCAGTGTTAACGGAAACAGGCCCCTGCACAGGATGTTGACACAGAGGCACAGTTTTACAGGCGATACAGGTTTTATAACCATAAAGGATCAACCATAAAAGCCGGACGTAATGACAAACCATAAACAGTAACAGTTCCAGTGTTAAGCTCAAACTTGACCTTTTATTGCCCTTGGCTTACCTGTACTTGTAAATGTGCACACAGTGTTTGAGTGGAGAATGAATGAATTAACTGTATGTCATATGTCTCCTTGTGTTTGTTTTCAGCTCGTCAGTTAGACAGAGTTAATCTCCAGGGCTTTTACATATGGAAACTGCAAGATCGACATATCCCCCAGTATGGCCTCTTTACCTCACAGCAACACAACTCCAAAGCCAAAGCCTCCATCACTGTCTACAGAGAAATCATCACTCGTGGAGGTTTCCCCGAGGATAACACCACTCAGACCTGCAGGCTCAGAGAGCTGCAGGAGCCCTGCTCTGTCTGTGTATGGATGTTCAAAAACAAAGCGTTGCTGGTGTTTGGTGGCTGCCTCCTGATAACAGCTGTTATGTTTGTAGCACTCGTCATCTTTGTCTTAATCACCAAGAGAAACCAATCAAGAGTGAGTGGGATGAACAGGAAGAACAGGAGAAATGAAACAGTCTCTGTGTGCTCATGTCCACCTGTTAAGTATAAACTGTATAGACACTGACATTGACTGAAAGAAGTGGTGCATGTGGATCAATAATAGAGAAGATCAGTGGTCTGTAACTATGGCTGTTCTTGTGCTTGTGACAAATATATAATCAGTTTACAAACAGTTATTGAGTGGAAACTCCCCCCATCCATTTTGCTGAAAATAAATAATGAAATGAAGGGTTATAGGAAAAAACATTTGTAGAAGCTAGTGATAACAGAAATAACTGAGCCAAAAATAGATTTTCTGAATAGAAAAGACATTTTGCTGGATCCTATATTTCCTTTATTCTTTTTTTTTTTTAAGTCAACATTTGATCAGATGAGTTTTATGGTTGACTTCATAGGTGAAATGTTTTACAGAACTGCTCATATGACCTATGAAGATAATATGTCCATGCCATCATTCTTAAATGGTAACAAAATGAGTCAGTAATAATTACACTAAAGTATGTATTCAATATAATAAATGATATCGACTTGTGTTTTTAAATCTATGGTAGTTTGCACAGTTCAAAATATATATTGTAATTTCAAGCAGTGAAATGGATGGATGGATAGATCCACATCATTTAAACTTGAAACATATTTTCTATTTGACAGATTATATACATCTCCCTGTGACAATGATGCCCCCTAGTGTCATAAAATAAAATAAAACATGGTTGCCCTCATCCAAAAAAGAAGAAATATGTGATTTTGTGTTTCTATGTTATTTTGAGGACCATTAAGATAAGTTTGCATTTTAATAAATGATACAGTGTTGCTAGGTGTTAAGCCGACTTTAGCCTTACAAATGTGGAGCTGACAACTGCCTACATCTTCATTATTTTGAACATGTAGCTGTAAGTTAATTGTTATTCTCAGGTACTTCTCTCCAGGTTTCATGGTCACTTAATAATGATAATAATAATAATAATAATAATAATAATAATAATAATAATAATAATAATAATAATAATAATAATAATAATAATAATAATGCATTTTATTTACCATGCACTTTACATTCTGAACAAATCTCAAAGTGCTACAGGACATATTAAAAAGGCAGTAAGAATAAAAACAGGGTTAAAAACAGACAATAAAATGCAGACACTTGTTAAAAGACACTGTGGTTAAATAAAACAAGTAAAAGCAGCAGGGAAGGTCAGATAAAAACTTAAGAAAAGGGGATTTTCTCTTAACGTATGTTTTACCCTTGATATTTTCAAACCACCAATGCCATGATTTCGATCATTTATTTTATTAAAGTGTATATCACTAGCAGACCCTGAAAGGAATTGTAACAGCACAGACACTGGTTTTACTGGGATCATTGGATGGTAAGGGAGCTTTAGTTTAAATAGCCAAGCAGGGGCGTTGTAGTGGGGGGAAAAGTGGGACTGACTACCTAGGGCCCAAGAGGGGAGGGGGGCCCTTAATGGGACTGAAATAAAATATGTTTTCTACAACGCTTTTCTTTTGCTTTGTTATAACTGCAATAAGATAACTAAAATTGTCTGATTAAATAAACAAACATTCAGAATTCCTTTCTGGAAAAAAGGTGAGTCTCTACGTTTGGACCACAGCTGTCTGTCAGCAGCAGGCAGCTCCTGGGGGGCTGAGTGGACAGCGGCTGCGGAACAGACCGTGAGCCTTGATCAATCAATGTGGATGCACAATTGATAAGTTAAAAATGCATATACAATGGGCTCATAGTGTGATTTAAACATATGTCTATGCATAAAAACGCTTGTCATTGTCATATTTTCATAGCATCAAGTGTGGCTGAATCTGATTGAAAGTAAACTGTAGGTTTTTAGAGTTTTATTTGACTTCATGAGGTTAGATTATACCAAATAATGCCCCCTTGTTGTATTCAACTAGTCACTTGGCTTCAAATAATCTTGTCAACAGAGGTGGTCAATATTGTGCAGTTACATTTGGAGAAATTGTAAAAAAAAAAAAATTTTCTTTATCTATGCATTTATTTATTTAACCAGGTAAGAGAATCATTGAGATTTAAAACCTCTTTTTCAAGAGTGACCTGGCCAAGATGGCAGCACAAAATAGGTTACAACCATAGACTGTAAATAAAGGTTACAATACACAAGCACACAAAACAACACAAATAGAATACGGTCACAGTTTCACATGGTTACATGATTACACAGTGCAATCACAAGATCCAATAGAGCATGTTTCTCTGTTAATATTGATATGCAGCTTAGATTTGAGTCAGTTAACCAGGATAGTTTTAAGCATATATTTTTATTTAATGCAAATTAATATTATAGCAGCAATGTTATATTGTGTAGGGTTGGCTGTGGTGATGGGGACCACTGAGATATCTTTTCAGGGGGCCCAGAATTCCTGGCAACACCCCTGTAACCAAGTCCTGCTGCTTACAGAGTATTAATAATAATAGTATTGCATTTTTGCAGCATGAACAGATGAACCAATAGGAACACAGTATTCAGGATGGCAATACAGATCACATGACCCCATCTCCTCCAGACTGCATGCAGTTTGGTATTAAAATATTTTAGTTACATATTTGAGATGGTACATGTAAGATGATCTATCGTAACGATTTAATCCATCACTACTCCAAGAGGGACTGACAGCGAACATCGTTTCAGCTCCAACTCAGAAAGGACACAACAAGACAGTAAGGCAGTATAAGGACACAACAAGACATTAAGGCAGTAAGGACACAACAAGTGTACACAACAAGACAAGACAGTAAGGCAATAAGGACACAACAAGACATTAAGGAAGTAAGGACACAACAAGGCAGTATGAACACAGCAAGACAAGACAGCAGGGACACAACAAGACAGTAGGGACAGGAAATGACAGTAAGGACACAACAAGACAGTAAGGACACAACAAGACAGTAAGGACACAACATGACAGTAAGGACACAACAAGACAGTAAGGACACAACAAGACAGTAAGGACACAACACGACAGTAAGGACACAACAAGACAGTAAGGACACAACAAAACAGTAAGGGAAATAAATATATAAACCTAAACGTAAATCCAAAAATTCTAAATAAAAATAAAAATATTATCTGTACAAAGAAAAGTATATAAGTACTTTAAGACATGAAATAAGTTAAATTAGCCTAAGCCAGAGTGCACATGTACAGAGCATCCCACATTAAGCTACAGCAGCAGCAAAAAGAACATGAGCAATGAAAACAACAACAACAACAACAAACACAACAACATCAACAAAAACATAAACAAAAGTAACAATTACTACAACGACGATTCTAGAAATAACAATGATTGTAGTTATTTTTCATTATTGTTATTATTATTGTTATTATTAGGAAAACAAAAAATATGCTAAGTAATAATAGTAGTATTGCATTTTTTTACAGTCTATGATTTTTGCAGCATGAACAGATGAACCAATAGGAACACAGTATTCAGGATGGCAATACATATCACATGACCACATCTCCTCCAGACTGCATGCAGTTTGGTATTAAAATGTTTTAGTGCCATCAACCATTGTGTTGTTACATATTTGAGATGGTACATGTAAGTTGATCTATCGTAACGATTTAATCCATCACGATTCCAAGAGGGACTGACGGCGAACATCGTTTCAGCTCGTTGATCTCAGGTTGTGTCCAGAAAGTGCAGAGAGCTACTGAAAGCAAAACAAGCTAGCTGCTCACGTTAGTCAGGTCGGACGGACGGCGGCGAGGCCCCAACCGGACGGGAACACGGGGGAACCATGGCCAACATCGCAGTTCAGAGGATAAAACGAGAATTTAAGGAAGTGATCAAAAGCGAAGAGGTCAGTTCTCCCAGTTGTCTTGTATTGATACAGCTCTACTTTTATCTTTCTTCAACTACGAGGCTGAATGTGGATGACGCGTCCCTGGCTCAGCTGTCAGCTTCCTAATCACCAAGCTGCTAGCTTTCTGCTAACTGAATCAGACACGACAGTGCATCTAGCTTTATAGATTGCTGTTTAAGTTGGCTGCTGTGATACCACTGTAGAAAAGGCAAAGCGAGGATGTCATTGTTGGCAGCAAAGCACTTGAGAAATGAAGATAAGTAATGTAGCGTCGTAGTGCTGCTAACATAGCTTTCTCGCTTGTTATGCCACCAATGGAAACCAAGCTAGCTGCGTTAGCAAAGACAGATCACCGTGTAATACTTGGTGTTTACTCTCATATTTGTCCTCCTGGATCGACATTATTCTTTACAACCATGTCAAATTACGTTACACTGCCTATTATATGTAATCCGATGTTTGCAACAAGTTGAGGTCAACTTTTGGCTCATGCCGCGGGGGGTGTCAACTTATGCTGCATCGGCAGGTTTGAGTTTGACAGCAAGCAAGCTTAACACTTCGTAGTCTGCCTGTCTCCTTAATCAGGATTCAAGATTCAAGAAAACTTTATTGACCAAGTGAGCTCGCACACACTATAAATATGACGTGGTGAATGGAACACTGGTCCTTAACAAATAGACAGTAAGGACGCAACAAGACATCGAGGATGCAACAAGATAGTAAGGACACAAAAAGACAGTAAGGACACAACAAGACAGTAAGGACACAAGGCAGTAAGGACACAACAAGACAGTAAGGACACAACAAGACAGTACGGACACAACAAGACAGTAAGGACACAACCAGACAGTAAGGACACAACAAGACAGTAAGGACACAACAAGACAGTAAGGACAGTAAGGACACAACAAGACAGTAAGGACACAACAAGACAGTAAGGATATCAAGACCGTAAGGACACAACAAGACAGTAGGGACACAACAAGACAGTAAGGACACAACAAGACAGTAAGGACACAACAAGACAGTAAGGACACAACAAGACAGTAAGGACACAGCAAGACAGTAGGGACACAACAAGAACGTAAGGACACAACAAGACAGTAAGGACACAACAAGACAGTAAGGACACAACAAGACAGTAGGGACACAACAAGACAGTAAGGACACAACAAGACAGTAAGGACACAACGAGACAGTAAGGACACAACGAGACAGTAAGGACACAACAAGACAGTAAGGACACAACAAGACAGTAAGGACACAACAAGACGGTAGGGACACAACAAGACAGTAGGGACACAACAAGACAGTAAGGACACAACAAGACAGTAAGGAAACAACAAGACATTAAGGACACAACAAGACAGGAAGGAAACAACAAGACAGTAGAGACACAACAAGACAGTAAGGACACAACAAGACAGGAAGGAAACAACAAGAAAGTAGGGACACAACAAGACAGTAGGGACACAACAAGACAGGAAGGAAACAACAAGACAGTAGAGACACAACAAGACAGTAAGGACACAACAAGACAGGAAGGACACAACAAGACAGTAAGGACACAAGACAGTAGGGACACAACAAGACAGGAAGGAAACAACAAGACAGTAGGGACACAACAAAACGGTAGGGACACAACACAACAGAACAAGACAGTAAGGACACAACAAGACAATAAGGAAACAATAAGACAATTAGGACATAACAAGACAGTAAGGAGACAGTAAGGACACAACTAGACAGTAAGGACAATACATATATAAACCCTTAACATAAATCCAAAAATAAAAAAACTAAAATACTATCTGTACAACGAAAGGTATAGAAGTACTTTTAAGACATGAAATAAGTTAAATCAGCCTAAGCCAGAGTGCACATGTAGTAGATGAATATAATTATAAAATATGTTATGGAATAATTACAATATTGCACATGGTTATGAGGTATTGAACCGGAAATCAAGTATTGCACATGTATGTGATATGTCATAATGACTCTATCCCATTTCCCTTCTACAGACTAGCAAAAACCAGATAACAGTGGACCTGGTTGATGAGAACTTCACAGAGCTCAGAGGGGAGATAGCAGGGCCACCTGACACGCCATATGAAGGTAAGGAAATGCTAGCTTAACCTTCCTCTGTCTGCCTACCAACAGGCGTGGTTGCACAGTTATGTGATTTTGGAAATCACTGCAAGCAACTTTTGTTTTTATAGCAATAAAGCCGTACGAGTTAACTGTTTATATAGCCTTCACATACTCTTTCATTTTCATCAAAGAAACTTGGATGAGTCATCTTTATTTTGCATGTTTGATAATTATGATGCATCTCCTTTTCTTCCAGGGGGTAAATATCAACTAGAAATTAAAATTCCAGAGACGTATCCATTCAATCCTCCTAAGGTAGGAAGTCATTACTTTTTAGTCACTGATAACCAATCTGTTTTCTTGTGGATATTGGCTTCATAATTTCACTTGCTAATGATTTTCTTATCTCTCAGGTGCGGTTTATCACAAAGATCTGGCATCCCAACATCAGTTCAGTCACAGGTGCGATATGTCTGGACATACTCAAAGACCAGTGGTGAGTGAATGTGGGCCAGTATTCCTTGAATTCCTTGTATACCATACCTCCACTGTAAAATACTTTCTAGTCCTTCCAAGACTTCTTTACAAAAGACAAAGCTTTATCTGAGTTGTTGTTTTCATGCTGACCTCTGACTACAAAGCAATTCTACTGTCTGTAATTTTAACTTTATATCTGTGCCAATAACTTGTGTGTACTTATACAGAGTCATCATTTTAATTATGAAACAGACTTAGTTAATCTGTGATTATTATTAGACTTTAAGATGATGTAGTTAGCATTGGTTGTTATTATTAACCCCTCTTGTCAAAAACAATGATTATTGTGTTCAAACACATTTAGATGGAAGGTATTTAAACCTCAAACCATCATAATAAATACTGAACATATTCCCCTGCCACTCACAAACAGAACTATAAACACATCTGTATGAGTCCATGAGGAAAGTCGGCCCTAACTTGGTGCTCCATTAATCAGTCGCCTGTATGTTCTTAAAGGGCGGCTGCAATGACGCTGAGGACGGTCCTCCTGTCACTACAAGCCTTACTGGCAGCCGCAGAACCAGATGATCCACAGGACGCAGTGGTAGCCAATCAGGTTGGTGTGCATTCATGATATTTGGGCTTTGGTGGTCTAAGTTACTTCAGATATGTATTTATAGTTTTACCAGGGGGGAAACAAATTAGGCTCCAAATTCATAAAATTACAATTTCTCATTTATTTACATTTTTCAGCGCGACTGCCATCCGTTGAAACATTAGCGCTGCACATGTTGCAAGTTTCTGGCGGAGTTGTTAGCAAAAGAAGCGTGACATGCACCATAACCGCAGAGTCTCTGTAGTTATCCTCCATCATGCTCCACTGGGCAAAAATGCACAGACTGGCTGTAGCTGATGATGTAGGAGACGCACATGGCTGTTGTAAACACAGAAGAGCATAGAACTGAGATGAATAGATCTGCCATATGGATCGGCATTATATATTGGCCCCTTGTCACATATATCTGATCTAGCTTTTTTAGCCTGATCTAGCCGATATCCGATACCAGGATCGGATTGGTGCATCCTTTATTTCAGACTCTCATAAACTCTCATAAATTGGTGTGACAACTGTTTTTTTTTGTTTTTTTGCAACTTTAAAGCTCATTTTTTTGTTGATATGTAAACTATGTGTGACTCACTTGTGTTTGACCCTGAACTGTCACCTGAAATTCCCTCATACAGGTGCTGCAGTGCATTTTGTGCTCTTCACTTGTTCCTAGTTTCACGTAAAGCAATAACGATTGCATTGCTGGTAAAGACATGTTGTGAAATATCATGTGTAGGCAGCAAGTGTGGCTGTTTGCCCCACTCCACTGGACACATTGTAACACCTACATACTATTTGCTTAACTCACAGTGTAGTAACAGTCATCTGTCACTGAAACGGCCCACAGCCCGGTGAAACACATTCAGAGGAGTAAAACAAGGTTAGATAAGATTAAGTGGGTGATGGTTTTAGTTTTTTTTAAATAGCCCTTCTGGAAAGAGGTATTTTGAATCCAACTGGCTATGAAGCTGCAGGGTTACCACGCATCCTGGAAAACCTGAAAACTGGTCAACTGTTTTCCAGTACTGGAAAATGGGAGGAAAAGTAAAATGGCCTGGAAAATCACAGATTGTCCTGGGGAATTATTCCAACATGACTGCGTGCGACCTGACAAGGTTAAAAAAAAAGAAACACATCCCCATTCAACATTTGTGGCCATTTTTGTCATTCAGTTATATTTCAGTCAATTTATGCACTGATCCTCTTAATATTATTATTTAATTATTTCAGTAAGGCAGCTTCCAGAGTCCTTTGCTGGTTCTTTTGTTTTTTACTTAGCTCATTTTATATTTTTTGAGAAAAGATAAGCTGAGATGAGAGTTGGCCATCATTGTTACTTGGTTGCACTAATAAAGTGCTGTACATCTGTGGTTGCATTGTTCTATAATTAATTTGCCATCATTTTTAAGTATGTAAGCAATGATTTCATGGATAGCCATAGACTGCACATCTTTCAATGTAGACTTCCACTGAGAGGAACATATTAGACTATTTAGGAACTAAATTAGGAACTCAATTTAGACTGTCATACCAGCTTGATCATCACTGAAAATGTCCTGGAAATGTTTTGGAAAATGATCTCTGGAAAAGAGTGGGAACCCTGAAGCTGTGTTGTTTTTGTTTTCAGAACTGTTTTAATGCTAGTAGCTTATGATAATGGAAAATCTACACCTGCATTACATTTAAAAAAAAAAAAAAGTGCAAACACAGCATGGAAACAAAAAGCTGGGCCTGGCAAACTTCAGCTCTACAATTTTTTTCTCTCAATGTAGCAGCAGCCTGAACATTTTGCAGTTATTTTATTGCCATCTGTTTTGGAGCCACATAGACAAAATGGTCTACATAATGTAAGTGAGCTACTTTTCCGGTGCATGTGTGCAGGGAAATCTAAACTCAGTGACAGACACAATGTTTACTATGCAGACTAACTTGGAGTTTTTTTTTTACATTTGTTCACCGCACAGTACAAGCAGAACCCAGAGATGTTCAAACAGACAGCGAGGCTCTGGTCTCATGTTTACGCAGGCGCTCCCGTCTCCAGTCCAGAGTACACACGTAAAATAGACAAACTCTGTGCCATGGGCTTTGAAAAAGTAAGAATCTTTTGACTTTGTTCTCAAGTTTTGTGCATTTCACACAGCTGAATTCTGCAGCATATTCAAATTAAACTGTTGTTTCATCTCTTCCCAGAATGCAGTAATAGTGGCGTTGTCGTCAAAATCCTGGGACGTGGAGACAGCAACAGAGCTACTGCTCAGTAACTGATTCTCAACACCCTATTCATCTTCCTCTTGATCCCTATTTCCCCCCTCTCATACATACATACATGCCCTCTCTCCTCCAAATTTCCAGCTATCTCAAGTCGTCTCCCCCCGTTTGCCCCCTTCTGTGACAAGGTGGAGTCCTCACCTCCACAAACTCCCATTCATCCCCTCAGTGTGGCATCTCTCCTCCATGCTCATCATCTCTGCTGTACCACACTCCAATCAGTCGCTCTGTGAGCTCTTATCTGTGGTTTTCTTAGGTTCATTCAACATTCCACTCCGTACTACAATCAGAAGTGTCACAGGCATCTCTCTCTCACCTTCAAGAGCAAATGCCAGACTTAACGACCCTGCCCACACCCGCCAGCCTGCCAGCTTTTAGGCTGCGTCCAGGAAGCTGCTGTCAGCGGCTTATCCTTGCCTATGCAGTGCATTTACTTTTCATTCGTGGAAACCTTTAGTAGGAGATAGTAAAGACATTCTTGGAGGCTCTTTTTGGCCTTGGTCATGATTTTAATGCTCTGTTGGGCTGGTTAACTAAACAGGAATTGAGCCAAGTTCTAGGAAAATTGAATTTTTAAATTAGTATCGCTTGTGAAATGTTCTTCCATTGCGTCAAACACTACAGAGATAGAGTGTGCATAATTAGCTACTAAGTGGAACCTTTTGAATCGTTTTTGTTACTATGTCACTGGGAGATTTTTATGGCACAAAAGAGGGCATATATTTTCTTTAATGATGTGGACATTGAAATACAATTTTGTAAAAGTGAAGTGAGTTTTATTCAGGCACCAAATGGGATGAGGCTCCTTCCTTGTTCTGTAAACCAGCTCGTAAAGTGTCACTGAGGTGTTCAGACAGTACCAGTTTTAAGCCACTGTTGTAAGATAGTTATCTTACAAACACAAAGCTCTTGCAGCAAACTCCAGCGCCCATCCCTACACTTGTCATCAACAAAGCATTCTTCACTCATCCCTTCCTCATATTTTCAGAAAATAAATCATTTGTTTTTGCCCTCCTGCAGGAACACATTCGGATTCTTGTTTTTAAACAGAAAGCGAAACAAAAAACATGTTCAGCAGTAACAAAACTTGTCAGAAGTCTGGATGGCAAAAGATCAAAACCAGTTTGAAAAATATTGCAGCATCTTAACGACGCCAACGGATAAATATGTCAAAATGATTCATCTGTAAATAAAGATATTAAAGTCTGTGTAAATTAAAACATTCTACCTTTGTGTGACCTGTCTTTACAGCACTATGTGAACTGGAATAGTTTCTGAACAAAGGAATGCAAACAACGACAAGATATATAATGTCCATGGTTATGAAGTCAATTATGATACATTTATTGATGATGGTTAAAATATTAATAAGAGAGAAACAGTTTTTGGATGTGGGGGTTTATAACAAATGTGGTTTGAATAAATTTGAATAAAAACTAGGGCAACACTTTATTTTTCCAAGACTAACAGAAATTGAATCTATAAGGAATAACTTTACCATTGAAAATGGAGCAAGCAAGCCAGGTAAATAATGTGCATGCTGAAGAAGTGGAGGACAGATTATATGTATGGGGAATAAACTTTGCTGTACATTTGTACTTTAACTTGGTACAGTGCTAATACTGGCTATTACATAATGTTCTGGTTTAGAAAACACTTTTTAGAGCCTCAAAAAGGAGGTAACACAGGCTCTTTTTGTAGCGTTCAGATCACCTTGTGTACGGTTCAGCATGCTGAGAATGAACAACAGACAGATGGCCTGTTTGGTAGCATGTTGTGTGATTCGGAACCTCTCCAACAAACCCTGGCAATAATCGGGACACCTTTCTGTCCATACACACGTACATACAGAAAGAACAAACACATGTATGTTAATATTTTTCCAAATAACTCAGGAACAACTTAAATACATGGAAGGACTAACAGTATGGCTGGTGATTTTACTAACTTATGCTGCACAGTGAATCAGTCTGTGTGACATAAGCTAATTTTTTTATCCGTCTAGATGTTGGCATATCTTGCTTGTTTATCTTCCATCTGGAACTCCTCCAAGCACCCCACAGTAGAGGGCTGTTCTACACAGGGCAGAATACATTAGACTACAAATTATATAAAGTTAACTTGTTGCATTATTAAAGCACTGAAGGTCTAACAGACTTCACTACATGATATCTACTTTGATGCACTTTGTTCAAGCCATGATACAGGATATTTCTATACTTTGACCCACTGGGAGATAAAGATGACACCCACAGTGTTGCTGCAGGGAATTATGTCATCTGTGATGCAACAGCAGAGTTAAAGTGGCCTTACTCTAAATTATTTACCATGATGTAACTAAGACTCCTAAATACACCTCACTTATATGTGACTTTGTTCTTTTGGAATATTTACAGGGAACACATAATCTTAGGGAATTATCTCCTCTTTTTCCCACTCTAAATTTCTGTTCAGAAACTAAATGACCCATGGCATGGTTTTTTATACCCTTGTAGGCTTAGAGAATCCATAGAAATCCAGGGTAATTTATAATCAAACATTTATTGGTATCAGTCATACACCTCATCCTAAAATCATCTATTAGTGTTACTCTGTAATCCTTGTGATTGTTCTCAGTCTATAAAGTTTCAAGTTTCAAGTTACCTGATAGAAAATATTTTAAACCATTCCGTCTGATCAAAACTAAGGAAAACATTTCTAAACGAATAAAAAGTACATTTATTTCAGTGAAAATTACCGTACTTTTTAGTTTAGTTTTTTTAGTTTTTTTAATATATATTTTATTTTGCTTTTCATATTTAAACACAAACAGAAAATAGATTTATATAAAGGACAGAAAAGAAGAGAAGGAAGCCTTCTGTATGAGGGGAGTTAATATTACAGAATAAAAACAGACAGTAGGTAGTTCCAAAATAACAATAAAAAATAGAAAAACAAAACAAAATATTAAAAATAAAAATAAAAATAAAGGTACAAAAATAGACAAGAGACAAAAATGCATCTTCGTCTCAAAGGTGATATTCAAGACATTCTCAATATGGAGATTACTTATAGAGATTTTTAGTCAAGGTTACATTTTTTTATTTATTCTGGATTTAAATCTAGTCAAGACTAGAGTGCCTTTGTTTGGCAAAAAAAGAAGAAAATGTGTCTTTGTAATTAAGGTGTTGTTAGAGCAGGTCTACCTTTAATTTATTTCCACATCCAAATGCTTAACCACACTCTTAATTAGACACAACTGCATTTTATATAAGTGAGTTATCATTCCTCATCTTTTCTCCATGTCACTCTGGTATTACTATTTGTGGAAGCAGCCCAGCAGCCCACCTGTCCTCAGGCGTTTGATTGACAGGTAAATAGCCCATTGTGAGGTGAGACGATGGTTCGCGGTTATCCTGTTTCTCTTGGTCTGATGCTGTTACGTGATAGCCGGAGTTTTATTCCGTGTCTGCAGACATGTTGCCTCCCCTGCCAAGCTGTAAGAGCTGCCTGACCGCAAGGACGACCGGATGAGATGGTGCCCTGCTATCTGCAGCTGAGTTCAACTGGGGTTGAACGGGCATCATGTCAGGCCTGATAACGGATGAAACCAAAGGACCATTAGATTGCTAGACGCAGACATCTTTTACTTCATCTTAGACGTTTTTTTTAAGTGCTGAAGATGATTCAAATGATCTGTCTGGTGATGCTGCTTCCTGAAGGTGAGTCTGACAATCTTTGTAAGTTGCTTACAGACGAAGGAGACACATTAAGATGTAATGATGTAACTTGTTACTCAAATTTTAATCTTGTGCATATATGCCTTTCTTTCTCTTACAAAGATATGTAGGAGTTGTATCAATATTGACTGTGATACTGTGTGATTACTATACTACTCTGTCTTGTAAGTAAAGAGCTGCATGTATCTTTTGCTAAATGTTCCTAAAAGGAAAAATACTTTTGTTTTGTACTTATTTTGAACTGTTTAGCAAAACAATTTAAAGAAACTTGTGAAAGTTTGGACATTCTTATCAATACATCAATACTATTAGCCAGCCAACTATCAAGATAAGGGCCATAACCACACTGAAACAAAGTTCCCATGCACTTCACCGACTGAACTTTTTCTCCAGGGTCAGCCAAACAACAAAAAACTACTTTTATAATAGTTGGGGGTTTTTTTTATAAGGAGAAATATATTCCTGCACATTTTAGATTTAGATTAGATTTAGATTCAATTCATTGTCATTGAGCATGTCACAGGTACAAGCAATGAAATATAGATTGCATCTAACCATAAGTGCTTTAGCAGTAAGTTAAATAACATGCATAATACAGAATATACAAATATGACTGAAGAATAAATGAGATATAATATGTATCTACATGAATGACTAGACTATATATGTACAGTAGTGCAATAGGGATTAAAAGAGATTTAAATTTTAAAGTTTTTACATTTTACAGTTTGCGCAGAATGAATGAATGAATGTACAGGATGGAAAGTGCAGTTAGTGGTGCAGTGGTGGTTCAGTCTGGAGGTGGTTGTTAAGCATGTTTGTGTGTATATGTTAAATTTGGCATTTATAGTCTTCACATATGACATCAAAACAAGCGATAACAAATAATCATATATTTTATACAATAGTTGAGCTGCACTATAGGACGTGTAAAGACTTTTAAAATAAAGTGTATTC
Source organism: Notolabrus celidotus (assembly GCF_009762535.1). NCBI lineage: Eukaryota > Metazoa > Chordata > Actinopteri > Labriformes > Labridae > Notolabrus > Notolabrus celidotus. The sequence goes on along the minus strand of NC_048279.1, from coordinate 19,163,507 downwards.
TTCTTGGTTTTGCCACACAGCAACAGAGTTATATTTTTACACTTCTGCATGTATAATAAGTACAGCTGCATAACTATTTTTAAAGACCTTTGTTTGCTTGTCACAATGACTAATGAACCCACCTTTCCCCTGCAGTGGCTCACTCTGCTCAGGGTCACTTTGCTCACAAGCTCCTGAACGATTTGATGGAGAATTATTCCAGTGCTCTGCGGCCTGTAGAGGATACAGACAGAGCGCTCAATGTCACCTTACAGATCACCCTCTCTCAGATCAAAGACATGGTGGGTACCTGCACATCGGCAACATCCCTAAATTTAAACTCTTGCAGCATTTCATCATAAACAATTTATACTATGGTGAGAAATTAATCATTGAAATAACACGTTCTTCAAACATAACTTTCCCTACCCTCATGAGATATTTGCTGATTATTTTTCCTCTTAGTCATAGATCTTGTAAATGATCACTACAAAAACAAAGTATATTTGCTGTAGTGTATGACTGACAGACCTCCTGCTGTACAGGTCAGGGCAAGCCTACTGTTACTCTGCCGTCTCAGGTTCCTGTTCAGGTTCAGTGCTGTGCCATCCCACGGTGAAGAAGCACTTGTTTGTGCACGTGAGTTTGCAGTATGTGGTTGAAAACAGGATGCGGTACACAAGGCTGTCAGTTTGTCAGGTTTGAGGAGACAGACAAATAACAGGAAAACATGTTAGCGTGCTGTATTACCCAGAGTGCCTGTGCTTTAAGTGAAGCTCTGGAAGCCGTCTCCTCCCACCTCCGCCAGCCTTCAACTGTACTTATCCACCTGATATTGACAGACAGGTCTGGATTTCAGCTGTTGTGATAATCTGAAGCCTGTTAGCCCCAGTGATCCTCCTCGGGAGTTAATGAGCAGCAGATTGGAATCCAAGAAGATATGTGCTATATACAATAATACTAGTGTGTAGGTTTCTGTGACTATAGTCTTGTTATGTAAAGTGTGTGTTTGTGTGTGTGTGTTTATGAATGAAGGATGAGAGGAATCAGGTGCTGATTGCATACCTCTGGATCCGGCAGACGTGGCATGACACGTACCTGAGGTGGAACAAGGATGACTATGATGGACTGGAGGTGATCCATATCCCAAGCAGTCTGGTGTGGAGGCCCGACCTCGTCCTCTATAATAAGTACGCCCGTACGTCAGACACACATGCACGCACACACACACATTCAATCTATAATGATCAGATCTTTCTGTTTCATATCATTTTGTTACTGCAGCATCATCTTAAATTACTCAGCATGCTCACCCTGCCGGTGTTTCACTCTTCTATAACAACCTGTTCCCTATACATCCTCCCTTTCATAGAAAAGTCAGGGATTAGAGGAGTGTGAAATCAGATCTATTGTACTTTTTGAGGCTGTAGTCTGGATACTATAAACCTCTGAGGTTTAGGTTTTGTTGCAGGACTGTTACATCAGCCCATACTAGAGGGTAAGGTGTGTCAAATACAACTCAGTGTCTCATGCATACAACATGAACAATAATGAACTCTAACGAAAACCACTCTCCCCTCAGTTTCATCAAACAGACTTCAGGTCCTTTTCTTCTTATAATAACACTGAGACAAACAACACATGACTTATTGATCTATGTGAACATTCTCTCCTCCTTCAGAGCTGACGATGATTTCTCAGGGCCAATGGACACCAACGTGAGACTGCGCTACAACGGAGAGATCACCTGGGATGCTCCTGCCATCACCAAGAGCTCCTGCGTGGTGGACGTCTCCTACTTCCCCTTTGACAGCCAGGAATGTAACCTGACATTTGGCTCCTGGACCTACAATGGAAACCAGGTAAGAGATCGGATATACATTCAGTCTTTCCATGAGACTCTGTCTTTGATAATGTTTATGTGTGGAGGCGCTTTTCCTCCTCTACACCTACTCATCCAGAACCATGTTCTCAGGTAGACATCATCATGGGCATGGACAGCGGTGACCTGTCAGACTTTGTGGAGAACGTGGAGTGGGAGTGCCACGGCATGCCAGCCACTAAGAATGTCATCATGTATGGCTGCTGCTCTGACCCATATCCAGACATCACCTATACCGTGCTCCTTCAGCGCCGATCCTCCTTTTACATCTTCAACCTCCTCCTCCCATGCTTCCTCATCTCCTTCTTGGCTCCTCTGGGTTTCTACCTGCCTGCAGACTCTGGAGAGAAAGTTTCCCTTGGAGTGACGGTTCTTCTGGCTCTTACTGTGTTTCAGCTGATGGTGGCAGAGAGCATGCCTCCATCTGAGAGTGTGCCCCTCATAGGTAAGAGTGTTCTAGATAGATAGATAGATAGATAGATCGATCGATCGATCGATAGATAGATAGATAGATAGATAGATAGATAGATAGATAGATAGATAGATAGATAGATAGATAGATAGATAGATAGATAGATAGATAGATAGATAGATAGATAGATAGATAGATAGATAGATAGATAGATAGAAAGAAAGAAAGAAAGAAAGAAATGAGAAAGAAAGAAAAATACTTTATTCATCCCCAACAGGGGAAATTTGGGTGTCCAGCAGCATACAGCGTGTGCCATGCACAACCAAGCACTCTCAAAGTCAGGCAGTACAGTAAAAAACATCAACAAGGTAAAGTGAATAAAATAGGTTAAAAGCTACTATCAGTAGTATTAATAAAGTGGAGGAGTCGGTCACTGCGGCTGCTTTGCTGAGCGACCACAGTGTCATGCAGGAGGTGACTACTGTTACTGAGGATGGACTTTATCATGCTCCTCATTCTGCTCTCCACCAGTTCTCCAACAGAGTCCACCACTCTCGACAGGGTGTTAAAGCTAGCAGCTTGGCTTTAGGAGTGGCAGCATATGGCGGTTGTTCCTCATTTAGAATGAAATCTGTAAACAGCAGTGAGACAACTTGTCATAAAACTTTCTTGACCTTAAGGCTGACTACTCGCCATATTACCATTGCTATCATTTTTCATGATGTCATACTCGTGATGAGAAGCTAAATTGCTGTCATGATGTTGTGCTGCTTAGTCCCAGAGTTGGAAAAATCTATATCATTTCAGTTCCTCTTAAATAATCAGCAGCTTAAAATACAATGAAAAGATTAAATTTAGAAGGCTGTATTGAGCCATTTTCCACATTATATCATTATTAACCCTCCTATTATGTTGCAGGTCAAATGGACCCTTTTAAAAGTCTATTTTAGGCAATATATGTCTCCAAATCAGCTAAATGCAGCATAAAAATCTGGGCAGCATGTGACTAAGAAAAACAATGTAAACAGTTGATTTGCAACAGCTAACATTAACATTCAGCCAATTAACATAACCTGGACATTTTTAGCCAACATCTTGAATCAGAACTCTTGCAGCACTTTTTAATGACAATGTTAGCTATATATATTAATAAATACTGACCTTAACCTTTGTCTTACGGTGGTTTATGGATTATTTTAAATGCTGTTTTACCTTAAAATCTGGCCTAATGTCCTAACCTTTCACTTTCTATGGTTTAAAGTGGTTTTAAGTTGTGGTAAATTGAGAAACAGTGAAATCATACACATTTGGATTATCCCTTACAAATTTAAGATTTAAAACCATGAACACATTGGTTGAACATCATAACAGTAATTTAGCTTCTAACCCTTGACATTGGTCACAGTACATATGCTGCTGTGTGAATATGGTGGATTTTCTTTTTCAAAGGAAACCCCCCTTTAGGATTAACTGCCATAACTTTGTCAGACCTTGTGTCTCCATTAAGTTTTTGTTTATAAAATATGTAAGACAATCTCCCAAAAAGTAATGACTGTGCCCTCACTTCAAGCTGCACCTTCACCTTTGTGTTATCATTCATTCTCAAACACAAGCGTGTCTAGACAGCCAGCAAAGATAGGTAGAACCTCTTTGGTGACATTCCTGGCTAAACCAGTTGTTCAGAGTAGGATTGTGGTGTCTATTAAAATACATTGAAATGTTGAGAGGTCAATTCTTCAACAACAAACTCCTCTCCTGTCTGTTTTTTGTTTCTACACAGGGAAGTACTATATTGCCACTATGACCATGGTCACAGCCTCCACATCCCTCACCATCTTCATTATGAACATCCATTTCTGTGGTGCAGAAGCAAAACCAGTCCCTCACTGGGCTAAAGTCCTCATCATTGACTATATGTCCAAGATTTTCTGTGTTTATGAAGTGGGCGAGAACTGCGCCTCTGCATCCTCCTCTTCCTCTACTTCTTCTTTTCATTCCCCCCAGGATGACACCCGTTACCAGCACTACAGCTCCCACATTCATGCCAACGGTAAACCAGGAAACCATGCTAACCGACAAGACTGGCAGAGTCAGAAATACCCCAGACATCAAACCCCGAAGCCACAGCAACATCCCAGGGTGAGAGCACAACACCACATCACAAGAGAGGAGAAGAGCCACCTCTCCAGCTCTGCACCTGGAAAATATAAAGGCTCTAATGGGAAGATCCCTACAGGGGACTGCTGCCCTGAAGACCAGAAGGTCCCCTGTTACCCTGAAGACCAAAAGCTCCCTTGCTGCCCTGAAGACAAAAAGCCCCCACCTACAGGTACCGCAGTTACCTTCGGCCCCTGTGTGTTCTGTAGCTATGGAACCGGATTCCCTGGGGTGGACACCAAACTGGTGCGCAATGTTGAGTATATTGCCAACTGTTTCCGAGAGCAGAGAGCCACGTGCGCCAAAGGAGCAGAGTGGAAGAAGATTGCTAAAGTGATGGACAGATTCTTCATGTGGATCTTCTTTATCATGGTTTTCCTCATGAGCATCCTCATCATCGGCAAGGCACCATGACGGACCAATGATGCTGCAAAGTTTTTTTTCCTCCATTTCATCATGTAAAAAAGAAGAGGGACTACAGTTTGTTTTATAAATGGACTTTTTGGCGTTTCCTTTATTAATAGCCATATATTCAGGAGATTTGAAAAATACCACATTTGGATTTGCAAACACTGTTTCATGTTATCGCAGGTGCAATATTATGTTGAAACACCATTCTCTTGTACACGTGCTAATGTGGTCACTTATTCACAACAGCATTACATTTTTTGTTTTCAACTAAACGTAAAAATGGACCACATTATGGCTACGTTCACACTGCAAGGCTTAATGCTCAATTCCGATTTTTTGCTCAGATCCAATTTTTTGTTTGCCTGTTCACATTACCATCTATAATGTGACCTGTATCCGATTCCAGTGAACTGTTTGCGGCTCCGAACTGCCCCGCATGCGCAAAAGAACAGTAACAATGACATCACATGCAGCTGTTTCACAAACATAAACATGGAGGAAGTCAGCATTTTTGCCTTTGTTACAAAGATTTTGTGCAGTGGGAGCTGGAGAATGAATGACCAGGTGCGGCATGAACCCTCAAGCTTTGCTTGTATGGAAGTGTCACCCCATATATTTCTAAGACCCCACTGTCCCTCCATTGACTATCTTCCATTTTTGCAAGGCTACCGCCACGCAGAATTGTGACGTGTGTCGCTATAAAGTGACGTAAAAGTATCAACTGCGCATCAGCCTTGGCCATTCACACTGAGGTCCCATTGAAAAATATCAGATCTGTATCTGATTCAGGACCACATAAGGAAGTGGTCTAAATCGGATTTGAAAAAAACAGATTTGGGCCAGATTTGAGTGTTCACAGTGCCTCTAAAAAAACCTGACCTGGTCACTTGACCCCAAAATAATCGGATTTGGGCCACTTTTGCCTGCAGTGTGAACATAGCCTATGACAGTGTATGCAGGCAAAACAATGAACTAAAAAAGGATTATACCTTAGATGTCTTTTCTAAACTCTTCTCATACGTTTTGGCTACTTTGCTTCTGACACAAACTTTACCATATCCGTTGAAAGCCAACTGTAGCAGTCATCTGACCGTTAAATACAGGTTAGGGGATATGCCGTCATGTGAAAATTTGACTAGTTAAGACAGCTGGTGTCTTATTCACTACAGTGAAATCAGATGCGTGGGGGCTGAGTGACAGAGGGTCAGCACACACTCAGAATCATTTTCCGTTCAAAATCATCCAGTGAATAGTTCATGAAGAGGCTTTGTTTGTAGCGCGACTAGTGAGGATGTAAGGTAATATGGATCATCAATAATGAAGTGCTAGGAGCAAACTCTGACACCCCCCCTACACACGAACCTTGAACTTGGGAAGTCAAGTGCTTGTGAATGTTTCTGTGTGTATGCCTGCATACATATTAAATGCAATGTGGGAGGAAAAGAATATGATATACGTTTTTGTGCACATTTGTACTTCCACCCTAAATAATCTACAGTGCTCACTTCTGCTGTGATGGTAAAGGATATGAGTCTGAATCATTGTGGCTTCTTGTTATATGCTATTACAAATTAGCTGCATTGGACTCCAGCAAAAGAAAAACTTGCTCGTAGGACCTGTATTGGTCTTCTAATATATGTAACATAATAATTACAAGGAAGATTTGCATCACTTCTCCCACTACTTGAAAACTCTAAAAGCGTATTTTTCCTCCTCTATTCTTACCTTTCATTTATTATATCAACACCAAGGACAAGTCAAAACAGTGCTTGAGAAAACAGGATGTTAGTCCAGTATCTTCCAGAGTTTTTAACACAATGCCTTTATCTTACAGTAGAGGGCACTCATTTCTCATAAACCGTACTGGTGGTGGATTCCCCAAAGCTTACTGCTTGAAACTGCATGTAGCAACAGGGATGCACAACATTTGCAGAATTGTTATCCCCTGTCATTTCATCATCCACTGGACAGTGATCCTCTCTAACTGTTTTTCTCCTGAGAAAAGAAAATATTTTTTTGGTCATTCTGTCATTGTAGGGTAAGAGATGATGTGTTTTGCTTGCTGGAATTCCATGTTTAAACATGCAGGGTAGTATTAAATGTGAAATTGTCAGATAAAAAAAATATTGGGGCAGCAGACAGTAAGCATGTTGATTGCTATTTTGAGTCTCTCCACTCTGGGCTCCTATACAATGGGCAGAGGAGTTTTAAAAAAAAAATCCATCTCCCCATAGTGATTGTCATGTTGAGGCACGATATGATAAAAGTGAGAATATTATATGCTTTGTGTCTGAGGGAACTGCATAGCCTTCCATTAGTGCCCAGTGAGCAGCAAGAGGCCACAGAAGGCTTTATTCACCATGGCAGACCAGGGGGGGTGTGAACCATGTAATTTGGACAGGCATAGCAGCTCAGAGACTGCTGGGGGAATTATCAAGTGCTTTCTAAAACTCTTTGTGGGAGTATTATCTAATGCTACTTACATTTGTAAAGGGAATGGGAAAGATGATACAATGACTTATATCAGTGACTAACTGGTGAACTACTGAACATCTGCACCACATTTATCTCATCTGAAGCTGTAGTTCAAAGTTTCTTTGTATATGACCGATAAAACAGAGTATCTCAAAGTGCTCAATAGTATTCAAAACAGTTAGTTAACTTTAACATGCTACCTGTATGTGAATTAATCCCGCAAAATGATCCAATAAAATCATCATTTGAGGGGGAATTCAGGTAATAAGTATGCTACTTTTACTCTCCATGGTTATGCTTCACCTGTGATACTCCCTTACTTTCACTTATGTGTTTACTATTTCTTTTAAGTTTATACTTCTAGGTAATCTGTCCACCAGTGTGACAACGTTTCTTCTAAAAGCTTGGGTAGGAAATTTTTGGAAGCATTTGTGTTTTCTTTGTTGATTTCTCTCTTATAATATTCTCAGAGGAGCCTCTTAAAGTCCAAAGCTAACAGACTAGTAGCAAAAGAAAGACAGTGACAGGCAGTTGGATACCGTTGGCTAAGCAGCAATGCTTTCTCTCTTACTCTCTTCTCTTTTTCCTAACAAGTCAGGTTCCTATCACATCATTATCTAATACAAATAATTTAAAAAATTGACAGATTTTAAGGTTTTTATCTGACATTCATAACAACTTTTGATCTATAATGTCAAGCTAGCTAAAGTAATTTCTTTATCTTGATCTTATTGATTGCTCTTTACAAGAGAAAGCAGAGGTGTTTTGCATGTCTACCTACTATTCACTTCCATGCTCTTGAATCCATGCACATAAAGCTTAACTCTAAACACCAATGAGCTAGTTAAGATGATTTGGCTGTACACTGTGTCTTTGGATATTTAATTTGAACAACCTTACCCAATCTTACCCTATCTACAAAACAAGCAGCAAATTGAATACATGTTTGACAGAGCACTGTGTGTAAAAGTATGATAAAGCCTACAGTTAATTCTGCTTTTGCTTGAAATGTGTCGGGTATAATGTGTGTACACCATACCGAGAGTATCGGATATGTTTTTTTCAATTGTTGTGACTAAATGATAAAATGTCATCACCAGACATAATGCTATAACGCTATACTATCCGTATGTAAAAAACACTAAAAGCCAAGCTCAACATGGCACAGTTTGGCGTATTGTGGTATATTAGTTGAACAAACAGAGGTAAAGCTGTTTGTAAGCAGTGTTTGGTTAACTTGACCAAAACACTGTAAAAAACACAGACGTGGACATTAACCTGCAAGGAGGAGCCAAGTGGTGGTACAAGCTCTGCTTACGTTAGCCTCACTCAGCAAATACATTTTATAGAGTTACATACAGACTCTCTGATCTGATGCAAAGTTATATTAAATACATTTTGCTTAATTTTGACTGCTTTCTGTTTTTGTCTTGACTAGTCCAGTAGTTGGAATTTAAATTTCTGTTTAAATGACAGGGAATTAAGTCACTACAGAATAGGGTTGCAAAATTCTGGGAATTTTCAAAGTTGGAAACTTTCCATGGGAATTAACGGGAATAAACCAGGAATTTACTAAATTGAAGGTTGGCTCTTAAATATAGTTGGGAAAATATATTTTAGCATTATCCTGACTAAAACAACCACATAGGACATAGCACACTGCTTACTGCGGGGCTATTGAGACGACGTCCCCTATACATTTCTGTAAATTCCCATGGAAAGTTTCCAATTTGGTATATTTCCAAAATTCCCCAGCTTAACTTCCCACGGAAATTTACTTGAAACTTTCCAGAAATTTAATGGAAGTTTTCCACCCCTTTCAGGAGCATGTCCAGAACTTTTTGACCGGAGTGGCCCAACAGAGGCTCTCACATATGCAGGGGTGGCCAGGGCGTTTACACATAAATAAAATGTACCCTTTCTGTCTTCACAACCTACTTTCATTAAAGTATTAAATAGTTGTTATATTCCTTTTACTTAAAAAAAAACATGACAAATTGCCATAAATCTTCTAAGCTTAAAAAATATGTTTTTTCAAAGTCACATTTGAGGGCACTAATGAAGAAATCTACTGTCAGCCTTTTAACTCATCCCAATTTATAGATTTTAACAGAAACCCCACCTCTGACAAGACAAACAGCCAATCATAGTTTAGGATTTTGGGGTGTCCCCATGGGTGGCCAATTGGATTTCAAGGGGTGCCAGTGCCACCCTTGGCCACCCCTCTGGACATGCCACTGACCCCTTTGCAACCCTACTACAGAATAGCCCCAATTATTTCTAGTGGCAATTAGCAAAAAGTACAGAATAATACATATATAATACATTTGGGACTAAGAGTCACCTTCTGTGCACAGGGACCCCAAACCTCATTGCTACCTACGCCCGTGCAGAACAGCCTTCACGCACCCTCACTTATAGAAGCTGAATCTGTAAGTGATTTAATTGAATGCTTCTCTGTCGGGCTTTGTTGACGTTGCTTTCCTTTGACATAATGCTCCGTAAAACATTAACAAGCCTGCGATGTTGCAGAAAGACACAGAGGACATCCAGAGTTAACGGGATTAATAATTCTTCATCCGTGAAGAAGAGCAGGACCTTCGAGATTAGCATGCGGTTGTCATGGTGACGGAAGAACGCTTATCCAAAGTGCTCCACAATGTTGACGAAAGAAAGTTTGTTTTCAAGTGGACACACAACCCTGTGTATCTTATAAAGGTGGTTTAATAAATCAACGATAAAGAGCCTCAGGGGCAGGACTGGTGGGCAGCAGGAACAACATCAGTGGAGAAACGCCCCTCGTCTCCGAACAGACACAGATTTATTGTGGGGAGTTTATTGGCAGTCAAAAGTTTTCTTCGAGTCAAGGTTAATATAACCACCAGCAGCACCTTTAAACGACAGGCTTACACCATGAAGAAGGGTCCCGTTTAGGAGAGAGCTGGACTCTGGAAAAACAACACTGTCTTCTCTGAAGGTAACATACACTACACAGAATAACTTTGTACTGCTGACATGCAAAGGCAACTCTTCTAATTTAATTTAATTATAATTTTTTGACAAAAGAATGTGGAACCATAGCAGAGAGCAACTAGATTCAGTCAGATCAGTAAGCCAATATTAACATGCAACTATAGCCAGTAGACAGTGATGGACAGTAACAGAGTAACAGAGAATTTACTTGAGTACAGTACTTAAGTACATTTTTTGAGTATCTGTACTTTACTTGAGTATTATTTTTTGGGGTAACTTATTACTTTTACTCCACTACATTCAGAAGACAATTATTGTACTTTTTACTCCACTACATTTCTATCAGTGCTCTAGTTACTCACTACTTTTGCTCTGAAGTCAGCTCATGAATTTCCTTCTCTTTTCTGAAATCTGATCCTAAGACAGTAAAATGTGTTTGTGTAGTTCTGTTTGTCTCAGTGGTTTAGTCATACCTCCATATCATGAGTCTCCACAGTTGAATGTGGAGCAAACACAGAGCAAATTTCACTCAGATCAGGCAGTTCATTTAGAGGTGGTAATGATGGCTATAATTCTCCACCTGAGCACCCACGGTCATATCTTCAGCCCGTGTTAGAGGTTGTTGAAATGAACAATGATAGGTATCGTTTGAAATGTTCTCCGTTTCCCACTCTGCCCAAACATACAAAAATGTGACAACCTGAGAAAGTGTGTTGAGCTATGTAACGTGTGTTCCAAATGTACAAAAGTACTTTCAATACTTATTATTTTTAAAAGCAAGGCTGAAAGTTCTAAGTTTTTCCACCTAAACAAAGCAAAGATACAAACCCATTTCAAGACAGTTGATCATTCCCCAAATTGTTACACCATAGAAATAAAGCTCTGACTATCAAAACTACTAACATGGTGGCAAAATGGTGGCATTATGCTATATTTTCTTTGAAGTTTCTTAATTTATTCCACCTACCACCAAGGTATGGCATTAACATTGATCAGTTTGACTTTTGTTGCCTTGAATCACACATTTATTTTTAAGCAACCTAAATTGATTGTGCTTTTTGCTGATAAAACTTTCTGACATTTTTCAGCTCTCTGTGAGAAAACACATCTCTCAGAATATGGTGAGAAATAAAAATACAGATGGACGCCACAATCGCTCCTCCGTGGGTAAGACAAAAAAGACTGGCTTCCCGAGTGCAAACAGTGAAGAGCAGACTCCTCTTGATACCCCAGCAGGCAAGGACTGTCCTGCTGCTTCTGCAGACCGCCAGACCACCGCTGAAGGTCAGCTGGGTTTTCCAGACAGAGTTTACCTGCTGGCATCTATCATCTTCCAAAATCACCACCTGGAAAAGCCTCCTGCCCAGCGGTTGGTGAATTATGGCAAAGAGAGAGGGCTTCCAGTACCAGCAGTCAAAGATGAGGAGACGCAACGTACAGCTTATGAGCTTGCCTTTAATACACTCAAATGTGAGTTATTTTACATCATCATTACTCTTAACTCTGTTGTAATTGTTGAACCTTTTGCCTCTGTTATAGCACCTGAAGACATCATCAGAGGGATTTTCAGCAGCTTCTATTTGATTAATTTCAGGTGTATTAAATTACACGTTAAACTTATTTGCTCCCAGGCAAACAACAGCCACTTCAAACAAGAATGAATAACCCCAGAGACATTAATTGACAGCCAGAATTGGATATAGATTGATTGATGAAGGGCAAGTAGAAGAGGAAAAAAGGCTGGAATGACCAGTGGGAATACTGTGCGTTGCTACAAATCAATTTTGCCCATAATCTGCTGTCTGGAACTAGGGTGGGGTCTGGGTGGCTGAAGTCATAGGGCTGTGTAATCACCATGGCAATAAGGGAGGGGAGGTGAGCTGGCTGTCAGTGCAGGGGAAGATGGCTGGAATCGATTTATGTATTCTTAGTGGATGGAGAGGTCAGGGTGCAGGAACACCCCCGTAGCCACAAATGATTTTGTTCCTTCTCACCATCCATCCACTGAACTTGGATAAGCCTTGGGTCTACATGTCTGACAATTAATGCAGATCACCTCCAAATTTCCATTATCACAAGCCCAATTTCCTTGTTGCAGTAACCTACATTAGTTTTACAGCTGTAGGTTGAAATACTTGCAGGGAATTACAAGTATGGAGATATTTGAGGATTGTAAGAGAGAAATTATCAACCTATTTTTCTCATTTATCGAGAGGATGCCTGTACACTCACCAGGGTCAAGGCTGTGCATTTACTTTATAATCATGAAGCAGTTTTTTTGTCAGTAATAAAAGTAAGAAATACGCAAAGCAAATAATGATCTGATTGAGCTTAATATAACTATGATGTACTCAAGTTCTCAAGTTAAAGCTCCCTTTTATTAAGAGCTAGTCTTAAAAACAAAAATCCTGTCTTCTCAATGCTATGGAAAAACAGTTCCTCTCTCTGGCTCCCACCCCCAAGCCTGGCTCCTTAGAAATAGTTAATTTGTTGAGTTTAAGCCAAGTGGCAACCTCCGGTCTCAAACTATGAAGCCAATGCGGAAGTGTTATAAACTGCAATTCATTGAGAATCCGCTTGAGGCTGGCTGCAGAAACACCGGAAACCACATAGACACCAATTCAAAAAAGACGATCTTTGCAACATTAATAAACATGTTTACAGCCTGGTTAAAAAAACGGCTATGCTAGAGTAGCTTATTTCTCTATCGGCACACACTTACCAGCTTTTGCCCAAATAAGGACATGACTGACTTGACTCCCGGACGGAAACACGTAGCTGTTGGCTAAGAGGCTCAAACTCCGCCCCTTTACGTCACACTATGCCTGGTTGAGTTACGCATTTCCAATATGGCTGCTGCCGCAGATTGGCTTCAAAACAGCGCTCAGGAACAGATGGGTGAAGTCACGGATACTATGTCCATTACTTATACAGTCTATGGTTTTAGCTTATAAGGGACTTCAACAGAGATAGCGCCTTAAAGAAAGGAGGTACATCAAGAGCCGCTACAGGGATTAGAAGTAGATATATGCACTCGTAAGATGTTTGCATCTTTGGTGAATAATCTGTGCAGCATAAACTGTTATAACATAATTTTAACACATAGAAACACAGTGATGACTGTTGTGTATGTCAGGCATCGCCTTCATCACATACGTATTTTGGCCACATGCTGGATTTACTCAGGCTGCCTGTGCAATAAAATTGGGTGCAGATGAAATGACACGGCCCGCAAGCTAATGTTAATCTGTACTTTTCCTCCTCCCACCAACTGCCTGACTTGTGGTGCAAAAATTGATTTGCTGGTGACACACACCCATACTGGTAGTCACACATACACACACATACACACAAGTCACTCCATTCGAGGAGTGGCTCGGAAAGGACCCGTAAAGGAGCAATGGTTCAGCAGTGAAAAAATAATAAAACCAGGCAGAGTAAAATGCCAATGAGGTCTTGTATTGATCTTGTGATTATAACTCTTATCTGCTTAAAACAAGAAAGTCGCTGAGTTAGCTCCATAATGGTGGCAGAGGACACAGAATTGTCTTGCGCTGTCAATGTGGTTGAATACTGAAACATGGAGAAGCAGTTGATGATGTTTTTTCACAACAGTGTAGATTTGACATTTTATAAAGAAAGAATTAGCTCAGATGAGAAATATTGTGGTCTATTCGTTCTCTGTTATCCTTTTTTATTCAACTGTCTTGTAATTTATATCTCTAGGGCTCTTCTACTCTGTTGACCTCCCTCGTCTCTCTTCAAGCGTTTTATTCATATCCGACTGACTGCTTGATCACTGACACAGAGGCGGTTAATGTTCTCAGGGTTTCTTTACTTGTCAACTCATACCTGGTGCTCTCTGTTGTAGAGGTCTGTGAGTTGTGTAACAAGTTTTGGTGTGAATTTCTATGTGTAAAAATTGAGGTGATCTTGTCATCAGCCACAAGAACCCTCCTCCTCCTCTTCTTTCCTTCTTGCCTGCATTCTCTTTGTTCCACTGGCTACTCCTCTGAGTGTTTCTGCCTCATTGTCCATACTGTCTGGCCAGGCAGCCTGACGCCCTTGTCGAATGACTGTGGCCGCTGTAGTCTCTGTGTAGAGCCAGAAAGGTTCTTGGACCACTTTGCGTTCGGCTGGATTTAGAGCTTGAGGGAAAGGCTTTTTTTGTCCTTGACCACGGTCAAAGCAGTTACCACCAGTATGCCTCAGCAAATATGAAATTGTCCAGGTAGTTAGAATATAATAAGTGAGATAGATCTGCCATTTATGTGAAAGATGGTTGTATAACTCATGGCACATACTTCTTTTGCCTGGTCCCCCGATAGATTAATGTGCAACCGTGTGTGCTGATGCACAACAATGTAAGACCAAAAGCGAGCTGAAAGAGGACGAGCCTGGGTTCAGGTTTGGCTCTTTCACAAAGGATCTGTTTGACTGCAGTCACCATCAGTCACTGCTCATTGTGTAATACCTGGTTGGGTGCCACAAAAAACACTCAAATCTCAACACAGGCCTGCAGTGACTTGCACCTTCTGCTGGTACAGGACTTGTTTCTTGTATGACTGATTCTTTAGTTTCTGTGTCAGGAGTTCTGATTTGAGAAATCCTGTCAACTGTGTAAAGATGTTTACAAGAGGTGATTTATAGCAGAGTTTGCTACGTGTTTTACTCAACCTGCTATGTGTGATTTATAGCATGCTGAAGACTATGCCCTCTACAGACCCAAGCATCATGGTTCCCTCTGGGGCCTGTGCTGCTCTGTGTGCACTAAGTGCTTATCTCTTCAGGGCTTATCTTTAAGACCTTCTGCAGTAATGCCTACTATTAAAAGCCCCCATTGACCTGCATGTGCTATAAATTTGACCAGTGCTGATGATATGCATTTGTCTTCACAATTAAAGATAAGCGTTCTCCTTTAGTGTGAACATTTAGTTGTGTTGTTGTATTTTGTGTGTACACATGTGGATGTTAACCCACACAGAGGTGTGTTTGCCCTCCTCTAAGTGGTTTCGACCCAGTGTGCATTTGGCCCAGCACCAGAGTACAGTTTGGAATGATTTGTGATGTTGTGATAAGTTAACAGCAGTGTCTGTGGTTTCCATGGTGTCTCAGTGGAAAGCTCTATCCTGAGCTTACCTCTAATTTGAAGCTTAAGAGGTGCGCCTGTCAAGAATGAGAATGAACCATAAGAGGAACCACCCATAAGGTTGACACATACTGCACATTAATATTAATGTCAACACTTGTTTTTTTTACACCTGCATCATAATTTCCTCCTTTTGTTCACACCTCAGTGGTAGCAAAATGAGGCTATTTCCAACCATGTTTAAAGAATGTACACGTTGGTGAAATTATCCTTTTACCCATTTTCAGCATGCAATGAGCAAACACTACCTGCAATGTGGCAGCTGTTCTGAAATCCCCACCAGGTAAATTGGATATCGATAGTGTCTCTCAGTGGATCTCTTCTATAAAAGGGAGAGCCCACTGTTCACAGATAGAAATGGACGGAATATGTTTATCTGTGCTCTTATGTACTGAGTATTATGGAAGAAAATATCCTGTTGGCTGGCAAGATAGTTGCTGCCTTCATGATATGACAGCCAGGGCACACAGACGCAGAACTCTTTAATCCATGCAGTGATACCTGATAGGCAGCTCTCACCTCTTTACCTACCTCCCCTTTTCAGATTTTTGTTCAGATGTGATAAAAAGGTCAAGCAGAGTTAAAGCTGGGGTTGGTAGTCAGATTTAGATACACTTTTTGTTATACTGGTTAAAATGATCTTTATGTCCTGATGGTATTCAGTACATAATGTGTTCTTAAAAAAGAGCGAAAAAAAGCGACTATCTACAGCCAGAGTAAACCTGGGAAAACACCAACCAATCACCGCCTTTAGGGTCCAATTTATTAAACCAATCAAATCCCGTCCTGCAGTTCTGCCCGCCTCCTGCGCGTACATTTCCTCGGTGTGCACTCCCCGTCTCCTGCCTCTGCTTCCCCTGACTCTATTTACTGCCCCTCTCACTCGACCTCGGGCCTGTCCCCTCTGACCCGATGAGGTACTTGGCTCAGGACTGTAGTCCGGACCAGAGTCTAAAAAACTCTCACCACGGGGGCTCTGACAAGCAAAAGAATTATGACATTTAGTAAGTCCTACAGAAAATGTATATGTATTGTAGTGTCCGTCCGGACGCTGTAGGGATGACGAGCCGATTCATGAAGACGTTCATCTTTGATAACCGGTCACTGTTGACCGTGACCACGCCAACCAACAAAGCAACCATTAATGTTTGAATGAATGAAAAACTTCTCCTGCCTGTCTCTCCTCTCTCCGCTCGCACACTCTACACCTCTCCTGATGCCTTCACTAACCGTCAACACTGCAGGAATTAAGAACATCTACACTGAACACGTTTAACAAACAGTAGAGCTGTTACAGTATTATAGTTTTCTCCTGATATCGTGTCACCAGTACAACTGGATAATGCTAGCATGACAGTTGTGAGTACTAACAATAGCCATGTTTGTTTGTGTTTTTAACTTTCACTATGATAATGTTTGGATTAGGACCGGCTTTGAATCAGCCACGATCATATGGTCGCGGGGGCGTCGTTTTGGAGGAGCTTCAAGGGGAGGGGGGAGGGGTTAGATGGAGTCCTAAGGAAATGCTACATTCAAACTCATGCTAGTTTTCCGAAACTACCAACCCTAGCTTTAAATTGTATTAGAAAAAAACAAACTCACCCAAACATGACAGACCCTAGACTTGCTGTAAATCTTATTTTTGATTTGTAGTCATAATTGTGAAAGAAACAAATTTATTTCTTGTCAAGTCAGTACAACTTTAATTATAAGTGACATGTGTTACATTTAAAAATAAAGATAACTAGATACATATAAACATATCTCACCAGTAGAGTTGAGATGTAGATGTTTATTACTCCAGATGTCATTAATATTATTAGCTCCTGGATTTCACACACCCACTTACCCAAGACACAATGAATGAAAGAAATTAGGTAAATGAAGCATCAGATTACCTCTAATTAAGCACCAAATAAGCGTTTAATCACGCTAAATTTACCCCCCTCATCTAATTGAATTATCGTTCCAAATTAAATCTGGATCATTGAGGGTGCCTCTAGGAGCCTCTCTCTGTTCATCTTAATCTCTTCTCCCTCTTCTCCTTTCTGGACACGTTCTCATCATTAGATATGGATTTGTCCTTGGTAGCATATATTTTACCAGTTAATGGATAGGAGTAATTTCTTGTGCCTCTATCTCCTGCTCTAAATGAAGGAGTCAGGATTGGTTTCTAGGGATAATTAGATACTGATTTAAAAGATGGGACTAATTTGCATCACTATGAGTCACATACATGATTAGTAATTGAAATTCTCATTACTACATTTCCATCTACCTTACATTGTTTGACTCTGTTTCTGCACAGATCAAGAGCTGCTGGAGGACATCATGATTGACAGCTGCCTTTTCCTATCACAGCAAATGGTGAGTAGCAGAGGTGCAGTGTTTTTAAACATAGTAAAGAGAGAAAAAACACGTTCAGTCCCTTTGTGTGTGATGCCTTCGGAGGCACATCTGTGGCATTCAGTTTGCTGCTGAAAATCAAAGTCCTTTTGTTTCTGTGAAAAGCGAGACTTATTTTTTTAGCGTTAACCTTATTATTTTGTGTATTGCTTTGTTTACTTCGTGCTGTTTTCTTTTATGCTCACTTCTGACAGTGTTTTCCTCAATACTCATGTCCTGCCATTCGTACTCCATGCAGTCTTTGTTCTGTTGTCTAGACCTCTAATATTGATGTATCACACTGATACACTGCTTTCATCAACTCACAAAGCACCTTGTGTCTTTGATATTCCCCACCCTAATCAATGACTATGGCTCCCTTTGGAGCAACACATGTAAAGGGTACTTTGTGGCAGTAGTTGCCTGGATTTGTCTTTTCCTTTATTGCTTTTCTCAAACAAAGCATGCCATTAATTAGGAGGAAATCTAAATGCCGTAACAACCTCAGGACAGTGTGTTTGGATGTGGTGTCTGTGAGCTGCAGAGTGTCTGTTCTGTATATGACTTGAGTCTTAAGCGGAATGTTAATAGGGAAATTAAGGCTATGTTGTATAAGAAAGATTGCCAGAACAGCAATGAACAGCAGGCTATTACACAGTGGAGAAACACTCTGCTGCTTAAATGCAGAGGTATCCTCAGGAGGAGATTGGTATGTACTTTTGCCCTACTTTTAACACTGCACATAAAAGAAGCTGTGGAAACAGGAGGGTTGCTAGCTGCCTCTCTAACAGTGCTGATGGTGATAAAACATGCACAGAGCCAGTCTGTGTGCAAGAAGCTGGTTGAGAAGGAGAGTAATGAAGCAAGAGGTGTTGAATGTATTAGAAAATAGAGCTGTCATGGAGCATACAGATTTTAGACATGTACTGTAATGTGTAGAAACATATATGCAGTCTTATTATTAGACAACAGTGTGTGTAAGTAGAGCAACCTCATCATTAACACATACAGTACACTCCCACTGTAGCCTTGTGAAATATGTCCCATGGGGAAATGAATGGGTCTCCCTATGTGTTGGTGGCAGGTCGTTACTCTGCATGCTTCTGGCGAGACAATAAAGCCCAGACACAATGAGACAGTCTTTAGAACTCACTCTCACCTCCTTTTACACCGCTGGCATCTATAAAGTTCAACCTTGATAGGGAGAGGAGAAAGAGAGAAGAGGGAACACAGTGAGAGGGAATAGGCAGACTGGATAAAAGGTGTGTGTGTGTGTGTGTGTGTGTGTGTGTGTGTAGGGGAGGGTGTGTGCATGAGGGTATTATGAAAAAAATGAGAGTGAAAAATGAAGATATAGATAGACTTGAATGCTGAAAGAGCCTAAGGCACATATGATCACAATGGAGGGGGGAAATGAAGCTTAAGTGTTGTGGAGGAAGGAAGGAGTGAGGACATAAATGTGAGGCAAGTGTGTTATGTACACTGGCAGATTTGACATCAAATATGTATAAGTCCAAATGAACAGTGTGAAACTTTAATCACAGATAAAGTCTTACTGGAAAAAGTTAACAGAGTTGTCTTATATTATAAAATCACAAAACAAATTAGAAATGATGATGTACAGTGTATTGAAATTGTGTAGCCTATTTCAATAATGCTTATAAGACTAATGCCTCTTAATTCAACCGTTGGAGCAGATCAGGATAATCAGACCAGGTCAATCTCTCTCTGTATAGACCTTCACATGAGGTGACAATGTTATAGTGACATGTTTACTGTGGGCTAGTTTGCCATCATGGGGAGCAGTTGCCAGGCTAATTAATGACTGGGAATTTTACCACACCAAAGGGTTTAACCTTGCTAAAGGGCAAGTGGAACTGAGGTGGGAGTGTGTAATGGTAATTTCTTGTTCAGGTCATGATGATGTGATCAACGTGATAGAAGAAATAAACTCATGGAGAGACAAATGATTGTCTTTTGTCAAGTTTTATTATCAGCACTCTTTGCAAAGAGGGAGAAAACAAGTGTACTTCTCTCAGTGGAAGTCAGATGACTTCTGCCCCCTGAAATGGGAGCTCAAACAGCATATAGAAAAGAATCAAAACAGGTGTGGTACATTGACAGGAAGCTTCTTCCAAAAAAGGTAAAATCCTGTGGTCTAACAAAGATCATTGATGGGTAGAATACAGAATCTGTAAAAGAAGGAGTTATGGGAATACAGGAAACCTTACTTCTTATCAAACAAAAGCCTTCTGTGTACGACCTTGGAGAACTGCACCTGCAACAGTTCCTATCAGTCTTACACGAGCACAGAGAAACACAAATCACAACAGTTTATTCATTCATTTTTTCACCACAAGTGACACAAGCAAAAGTGTACAACTCAACCTGTCTCTTAAACTGACCATTGCAAAAAAAAAATTAAACCAAAGCTCCTTGAAAGAATATTAAGTGATGGCTAATTCCTCAGCAGCAGCATAAACCCTGGTAGTTTACTGGTGACACGGCCCATTAGCCCAGTAGTGTGGATGTTGCAAGCTGTTGCTGCCGTGGAACACCATCTGCCACTAAAGTGGCCCCCACCCTTAGGGACAGAAAGGTGAAGAAGGAGTGGGAGAGAGAGGGAGACATAAGATGAGATAAATAGTGAGAGACAGTAGAGAGCTGAAGGGATCAAAGTAAATGTAGAGGAGGAGAGATAGAGATATCACTCGTTTCCTCTTATGTTCAACTCAATATTTGGCTGCAGTGGGGTCTTGTCAGGACAACCTTGAGCTGGTGTGTGTGTTTGTGTGTGTGTGTGTGTGTGTGTGTGTGTGTGTGTGTGTGTGTGTGTGTGTGTGTGTGTGTGTGTGTGTGTGTGAGTGAGTGTGTGTGTGTGTGTGTGTGTGTGTGTGTGTGAGTGTGTGTTTGTGTGTGTGTGTGTGTGTGTGTGTGTGTGGATAATTTAGTCTCTAAATTAAAGCAATAGTATTGCTACTTTACTTCATAAGAGCTTGTTTCTCAGTCTTGTGATTTATATTATTGTATTATTATATTATATTATTATAACATTTGTTGTGAATTGGTGCTATATAAATAAAGATTGATTAATATTACAAGTAAGCCTCTGTCTTTGTTCCTCCATTATTATTGTCCTCTGTTGTTAAAGTTAAAGTCACCATTTAACTGTACATTTTGTTCTTATACTCTAGCCAGATGATCAGATGAGCCTTGTTGCCGTTATGCTCTACGACTTCCAGGACAGAAAGTTCCTCCCTAGTGAATGCCAGGTGAAGGATGAACTCATACAGGAAGTAAGAGATGTGGAGAAGTACCTCCTCAGGTAAGGGACAAAAAAATAGAAAGAAGGCAATGACAAAAAAAACAGGTTAAGTGGGACTGTACGAAAAAGGGAAGAGATTGAGAAGAAGTAAAAAAAAAAAAACTAAACATTTTCCCATAGGAGTAAAACAAAGCTGGCAGCCTCTCTGGCCCGCTGCAGGATCAAACATGATCTAGTGTCCATCGAACGTATTCTGCCAGAGAGTGTGAAGAAGAAACAGGAGAGATCGAGCAACCTTCCACTTTACGCATGGGTAAACACACAGAAGAGCAGGTAAGCACACACAAACACATACACCCCTCACTCCCCCAGATAACATCAACCTGTACATGCACACCTGCATGTAAAAACAGGAATGCAATGTAAGCATATTTAGTGTGTGTAAGCCTCTACACACACACACACACACACACACACACACACACACACACACACACACACACACACACACACACACACACACACACACACACACACACACAAACTTACTGTACATATATACGCACAGACCTTTAAGTTGTGGTGCTGCCCAATGTTTTATGGTCCAGGTGCCTTGCTGACATCCAATTAAAGTACTGGACTATGTGCGTATGTGTGTGTGTGCATGTGTGTGTCGTTGAGTGTGTGTGGGTGCTAATATGTGTTCTTGCACGCCCCCTGACAGGCTGATTCAGTTAGGTGTAAATCCTGCTGCTGTGGACAGATTCAATCAGCAACAACCCTCAGCAAGCTCTGGGACTGTAAAGGTCACCTGTAGGGACTATTGGTGTGCATGTGTGTGTCTGCGTGTGTGAGTGTCTGTGTGTGTTTGTGTGTGTATCTCAATGGCCTTTTTACTGCCTATTTCACAGTTCTATAAAAGGCCACATAGCAGTTCTACATGATTATTATCTATGATGACAGTGCTTCTCTTTTTCCCACCTCTCACCTTCTTCTCCCTTCTTCTGGCATCCCTTCTCTGGGGTGTTCACTAATCTGCTCTATCCCTCTCTTTGCTTTCAGTCTCAATGAGGTCCAAAGTGTGCTGAAGACAGCAGGCTTCTCACAGGTGGAATCGATTGGGCAGCTGGAGGGCCGGACCTTCTGCCAGGATCCCCACTGCGGGGATGTACTGGTATTCCCTGCTCAGCTGAGGGCTCAGCTGTACTCCACCGAGCTGCTTAGCAACCACAAACTCATCATCCAGGTACAAGCTGCACAGAGAGAGGAGCTGTCGAGAAAGAGCAGCCTCCTTCTGGTAGACTCTAATATAGTGACTGAAATCTGCGTGGCCCCATCAATCTCTGATATTCATCATTTCACTTTGGCAATAGACTTTCTCAAAATTGATTATGAGACTGAGATCCCATATGCCAACCAAGATTAGTTTGCCTGGAAACAAATATTTCACACCACTTCCTCTCATCTGGCCATACTTAACTCTGAGCCATAAAGATTTCTTCAGCTTGGGGGGGGGGGGGGGGGGGGCAGTTTAATCATTTAATTTCTACTCCATTAAAGTCAAGCTGCCGTATAAACTGCGAGCAGAACACAGCACCACAACACAATTAAATCAGATTTTGCAGCCAAATTCAATCAAATATTCAACACTGCTGCCTAATTCATCAACCCTCCCTGTCTCTGTTTTATGAGCTTTCATCACACTTTCTCCCCTCCTTTTCTCTTTCCCTATGTCCTTTTTCTTCTCCTTGCTGGTTTGTCCTTCCTTAAAACCTTGTGATCTGGATGTTAACTACAGAAACTCAAGCCAACCCAGTGCTCCCACTGGGATACATACAGCACTATTTTCAGAGGGGACCCCATTGATTGAAGGACATCTTTCTTGTAACTTGACTGCAATGTTACTCTCATTCTTTCACTGTCTCTTCCTCGTACTCCCCCTTAGAACCTGCTTGGCAACAGCTGCTCCAAACTCCCTCTCCTGTCTCATCTAGTCCTGCCTTGATACCCTTCTCATACTGTATTGAACTCTTACATCTACTTTATCTTCTCCTAGCTTGTTTTTCACCAGTTTACTGAGCAGAAACTTGAAACAAGAAGTCTTGGGTTAGTGTGTGTTGGTTTGAAAAAGTAATGCATTATGCTCAATGTGTATCCAGGATAAATCTTGCAGCCTCGGCCCAAATGCAGTGTGTTCCCTGCTAACAGAGGAAGGAGATGTTCTGATGGTGGGATGCTTCTCCAGCCTAACTGTCTCCCACACTGCTTCCCTCATTATCAACAAACATCAAGCCAACTGCAGTGTCCAAGGTCCCACCGTCTACGTTTGTGTCAGCGACCGCACAAACGCTCAGAGGGAGGAGCTACATCAGGCCGTCACTGCCATGGGCTGCAAGAGTATGCATAAGATGAATAAGTGTGTTTTGGTCATGTCTTTGTGAGGGACAAAGGAGGAGGAGGAGATGGAATGAGAGAAAACAGATGTTTGTCACCAGTCAGGTTTCTGTCTTTGTTTTAATGACTTCAGAGATCATCTTGGTCTTTATTTTCTTGGTTAAATGATTGAGAGAATGTGAAACTTAACATTGGCTGTTGACCTTGTCACACTGGTACAACATTTTCAAAAACTGACAGTGAGCTCCTTTTTTAAGAAAATGGTTGGTTTGGCTAAAGTACACTACCGGTCAAAAGTTTTAGAGCACCCCAATTTTTCAAGTTTTTCATTGAGAATTATGCATTTCAATGTTTTATTATGCTCTGAAATGAAACATCGAACAAATAAACAATTGAATTTCAAAAACTAATCATGGAATCAATTAATAAACCAAAATGTAGTCTAAACTTTTGACTCATCAAAGTAGCCACCTTTGGCACCTTTTTCTTCCCATTTATTAACACATTACTTTCTGGAGTACAAGACTGTTCAAATAATGCTCACGAGGGTATGTTCCACAGTGTGTTCCAACACTACTTTTATGCAGACAGTGGGATTTGGAAGTAATCAAGGACAGTTGGGACACCTGTAAGAATTGGTAGCACCAACTGTCAAGGCTTGACTAACCTCAATTGCTGCAGAACAGCAACCCATGTCTTGTTCCCTGAAAAAATGTTTAGAAACAATGTTTAGTTGAAAAAAAGTTGGAAAATTGGTCATTGCTGTCTGTGAATCCTCAGAGATTTGTGTATGCAGACTGAAACCAGACTATGTCTGAGCTGTATGTAAATATTATATGCTGTTAGTGGTTGCCACATTAGTGAGTCATTAGGGAAACATTAAGCGTATGACAAGGCTGTCATTTTTTTAATTGCTAAAGACGCCCTCAGGCTGGATATTTTCATAACCGACTTAACAACTATTAAATAAACTCTACATGTATCCTGCTCAGATGTGAAGCTGATACCAGAAGACTTCCACTCTGTAGACGGAGGTGATAAACGACTTCAGAAGGTGCGCATCATCCTGTTGACCCCCAAGTGTTCTGTGTCTGCAGTCAGCAACCCAGTCGACTTCATACTGCAAGAGAACGGAGGTACATAGTGAGCAAGACATTTTTACACAGCTGTAAAGAGGGAATTTAAGAACTACATTGTTTGACCTTGTTTCCTTTATGCCCTGTTTTGTCCATACTGAAATATGCCTGAGGATGGTAAGTCATCTAAATTCAGGGTGCTATGTGTTACTGTGAACTCCAAACAATTGAAGTTCATCATGTGTGACATGTAGAACATAAGATAATATTCCTCAAATGCAAATTAGGACATAACCCTGCACTGATTTTCTCTACTGTTTGACAAAAAGGCCATAAATCTAACATGAAGCTATTTTACATTAAACATATTTGTCACTGACTTCCTCGTTACCTTAGTACCTGTACCTCATTTTCTCAGACACAGACCTTCTGCAGGACTTATCCCAGGACTCCATTGCCCAAAGCAAACTGGAAGCTCTGGTAGCCCAGCAGAGGAAGGATATTGATCATTCCTTGAAGTGTGAGTGTTGAAACAACTGCTCTTATGTTTAATGCACACAGACACGCATACACCAAACTCAGAAACAGACACAGACACACTCACACGGTATGAGCTCAGTCTCCAGCGTGAAGCCTCTCTCACCTCTCTGACACAATGAAGCCCATACTTCCTAATTATCTAATCTGGTTTACCATTAGACTGAAGCCTGTTTTGGCCCTTGGAGATGGTCTGAGTCTTAATTAGGAATGCTGATGTTGCTTTGCAGCGAACAGCCACAGTCTGATGAAAATAAGTGATTGGTGATACTGCTTTGCGTTGCGTACTGTCTAAAGAACTGAATATATCAGAAAGACCTACTTTGTCAGAACATAATATTTTATTTGACGCTGATGTTACAGCTCTATCTTGCAGTCAATGATTTACTGCTAAGTTAGATTCAATATCAGTGTATTATATTCCATCCCTCAGCGTGTTAATTGGTGTCCATGAGCTTCACTCATTAGCCTCGGTCTGTCGTGCTTTCTGTGTTGCTCAGGTCATTCTCATCGAGCAGGTGTAGTCTTTCTGTTAGTAATGAAAACCAGCTGCTCTAATCACACTGCCTTCAACATTTTTGCCAGTGTATATACTTTCTAATAGGACTGTTAATTAATGGTGGGTGTGTATCGAGTGCCTCGGCTTGGTTGAGTCGATGGTTTCATTATAGTGCTCCACACAGGCACACAGACAAACAAATGTTCACACATACCGATACAAACACACATCTGTAGCTCTTAATGTCTAAGCTTTGAGGTGGATGTCTTGTAATACAGGACATCTAAGTGAAAAATGGTTCCTCCACATACCTATGTGATCTAGTCTTCCAAACTAAGGTGCCTCCTTACGTGCTATATTTCACATTGGTTTGAAACCGATTTGTCACATCTGAGCAGGTTTTATTTGTTATCAGCTCAGTCTTAATGGTTTCTGTCTGGCTATAATTAGCGAGCAAGAAAGAAATCAAAGCTTCAGTAAAGGGAGCCAAATGACCAATAGTTATACAAATCAACAAGCCAGCAGCAGTTGAATAAGGAGAGCAATGTAAATACATAAACAAGTATACACATTAATATTCAGGGGCACATTTCTTCTGAGGCGGTGCATGATGAGAAAGATGGCTTAGTATTAATAGTCTCATTAATTGTAATGAAATAGGAGGAAGAAGCTTCAGATGTATGTATCCTCTTTTGCTCCTGTTTACACTGAACATGAAGTGAATTTCATGTTTGGATCTGATGGATATGAAGACTTTCAATGTCTTGAATTGTTTTTTTATTTATTTTGTCAGAGATTATTTTGACTTATACATACTTCAAATTTCAACAACCATAAAGTATGACCTTTATAACATTGACATGCAAACATTATGTTTTGTACAGTTCCTAAGGTTTCTGCAGTAATTTACTCCACCTGCTCGTCATACCCTGATGAAAATGAGGTGGTGGTGAACAGAGCCCTGGAGCAAGCCAAGGCCTGCTCTGAGCAGGAGGGAGAACCAAGACAAGCAACCTTCAGGTCAGCCTCACTCCCCCTGCTCTTCAGTGCCTTGGTGCACGTTATGTATCTGTCTTTGCCCTTGTCTTTGTCTTTGTTTGTTTGTTTACCTCGCTATCTGTCAGCCTGCTGAGGTGTTTGTCTGTCTTCCTATAAAGAGGCTTCTGTCAAAGGCTCAGCACACCTCAGGCACACACCGAGGGAGATTCTGTGAAAATGTAATCAAAAGTGCCATTTATGTCTCTAAGTGCTGTGAAAAGGGCAGGTACGAGGCTTTCAGACAGCTTGCCCTCTCATAGACAGACTCTTTTTTCTGTTTTCAATTGTTTGTGCGATTGTTTGTTTGAGTGATTTAAAGACTTGCTGAAGTTGACAATTCCTGTAGAGTTGAATATACCAAGCCTGACTCCTCTCTGCAGTAAGCTTCCTTGGTGTGCTGGCGATGCCTCAGGCTAGCATAAATAAACATAAGTGATATTATCATTGCTATGGATCAGAACCAGATATATTATCATTTACTGACTTACTCAGTTAACCCTCCTGTTAAGTTTGTTTCTCAGTAACAGCAATAATGTTCCTGGGTCAATTTGACCCAAAGCATATTCAATTATCCAAAGTGTTAGAACCCAAAAAAATACCAATAAAAGGATTTTTTTAAATCTCATTTTTAACTCTATTACTAACCATTTAAATCAATATTTAGTGCAATGGTGTTCTTTAATTCTCACAGATCATGGTTCAATGAGAATAACTTTCTTGTTTTTCATGAAAATTAATGTTAAAACTTGTTTTAATGTATATTGGAAAGCCCTAAATACAAATACAATACTCTTACATGACATATATGTTTGTTTACTTTATTTTACATTTTGATTTTTTTTCTTCTTATGAAGTGATGTTGATAAATTAACACGAGACACCTCTTCTGTCACATGCTGCCCAGATTTTTATGCTCTATTTAGTTACTTTGGAAGGCAAAATTTTACTGCCTAAAATGGACTTTAAAAAGGGTCAATTTGACCCATAACATAACAGGAGGGTTAATGTAGCCCTTTTTGCTGCTGTCTCTATACGTTCTTTTCTGCTTGTGTCCCTGTGTTTAGGATCAGTCCATCTCCATTCAGCAATCTAGACCATGCCGAGGCCCTACAGGAAACAAACCCCTTCTTAATGTTGGAGCCTTCAGCACATAGCAATGGTTGCTTTCTGGCTGTTCTCAGCAAAGAGGTAAGCATCGCTCAAACAGAACACCTTGCGAAGCAAAGCGGTGGTTAACGTGATGAACTGACAAATGAGTTGATTTCTGCATTCATTATTAACACTGCACTAGAATAATCAAACATATGGAGCCCAGGGGCAGTTCAGCATTTTAATATTTTATCAAGTAATGACAATGAGAGAGTATCAGTGACCGATAAATAAGGGGTAATGTATAATTATTTGGTGGTTATGTGAAATAGAATCCTGAAAAGGTGAGGTAAGACACCCCCTGCTGTGAATAATCACCTTCCAACTATACAGTCATGGCCAAAAGTTTTGAGAATGACACAACTATTAATTTTCACAAAGTCTGCTGTTTCAGTTTTTATAATGGTAATTTGCATATACTCCAGAATGTTATGAGGAGTGATCAGCTCAACTGCAATTAATTGCAAAGTCCCTCTTTGCCTTGAAAATGAACTTTATCACCAAAAACACATTTCCACTGCATTTCAGCCCTGCCACAAAAGGACCAGCTAACATCATTTCAATGACACACAGGTGTCACACACATTAACACAGGTGTGGGTGTTGATGAGGACAAGGCTGGCGATCAATCTGTCATGATTGAGTGACTGGACACTTTAAAAGGAAGATGGTGCCTGACACCATTGTTCCTCATCTGTTAGCCATGGTTACCTGCAAGGAAACACGTGCAGCCATCATTGCATTGCACAAAAAGGGCCTAACAGGGAAGTTTATAGCAGCGAGTAAGATTGCACCTCAGTCAACCGTCTATCCAATTATCAAGAACGTCAAGGAGAGAGGTTCAATTGTTGCCAAACAGGCTCCAGGGCGCCCAAGAAAGTCCAGCAAGCGCCAGGACCGTCTCCTGAAGGTGTTACAGCTGCGGGATCGGGCCACCACCAGTGCAGAGCTTGCTCAGGAATGGCAGCAGGCAGGTGTGAGTGCATCTGTACGCACAGTGAGGCGAAGACTTTTGGAGGAAGGCCTGGTGTCAAGGAGGGCAGCAAAGAAGCCACTTCTCTCCAGTAAAAACATCAGGGACAGACTGATATTCTGCAGAAGGTACAGGGACTGGACTGCTGAGGACTGGGGTAAAGTCATTTTCTCTGATGAATCCCCTTTCCGATTGTTTGGGGCATCTGGAGGAAGGCTTGTTCGGAGAAGACGAGGTGAGCGCTACCATCAGTCCTGTCTCTTGCCAACAGTGAAGCATCCTGAGACCATTCATGTGTGGGGTTGCTTTTCGGTCAAGGGAGTGGGCTCTCTCACAATCTTGCCTAAAAACACAGCCATGAATAAAGAATGGTACCAGAACGTCCTCCCAGAGCAACTTCTCCCAACCATCCAAGGGCAGTTTGGTGATGAAGAATGCCTTTTCCAGCATGATGGAGCACCTTGCCATAAAGCAAAAGTCATAACAAAATGGCTCGGGGAACAAAACATTAAGATTTTGGGCCCTTGGCCAGGAAACTCCCCAGATCTTAATCCCATTGAGAACTTGTGGTCAATCCTCAAGGGGCGGGTGGACAATCAAAAACCCACAAATTCTGACAAACTCCAAGCATTGATTATGCAAGAATGGACTGCCATCAGTCAGGATTTGGTCCAGAAGTTGATTGACAGCACGCCAGGGAGAATTGCAGAGGTCTTGAAAAAGAAGGGTCAACACTGCAAATATTGACTTATTGCATGAATTCTGTGTAATTCTCAATAAAAGCTTTTGATACTTATGAAATGTTTCTAATTGTATTTCATTATACCATAGAAACATCTGACAAAAACACCTAAAAACCCTGAAGCAGCAGACTTTGTGAAAATGTAATATTTGTGTCATTCTCAAAACTTTTGGCCATGACTGTACTTTATACTGCTTATTACCCAGTCAACTAAATGTAAAAACACGGTCACAATAATTATTGATCTCAATATGATTTTATTGATTTTAAAATTATTTATTTAAACAGCTAAAAAAGGTCCCTGAGCTCCGGTGACAACAGGCTTCTTATTGGAAGACTAACGGGTTGAATTCACCTTAAAGTTTACATTTTCAGTCACTATGAAGTCTAAAAATTAGCATTTGTTTGTTGGCATTCTTTTTTTTTTTAGTTATATTTTTGGGCTTTTGTGCCTCTATGGGAGCAGAGGGCATGACATGCAGGACAGGGTCCCGGCTGGGAGTCGAAACGGCGACCTCTGCAAGGAGGACTATAGCCTCTGTATGTGGGGCGCTTAGACCGCTAGGCCACCAGCGTTCGGTGGCCCTGAAGGACAAAACAAATTTACAAAAGATGGAACACTTTTACAAAGTTGGAGACAAATTCACAAACGACGAAACACTTTTACCGTTAAGTCTGACTCCTTTTAGCCTGACTCCGTTTAGCCTGAGGCGATGTGGTCTGAGGCCGTTTCATCTGAATCCTGACACATGATGAAGGTTTTGCGGAGATATGACGGAGCTTTTACAGAGACATGATGCTTTTTCATCTGAGGTCTGACACCTCTCTCTGAGACCTGAGGATGTCCTAATATGTAAACCATGTCGCTCTGTTTGGTTTCTCTCCATCAAAACAAACTAAATGACCCCTCACTCGATCACTTCCAGATCACTTCCGGTATTTGATACATTCCTGTTCCGTAAAAATGAAATGTTAATTTGTTTCAGAAATGGTAAAAGTGTTCCGTCGTTTTTAAAATTGTTTCCAACTTTGTAAAAGTGTTTCATCTTTTGTACATTTGTTTTCTTAAATGTAAATTTGTTTTGTCCTTCAGGGCCACCGTACCAACGCCCCTTTGTTGGCATTCTTAACAGATTCAACAATAACAGCAGCACCTGTATAAGGTTTCATTCCTCTTCACTTTTACAGACTATTGGCATTTATTTTCCCTCAATCAGTCCTGTAACACTGCCTAAGCCCACACCGGGTTGCAGTTTCTCATTGCTTCATATTTGTTTCCAATTGGTTAACATCCCTGTCAGGCAGCTGCTCCTTGTGTATTCTAAGATCTCCGTTGTGTACTGATGCTATGGGAATGTACTCATTTCCGAGGATTGATATGTGAGTTCATAACTGTTGAAAGGGGGTTCTGACCAATCAGAATCAAGTATTTAACACACCAAGGTAATTAGAAGAAATCCGGGTAATGAGCAACAACAACAGCTCAATGCTGGAGTTTCTCCAGGTGTGACCTTAACTGTTGTAAGGAATCTCTTGTGAACTGTCTGACATTTTGTACAACTTTTCTCTTAAGTTCAGATGTCTTTTTTGTGTCAAGATGTCATTGTCTTTAGGCAAGGCAAGGCAAGGCAGCTTTATTTGTATAGCGCATTTCATACACGAGGGCAACTCAATGTGCTTTACATTAACACATTAAAAGCATTGGAGACATTCAGACAAGCATAAAAGAACATAATTAAAATGACAAATATGATAAAACAGAAAAGAAAAGGAAAATTAGAAATATATTAAAAATTACATTAAAATTTTAATTTAAAGTGGGTTAAAATAATCTAAGATAGGAAGGCAGAGGTAAATAAAAAAGTCTTAATCTTTGATTTAAAAGAGGTGAGAGTTTGAGCAGACCTACAGCTTTCAGGGAGTGTGTTCCAGATATGTGGTGCATAATGACTAAACGCTGCTTCACCATGTTTCGTTCTGACTCTAGGAACTGAAAGCAGACCAGTACCTGATGACCTCAGAGGTCGAGGTGGTTCATAAAGTAGTAGCAGATCAGCAATGTATTTTGGGCCTAAACCATTCAGTGCTTTATAAACCATCAGCAGGATTTTAAAGTCTATTCTCTGACAGACAGGAAGCCAGTGTAGAGATCTAAGAACTGGAGTAATGTGGTCTACTTTTTTGGTCCTTGTTAGGACTCGAGCAGCAGCATTCTGTATGAGCTGCAGTCGTCTGATGGACTTTTTAGGGAGTCCTGTAAAGACCCCGTTACAGTAGTCTAGTCTGCTAAAGATAAATGCATGGACGAGTTTTTCTGCATCCTGCTGAGACATAAGTCCTTTAATCCTTGATATATTCTTAAGGTGATAGTAGGCTGACTTTGTAATTGTCTTAATGTGGCTGCTGAAATTAAGGTCTGAGTCTATGACTACACCAAGGTTTCTGGCTTGGTTTGAACATTTCATCATTGCAGATTGGAGCTGAGCAGTAACCTTTAACCTTTCTTTCTTTTATATGAATTCAATTTCTTTAAAAGTCTCTGTGGCAACTTTGTGGAGAACTGACACCATCAGTCCACTCATACTGCCTCTGCTTTCAGGGAGTGCAGCCAAAGAAGCGAGCAGGGACTAATTTAGCTCATTTAGCATCATTCCCTGGCAAGCTGGCTGGTCCTCAATGACAGAAAAGTGCCAACAATAGACAAGGATCTGATCACAGACATCCACAATATAAAACCAGAGGGATATGTGGCTGAAAAAGAAAAATATGTCTTGAAATATGAATATAATAAACTCAAGGACTAAAAAATGTAAGTCACAATTTGGTTTCAAACTAGGAACCCTGCCACCGAAGTTAAGATCATGGGAAAATGAGCATCACAGACTGGTGCTTGGTCAAACCCAAGAGAACGAATAAAGCAGAGGACAACAGAGCGGGCTGCTTAAGGAAATGGGAAATGGAAAGCTGGGTCACAGATTCAGGTGTCTTACCTGAGTCCAAGAAAGTTCATGATGTCTGAGAGAAGGGGGGTTTGGACGAGTGGGAATGCTTTCTGAAATGCAGAAAAATCAGCTTTGGAAATAAAAATTCGGGGAGTCAGGATAAGATGGAAGGATTAGTTGAGTGAGAGGGGCTGAAGTTAGTGTCAGAGAAAGGATTTTATTATCCACAGTAGGGCCCAGGAGATTAGGGAGACACTGGATCTTTTCGACTTTTGTGTGCAATCTGTCTCTGTGCTGCATAATAATTCTACCTGAAAATGAAACACAGCCGGAGGATCTCTGAATCGGTTGGGGTTTATTGTATGAATTTCAACTTTTGACAAAAGCTTTTGGTACTTTTTCAGACTCTTTTCTGAACACTAAGTATGAGGAGGCACTCTGGCTCTGTTTTGTTGTCCTGTCACAGGCTTTTATTGCTTTATAAAGTCTCTACTTCAGACTCCACGTTTTGATCAAACTGACCCTCTCTCATTTCTATTATCATCTGATCTCTGTCTAAACCTCTCACCTCCTCTTCCTCCGCCTTTTTCATGTATTTTTTGTGGTGTTTAAGTAACACTGTAAGGCTTTTTCAGGAGGTAAGCCCAGCTCTCACTGGTTATGGCTGCAGTTTATTGGTAGAGATGCACAAGTAAGTCTTTGTCACCGTGTTTCCTCATAATCCACAACATAGCCACATTTATAACATACTTCGCACATTATGAAATCTGCTGTTACGCTTATTAGACCAGTGTGGGGTTATTAAGCCATTTCCCCCCCACAGGGTGTGACGGAGCTCTCTTACACTGAAGCGCCTGCTCCTCTCTGGCCATCCATCATGTTTTATTCCTCCACAGATAGGAATGAAAAGATAATCAAACTGCAGTAATGGGGCTGCAAGCAGGACTTTTTTCTTCCGACCTCCAATAAACTCAGCTAATCAAAAGTTATTGTAGCACTCTGAAAAATGCTATAAAAATAGCAACTATATAAGTGTTTGAATGCTGGCTGGCTTACATTGACTTTGATAAGAGAGTCCTGTAAAGTACATTTATGAGCACTCCATACTCCAAACATCTGGGGACAATAAAGTCAGTAAAGTAATGTATTTCTGGCCTAATTTTCA
The DNA here is from genome assembly GCF_009762535.1 of Notolabrus celidotus. NCBI lineage: Eukaryota > Metazoa > Chordata > Actinopteri > Labriformes > Labridae > Notolabrus > Notolabrus celidotus. Next base: position 19,129,904 of record NC_048279.1, on the reverse strand, counting down.
GAAGCACCAAAGCACATCACATGTGAACTTTTGGGATTAAAAGGGAATTCTACAGCTCTGGCACTTTTCACTTTGACTTTGTTTTCTTTATTGTTTAGGGTGTGAGTTTGATAAATGTGGACACAGGCACTAAAGAACAAGGAGTTCAGCTCCAGGGTGTAAAGTTGCAGCTGAGTTTGGCATATTGATGAAGGAAATGAGAGATTAACAGAGTATGGCAGAGTTGGTTAGTGGAGATGGAGAGGAAGAGAGATTTACAGAAGTGAGGGGGAAGAAAGGGAGGCAGGGGAGAGTGCCTGTTGAATAATTCAGCGCCCCCTGTCTGTATGAGTTAGCATCAATGAAGTTCAGGGCGTCCACCAAAGACTGCATTACAGTGCAGCTTCTGAAGAATGTTTACCTGTGCGCGCAGTGTCAACACTTAAAGGCAGCAGATCACTCTATGTATGCCCATGCACATCACTTTACAGTGCGCATGCACACACCTGTGTAAACAAAGTTACAGATAACTTATGCAGGCATATAAAGATTTGCATTTAAGTGCGTGCGAACACTTGAAAACAAAATATACACTTAAACCCACACAAGCTGTGTGTCCCAGCAGTGTACACAGTGCTTGTGAATAATTCAGGCATTGAGGAGCGCAGTAGGCTGCTGTGTGGGATGCTGCTGAGACAGCAGGTGACCCTGCAGCCAGCAGCAAGGACATGGTGGCCCTCTCCTCATTCCCTCTCTCCATTCTTCTACTTCCCCCTTTGTCCTCTCTTTTGCTTCCCTCGTTTCCTTTTGTCTTGCCTCCTTGCCTCCTATCAACATGTCCTGTGGTGTACAGCACCAGAAGTTAAACTTGCATTTTTTAAAGTCAAAGAAACACCTAGTACATCTTATGCTGACTATGGGATTTTAATTGTGAACCATTTAGACATATGACTGTGTGCTTTTTATGGCTGTAGGTCATTGTTCTCATCTGGTGCCCAGAAGCTTGTTGATATACTTCAGTATTCAGTATTTTTCATTACGAATACATGTTTTAATACAAAAAAAATTTGGGTTGTGACTGAAAAACTGAAAGATGATACTTTCTCACTTGTCAACAGCCAGAGCCAGTGGTTAAAGAGGCGCCACAAGAAGTGCTTCGAAGGGCAAATGCCAAAGGCATATTAGATAGGATCGGCTTAAAGCAGCCTACCAGAAAAGAGCATCACGGACATACTAACAGGATGATCAAAACAACCAACGCTTGCAACTCGACACCCAACATTGCTGTCAGTCTGCAATCGAAAAAGAAGGAGACCAAGGGCAGCAGCAGTTCTACTTTATGTGGACGTCAGGAGTTCACTAATTGGCGGCCGTCATTACAAGGTGGGCTTATTTGCTTCATTTCAATACCTCAAGTTCTAAGCAGTAAAGGGCTAAAGATAGATTTTGGTTAATACTTTATTTCTGACAAATGGCTAATAAGCTAAATATATCCTGGTTGTAGCTTCATATTTGTTCTATATTAACACAAATGAAACTAGTGTTGATCTTCTCCTCTAACTCTCACTAACAATCAAATGACCACAGTATCTCCAAATGACAAAGTATTTATTTGAGATCCTGGTTTAGAGGAATAGCACTGAGAGATGTAGTTCAGCATCTACGACATGGAATCATAGTTTAAGACCCTTAAAGACAACATTTATCTGGCTTTAATTTTCTCCTTTTTCTTTAACACTGTCTGCTCTTAAGTAAAAAAATCTAGTCTTCTTCTGAACTGTGTTGTTTTTGTCTTTTAGGAAGAGTCAAGGCACAGGCTTCAAAGAACTCAACATCCAGCCCCTTCCCCTCTTCCAAACCAGAAAGCAACAGCTCCCCCTCCTTATCCAAAGTAGAAAACATCTCATTAAAGAAAACCATTGTGCCTGTATTCAAGACTTCAACTTCCACCACCCCTCTGCATCTGGCCCCTCCCCCTGCCCCCCCACCGGCCATGGTTATCCGCCCACGTAAAGCTCAACAGGAGGTGCTGAAGCCTGTTGTGCTCGTCTTTCCTCCCGTTCACTTCCCCAGCTTCTTCCCACCTCAGCACAGCCGAACAGAATACAGCCACAGCTTCGAAAACCGCAAGTGGAGAACCCCAACTCAAACTATGCCCCCTTCCCGCTCCAGTGGAAACAATCCCAAGGATGCTTTGGCTAAATCTCAACCTTTTTTTTGAATCCCAACACCGACATCATATAAACTTTTGTGCCAAATGGTTACCCAAATAAAACCCGAAGCAACTAAATCTTCATTCTGGAATGTGGACATTATTATAGAAGTGCCACATTGCACAGAGCATGTGATAATGTAAGTTACCTTTGAGGTTTCTTGAGCCATTCTTACCCGGAACTATCACAATGTCATTATCACAGAGTCTCGGTGCGCTGCCTCAGCCAGAATCTAATCAAACTGCATTTACTCAAAGGGCTGGGCCAATGTCACTTCAATGTCAGTATTATGAAAAATAGCTTTTACATGGGGTTCCACTTGCCTGCAACATTAAAAGGACATATTCAAGAAGCTAGCCCTTTTTCCTTTTATAATGCATTTATTGACACATCAGGTTACATTTACATGGTGAAGAGATGAGTGAGATAACAGAACTGAAATGTTTTTACAGCATATCTCTTGTTTGTTTTGTGTGTGCATCTCTTTCATTCAGATCGGACAACGTTCACTGAGTTCATGTCGAGTGCAGGTGATGGCCCCGAGCCATAAGAGCAGTGTTAAGGTTTTGATAGCAGTGACAGGAAACTATTACTGCTGTATGTGCGTATTTGTGTGTGTTTGTGTGTATAATTTGTTAGTGAGTGGGAGTAGTCTGGCTGGATTTACTGAAAAAAAAAAAAGATAGTGAGCCCTCACTGTCTGGCACTGATTCTGTCTTTTCTATACTGTCAAGCAAGCTCAACACTGCTGTGAACTACTATTCATATAGCCCTGAGCGCTTCTCATCTGCCAAAGTCATAGCCTGGATCTGGATTCTCTTGCTACTACATAAACCTTGGGTGTATGCAAAAAAGATTCCTGAGGAAATTGTAAAGTTTGAACAGAGGCAATGTGACATTCATAAGCTTTTAAAATCTGCTTTTGAAGCATGTATGCAAAACAATTACAATCTTTAATTTAATGATTAAAATACATTAAATGATGCGACAATTCTTTGCTGATGTCATCCAATCAAGGAATGTAAAGTAAATGTTTCTGATTAATTGAATTTTCTTCATTCTGCAAAGCACAGAGAAACCTTTTAATTAGAAATGTGTTAGAAATAGGCCAGATTGTTTGTGCAGGTGTAAATCCAGTCATTGTCAAGGGGAGATGACTTGTGCTGACAGCATCTATTTCTTGTGTTTTCACCACTTCCCCCTCCCTCCATCATTTTTTTTAAACTCACCCCGAAGAAAAACATATCCCATCAAGAAAACATGCAAAATCAAAGCCCGCATCTCTCTTTTTCTGATCCTTCCCTCACTTCTACAAGTCTTGTGCCCTTAATTCTTTCTTCCTACTTACAATCATTTACATATGCTTCATTATTAAAATCCTGTCACTCATCCTCAGAGGATATTTTATCTGTTACAGGTCTGTCACACATTGAAGGGATCAGTCAGTTGTAATGCCTTTTTTTTGATGGATGACAGGTTTTGCCTGTTTTTTCTCCACCTGTCAAAATTTGATGACAGCAGGACAACACATTCTCTGTCCTTGAAGGCTCCCCTTCGCTTGGTGTCTCAGGGGTCCAGTCCAAGAGCTCTTAATGTGCTGATGACTGCTTTTACAGAGGAGACCAGAGCATGAGATGAACCAAGTAACCAGTCTGTTACTAGAAAACTTTATCCTTTCCGGTAATCCATCAGCCCAAGATATCCACATTCCATCAGGAGCCAGCAGCGTTCACAGGTCAAAGTTCAGACAATGACACGGGCATTTCCAGTCCTCCTCATCACACGACTTCTTGTCATTTTATCATCATCAGGAAAAACTGGATGAACGCCTCCCATCCCCTCCTCTGCAGTGGTGTTTGCTAATATATATGAACATCATTAGTTACCATGGCTGGTACTGCTATTGTGTTGTCTTGGTGATTGTGTGTGAGTGGTTTAGGGTGCTGCTGTGGTCACTGGTGACGGTCATTGCTGGGGGAGTTCTGGCGGCTGTTTCTTGGGTTTCAGAGTGTCTATAAGAGACTGAACGCCACGTTTCACGCTGGTGGTCACCCGGCGGGTCACTGTCTCCGAAGAAGGTGAGGTGGAGGAGCCAGCGCGTTGGGAGGGCGGCCGTGCCACCAGACACTTCTGATACCGCAGCTGAGGACACAAGAAAAAATTGGGTTAGATGACTTTTAATTGTTTTGGTTTTGGGTTAAAGGAAAGAAAAAGGTTAGCTTAGCTGACTATAGATTTTGGGTCATCTATTAAATTAATATCTTGTGACACTACAAATTAAATGTCTATGGAGGAAACATAAAGATACCAGCAGCCAGCTAGCTCATGTTAAATTGTCATAAAAACAGGGAAAAGGTTAGCTTAGCTTCGAATAGGGCAACAGCTGGCATGGCTCAGTATGAGTTTTAAACACCAGCTCATAACCTCTTAATAAAACAATACCAGCTAAATTTTCACACCTTGGCCATGGTCCAATCCCCATTTTTAGTGCTTAGCTTGGCTAACTACCCTCATATTTCAGTGACCTGAGGCTGTCATCTATTCTGGGCAACAAAACAAAAAGGCTGTTATAAACAATCTTCACACAGAATTGTATTTTAGCATTAATCACAGACAATTGGCTTAATACAACAACAAATCTAACATCATCATCATCATCATCATCATCATCATCATCATCCTCATCCTCATCCTCATCATCATCATCATCATCATCATCTTAACAATGCTTGATTTTGAACCTACCACACATGCTGCCTGCACTGCCTCAGACACACTGCCTGCGTTCGGGTCGCACCAGAAAATATGACACTGGAAATGCTGGCTGCCAGTGTCCATAATGAAGGCAAATGTGTGCACATCCCGTCCAACGCCCATAAAGGACAAGAAACGGACACGGCACTCCACGAACACCTCCTCTTCCTCCTCCTGCACAGAGAACCAAGACGAGGATAAGATGTGTGTCCTATAGCTCTGCTCAATTATATCTTTCCTTCTAAATGACAAGCACATTCCCATCTTTTATTTATCTGCTGCTCTGCTGCACAGAAACATGAAGTCCCTTGCCTTTTCTTTAATGACAGCCAGAGTGGTGTCAGCTATACTTAGTATGACAGGAGTCCAGTCCTCTTTGCCTGTGGAGGTCACGAGGTTGTCTATGGCCCCATTTATAACATCCATACCTGAGGACAAAACACATGCATGTCTGATCATTGAAAAGAAACACTTCATTACGGCAGACTGGATGTGTAAAGGCGTCAGTAATAGAACTGGTTTACCTATGGGGCGAGACACAGATGTCATACCCAGATACAGAACATGAAACTTCTGCACCAGCTCAGTCTTTGGCAAGGGAAACTCTGCAGAGAAAACACACACACACACACACACACACACACACACACACACACACACACACACACACACACAAATTAAAGCACACATATACACACATATTGCCTGCAGGGGAATTTATCACAAAACAACATCTAACGCAAAACTCCAAAGAGAAGTCCACACATGATAATTGGTTTGAAAGTAGAAAATAAACAAACACTGGTGAATATTTTAATATTTCAAGATGTTGTTTACATGATTAGGGCATGAAAAATATATCTACACCAACATGCAGGATTTTGGAGTTTTCTGCATGAAAACATGAACATGAGCTGTTCCTCTCCCTGCTTCAGTGAGTAAGGATGATCAGAGACGTTCCTGCATTACAATCAGTATAAAAGTAAACACAGTCGCTATCAACACACAGTGCTATTAATTGCATAAGCTTGAAATAAATTCTGACAAGGTTAAATACAAGAGTAGTTTAGTGAGTAACTTCAGCGTTTAAGGATTGTTTATACTTGAACAGGCTGAGAGAAAAAATAATACAAATTTAAAACTCATAAATAGAAATGTCCATCTCACAATCATGGCGTTGTTTATTAAGTAGGTGCTGATAAATTAATTTAAAGTCTCCCAAGTACTTTGTTTTGAAGAACTAATGATTACCAGATCAATTTATTCTACAAATTGCTCATAAAAATACCACAAAGAGCAAAAAATGAAAGATTTATGACTTTACATGATCTCAATATCCTCTCCTATACTCTTAAGACACTGCCACAGGAGATACAATTTCATGTAATTATAATCATTGAATAATTATTTACACATAGATCCTAAAAGCATCATGCTGACGCTCCACTGGTGGAGGGAAAAAAAACATTTTTTTCACCTCTGGCCACATTGACTTTGTTTGCTTGGAGAACTGTAAGGTCACTACCCACCCTCTCTATTCTGACACTGCCTTGATGATAACCAATGTTTATGGGTAATTCATTTTTGAGACAACTCAGTGAATAGTATTGGTGAATCCAAAGTCTAGACACAGATAAGTGCTTTTTTACACATGTAACCACATCTGGCAGCGATGTCATGGTGCCCTAGAGCAGTGGTTGTAAACTGGTCTAGTCTCAAGACCCACCACCTCTTTAATGACAGCCGGGACTTACATTTTTAGAATTTGTCATTTAATGGTGTGTTAAGGGGCATTACTGCCACCCACTGTGCTGATGTGTGACTGAACTGCCCTTCACCTGCAAGAACACTGTCATGGAAAAAAACCTGTCATCTGAATTAAAGTCAAAGCAAAGACTTCTAATTAGCACATCCACAACCTACTGATATGTCTCTGCAGCCTACTTTTAGACCCTGACCCAACATCTGGGAACCAAGGTCCTTAAAGAAACTTCTACATCAGGCATGTCCAAAGTACGGCCCGGAGGCCAATCGCGGCCCAAGGCCCATTTATTTATGGCCCAAAGCTTCCATCTTAAATTGTTATTTATAGCAAATAAATTAATCACCTACTGAATCATCTGTACATTTGCAGTTTCTTTCAAGCGCACACACAAAACTAAAGTCAATCCAGAAACGTCTCAAAAAGCTTTATATGGACTACTTGTATAAAACCAAAGCTCTGGGGAGTCGGCAAGACGGCAATAAAGAAGAAACACAAGAACTCTTAAAGTTGACAGGTTATCAAATTTATGTTTTCATCATGATGTAAAAATTTTCTTGATGAACACTAAAAGTTCAGAAGACACAAAAGAGGACACAAGACAAGATCGAAATTATGAAATTGTGCAGAAAAGGCGCAATTTTGTGCATAAATATTGTTCAGAACTCAGGAAAATAATTATTTTGTTCTTAAAATGTTGTCTGCTGGTCAGAAAAGTCTTAAAAACGACATGAAAAAGAAGTATGATGAAATCCAGATCGTGATCCTGCCATAGGAAAATAATGATACAATATTTTTTCCACATTGACCGACCCTAATGAAAAACTTTTTCCTCCAGAAGAAGATAACGTTTGCTGATGTTTACATGGCTTGTGGAGAACTGAGGACTTCCTAGTCACTGTTTTATTGAGATTTTTCAAATAATTGTTATTAAATAGATATTTCATATATAACTTTTATGATTCTTAAGTCTCAGTAGGAGCCACTGGCCCTGAGATATTCTGACAACATCATATGTGGCCCTCTTTGAAAAAAGTTTGGACACCCCTGTTCTACATCATCCAGCAAAAGGAGAAGAACTTCATGTGAGGTATACAATTGAAATGACTGATAAACCAGCCCCTATAAGAAGTCTTCCCGATGCAGAGTTTAATGCCTGTTTTTCTCCATCCACACCTTAATTACTGAGTTCCAAAGATTAACAATTCATCATAAGCTCATCTCCATGTGATCGGTATGGACTCAATGAGGAGAATCAATCAGGGATAATTGCTTTTGCCTGGATTCACCTCATCAGCGTGCTCCATTACAGATGTCCCTAATATCTCGCACTTTCAGCATTAGCTGCTAAAGCTCTGAAAAATGTGGTTTAGTGAGTTATGACCAGTTTTATTTTCATTCATTAATTCCATATTTAAAGCAGAGCTCAGACAGGCCAGATCCAATGAGCACATCGGGGCCATTATCCTGATGTTGGCGCTCATCCCAAATCATTTGGTACTAATCTCCTTAAATGTGTCCCAACACAGGATAGAGCAGTCCAAGCTACCCTGAGGAGATCTAATCCTGAGTAGAACAAGGACTCTTTTCCATACACTGGTTTTGCTGTGAATGGATGAACTGGACACACATTTTTTCAACTAAAAATACTACGAGCTCCAGCTTTTTATAGCTTTAAAAGATGTGACGGCTGTTTCTCCAATAGATTCTTTGATCCTGAGGTTGGGATGGGTGCTGTGGAGCACCAGGCCTCGCCTCAAAGAAACACTAATTAGGCTTTAATGAGGTTGGCTGTCTCTGTACATTAAGAACAAATATAGTTCTTTTATATTCTGATGTTGGAGCTCCTATCCCCCTCGCTCAGCAGATACACACACCAGCTGAAGTTACAGAGTAGGATGAATTGTGCTTGTATTTTTTTCTCTGTCTTCACATAATTACTTTGGACTGAGAGGAACAAGCAATGGGATTTAACGAAATAGGAAACAGTGAATAGAATTAGTGCTGGGAGGATAAAGCTCAGAGATTGTGGAGCGAGAAGTTGTTCTGGAGTCAGCGTTATCGGGGTGTGAGTGAACCAAACACTGCTATCTTTTCTATTAACAAATGTTCACAGTCACTCCTGGGGCAGTAAGGTCATTAAAAAAAACATATACATGCTTTCAGATGAAAAAATGTGTAATGTGAGACAAGAAATCTCAGTGGAGAAGACAGCTCAGTGCTGACAAATCCAATTCTCTCACGGGAAAACTACAAAAGGAAATTCAAACACAAAATTGTGTGTGCTGGTGTGTGTGAGTGTGTGTGTGTGTGTGTGTGTGTGTGTATGTGTGTATACCTTGTAGGGGTACATCTGAGCCTGTCTGGGAGGAGCTGCCAGCTGCAGCCTTGGCACTTTTCCTCTCAGCCATAATCTAGACCATAAGGGAGGGAAATGGAGAGAGGGAAGGATAAAAAACAGAAAGAATGGGAGAAGTATGAGAAGATGATGATAAAGGGAGAGAAAGGCAAGCTTTCAGAAAACATGGGTTTAAATGTGACAAGCTACATAAGTACAAGTTATATCAGATTGTTTTGGTTGTTGATTGTTTTCTGTATACATCTCCTTCCTTATCCCCCCCGCTCTGACCCATTTCTTTGTAATTAGGATGTAAATCTTTAAAATGAGGTCAGGAAAATATGCCTCCATATTTGAAGGATTATTTTATTATAAAATAGAGAAACGCTTGGCACTGTAGTTTTAAGCAAACATTACTTGGGGACTACTTTCAGCAATAAAGTGTGCATTCAGAGCAGCAGGGCAGGAAATGTGGGGCTGCGTTTTTTAATACTCATTGGACAAATCTGGAGCTTTGTGTCACAGAGGAATAAGCCGTCTCAAAGGTAATACTTGTCACGTTCAATTTATAGTTTCCTCTGGTATTTTCAAGAGAATTTCTTGACAGGGAGAAAAATAAGGAATGTTACCAGCGCTGTCCTTTAAATACTCTCTTTGCAATGATACATCTGAGTTTTACAGCCTCAAAGGAACCTTTCATTCTTGTCTTTTCTTCTGTTCTCCTGCTGCAGTGTGCACTCACTCCCCCTCTCTCTGTCTCTCTCTGCGAGTCTGCATGGCCCCTGCACTGAGCTGCTGCACTTTCCTGCTACAGATACTTGATTAATTGTAGGTGTCATTAATCAAATCCTGAGGTGAGTCTGCATCTCTGCACACAAGGGAACATGGGACATATGCACACAGGCACACACACACACACACACACACACACACACACACACACACACACACACACACACACACACACACACACACACACACACACAGGAAGGAAGCCCGCTCAGCAGGCTGCGCAGCTGCAAGACTCAGGTCACCAAGTTCCTCTGCTGCAGCAAAGACAAATAAAAAAATAAAAAACTACTACTAGTATATTTAACATAGGTAGTGTGAAATGTTGTGGTTACACAGGCATAATAGATACACATTTTCCCTCCAGTTAGAGGTGGGAGATAAGAAATGAACAGAAAAAAATCTCCACTCTAAGTGGGTCAACGTTCCTCTGGGGGAGAAGATCTGTTGTTTCAGGGAGATTCATCCCTTACAAGGTCACTGCTGACCTGAGGACAAACTGCTCTCTCTTTGTGTACAGAGGGCTGTGTGTGTGTGTGTGTGTGTGTGTGTGTGTTTGTGTGTGAGGGGGGTGTAAGTATCAAGAGTTTTCTAGTTTTTTAAAAATGACAATGATTCTGCAGTAGTTTACATTGGCTTGCAGTCAAAACATTCATCATATTCCTCCACTGCATTGGTTTTCCAAACTGATGTTGTAAATTAAATTTTCATACAGATGATACTAATCAGTACGGATAAGAATCTCAGATAAACACTCTGCCATCTCCTGTAGCTCCTGACTGCTAAAACAATTTCCTCTACTGTCTGTTGCTCAGGAGTTAAATCGGCTCGCTCATTGTTTGCACGCCCATCAATAAGAAGCATCTATCACTCAGTGAAGTTCTACCTCTTCCATGAGTGATAAATGATGTTATTGGTTCTGGGGAGAAACAGATTCATGGACTGAATTCTTCCACAGTCCACAGGGAATCATTCTGCAACAATACATCAGGGACAAACTGGGACAAATGCAGGACAGCATGCGCACAAGGCAGGTGAGTGTACCATTCTTAATTGGTCTAAATGAGGATGTAATGTTAATGTTATTCAAGATTAATCTTTTATTTTGCTATGTACAGGAAACAGTGGGCACTATATATATATATATATATATATATATATATATATATATACTCTCGTTACACTAATCTTACAAGTAATGGATGAGAATGACATTTGAAACCATGGTTACTGTGCACAACAAGGATGGCAACAGCTGCAGCCTGATAATGCTGGAAAAACTTAGAAGTGACACAGACCTGGTAACAGCAGCGACACAAAGTATTGTGGGTGGGTTTTGGGGTCGGGCTGGGGTGGGATTAGGAAGGGGGGGGCTTTTTCATTTTATTTTTTTTGTACAGCACTTTGTGTTACAATATCATTATATGAAAGGCACTTTATAAATAAATTCTGATTGATTGATTGATTGATTGATTGATTGATTGATTGATTGATTGATTGATTGATTGATTGATTGATTGATTGATTGATTGATTGATTGAAAGTCAGCACAGGAGGGGAGCAGACCCTCCAACAAGTCTGCACTGGACTTAGACTGAGGAAAGTTTTTGGACAGTGTCTGAATTTAAAAAAGTCTGACATTGTGTCTGTCAGGAGGCACAAAAAGAAGGGAGATAACACTGGTCAATGAGAAATGATAATGCTGGAGACAATCAGGGCTTTTGGCCCAGGGAAGAAAAAAGGAAATTGTAGTTTAATAAGCGGTTAAATCTGTATGCACACAATACTAAGAGAGCAGCATTAATACATTCATGGCTCCCAGGCTCCTGAATTGAGTTTTCTCTGTCAGCACAATCATCGGATTGTTCTCAGACTCTGTAACCTTTGGTCAGAAATTGAACTGGTAGTCAAACTGATTTGCCGGATTCTTAAAATTCAACAATTTATTTTCAAAGTTTGATTTTATTGGCTTCCAAACTGACTCTTACGAGACAAGGTCATTGAGAAAAGAGGGATTTTTTCTCTTTTACACCCTATAAGTCTCTTTACAATTTAATTTCAATCCCATTGTTCAGACACAAAGATTATTCTATCTAGAACCAGGCGCATAGACATCAAAAAGAGAAGACAATCGGTCCTCCTGTAATCTCTGCGCTCAGGAGGTAGACGGGGGATAGCTGATTGATTAGTGTGTGTGTGTGTGTGTGTGTGTGTGTGTGTGTGTGTGTGTTTGTGTGAGAGTATGAGTTTGATTTTACAAACCAACACACACAGAGTGAAAGCTCCCTGCATGTGCTCTGTAACCTGAATCTTATCTCCCTCTACTATAAAAGCACTCAGACTTCCTCTCTCTGTCTCTCTCCTCTGCCCTCACTTCCCTGGAAAAAGATAAGAGAAACCTGTCAGGGCACTGCCTCTGTGCTTTTCACTCCTGGCTGTTTATTTTGCACAACATACAGTACGTGTAAAAGCAGCATTTAAGGTACAACCTTGAAAAGTAGTTGAAGTTAACTGCTTCAGCTGTAAAACATTTACTTTCTCTCTTCAGTCATCTCCCTGATTAAAGTCTGATAGCTTGAGAAGCTCATTCATGCAGAGGCGGTGACGATAAGGACACCCACCTTGGAGCAGATTTCGTGGAGACTTGTTGCGATGGCTGCGGCAGGAGTATCACATCGGAACACGTGGCACTTCAGCACCCGTGTGTTTTTGTCTCTCGCCACGTAGGCAAAATCCCTGAAACATGAGCGGAAGACACACGAGAATCATCACACATGAATTTCTGAAACCAAAAAGTAACTTTCATGCGGCTGTCCATAAGATACAACAAACATTTTGACCTGTTAAAGGGGCAGTACGGGACTTTTCTGTAGGTGTCTGAACACATTTTCAAGCATAATTAAAGTGAAATGAGTCATTTTGCAACAAAAGCAAGAAAAAAGAGGGTAACTAATATGAGCATGTAGCATAAGGGATCTGTGTGTATACACTATGTGTCTAATAAGGGGAACAGGGTGGAGTAATTCTGCGTTATTTACGGGTTGATAAAATGTAACAATAATAAATAACCTCTTTGCTTTTATAGGCCCATCACAGAATCTCATCATTTTGTAAATAATCACTTTCTCTGAGCTTTAATATCATTTGTTCATCTAACAACACTCTTTAGTTCCACAAATTGTATGAGGACAGAGGTTTTATCCACTTAGTTTTAATACACTGAATACTTGCTTGTTTTTCAACAAACAGGAGTAATTTCCCTCCCTAAGTCTCCCTGTATTACTCCTTCGAGAGCCACTTTCGACTTTGCTGCATATTAAGATTAAATAATTCTTTCAGGGCTTTAAACATTTCTTCCCAGTGGACATCTTTTTCAGGGCCAATACATGGATATGATTGCAAATTTGTATTATACATTCCCCTCAGCACCTTTTGCTTGTGTTTGCTGGGGTTCACTTTTGGTATCATCAACAGCCTTATGATTACTTTCCACTTCAAATCCCTCCAGATGATTTTTATTGAAATGAGTTTGGTTTGAGTTTGTTTCACATCATTTCTGTGTTGCTCTGTTGGTGTTGCCAGGAGGTGACTTTTTGACAACATACAAAAAAAGTCTGTCCTTGGAGCTGTCACAGCAAAAGCTTTCCAACACATTTTTCTGTTAAAGGTAAAATTACAACAGTCACTATTACTCCAATTTGCATCATGACATGTTTACCTACTCTCTTTCTGAGCTCTTTTCTATGACTGCAACTTTATTTTAAAAATGTTCCTTCATTATTTGGTCTCTTTGCTGCCTCACACTTCACAGTTGTTGCTGCAGTGCTTTCAGTATTTTTTCCAGTGTGGAACAGATCACTGAAGATTTTTTAACGTGTCAGAATTGACAGTTTTTTCTTTCCTTCACTGAAAATGGTACGTGCCAATTTTGGCTACCATGACACATACACACAGAGGCAGATGTGTGTCTCACTGCCTGAGGAAACACTGTGCCAAACGCTCCACATTTGTGCCACACGGCAGAGAAACGTGATGAGTGTGAGGGGAGAGACTGAGGGGAGAGTGGGTGAGAGATGAAACACAGCAACTTTTGGGAGATGAAACCTATTTACACATATAATTCGCACGCACGCACACGCACACACCCACGCACACACACACACACACACACACACACACACACACACACACACACACACACACACACACACACACACACACACACACACACACAATCACACATACACACACACACACACACACACACACACACACACTAGATGAAAGGGAGTCATTTCTTCCACATTAACAGGTGCTTAACAAAAGGAGTTCATGAGCCATAACTGACAAATTAAGATTTGATTCAAATTAAGCGTTGACAAAAATCACAAACAAGAAAAAATATGGAAAGATGTCACAAATGAAAAGAAATGCTGGAGAAAGCAAAAAAACATGTTTTTGACAAATGCAGTGCAAATCATTAACGATGAAAAGTAAAAAAAATCATTAGAGTGAGTCAACAATTGCAGCAGAATAACAAATCAAGTTGACACAACATAAGTGCTCCAGGACTGCAGGGGGCACTCTGTGTTTGAGTAAAGCATAATTAATGGAAAGAATAACAAAGGTGGTTTTGGTTGCTTTGTTTTCTGGGTTCGTTTGTTTTTGACGCAACATTCTTCATGTCTTTACAGCTGTGCGTTACAACTTTTATTTTATTTTATCACAGCTGCTGTAGAGTATTCAATGTGCTGTGAAATATTCTAGTTTTCTGATTCTGTCTTCAGTTTTTCCTTATAAAAATCATTTGTGCCATTCCTGTGTGTTTGCTCTGGTCAGCCACTACAGTGTTTCCACTCAGGACTGAGAACATTGAGAAAACAGATAAAGCAGACAACAACTGGTGGTGACACCAGATGCCACTGAACGGCTTCATGCACACACACACTGCACACTCCTAAATCACTACAGACACAAACAGAAATATGACAAACACAGGCAGCATTTATCACAGCAGGTTTTTTGTGTTTATGAGTCCATTATCCGGTCCGTCTCCTCTGCTTAATTGTGTGCTCACATACTTAGGGTCGATAATGCTCACTGCCTGTGGCCAGAGAGGAAAGTGCAATGGTCCTGTTTGTGTGTGTGTATGTGTGTGTGAGAGTGTGTATTTGTGTATGTGCGTTCATTCAGGGACACTCAAGCAGTGTGTCACCAAAGCAGCATGAGTGGCCTTGCTTCGCATACTACCAATGCTTCTTTTATGACTTCTGCACCCTCTCTGGGGGATCAAAATGCTATAAAGCAGCATGCAACTCTTAATAGGAAATAGCCTATGGCCAGTGTGGCTCGCCGATGATTTAACACCAGTGATTTAGACCTGGAGTTACTTCTGCTGCACTCCTACAAAGAGCAACAATGACTCTGGGCGGAGCAGAGCCACTGATTTGGTGCCTGATGTGACGGATGTGATTGCACGAGGGAGAGCTGGCGGTGGTGGTGTTGGGTCTTGACACAACGATTACTGAAAACAATGGAGAAGCACAATCACACTTGAACACACCACAAAGAGCAATTACCTTTCTCTGGGTCCCGGGAAGCAAGAGGAAGTGAGAGGGGAAAGTAGGGAACAAGGGGGGAAGGATGAAGGAGGCAAGAGTGGAGCAGAGTGGTGGAAAAGTAAGGAGGGAGATACAAGTTGAAGAAAGAAAGTTGATGGGAAGTTGAGAGATGACAAAGGGGAATGAAAATAGGAGAAGAAGGTGGGATAGAACAACAAGAGAAAAAGATGATACATGTTAATACAGGCAACACACTGAGTCAGAAACAGATGCATCACTCTTTCACCTCAATCACTATCTTTCTGGAAGGTGTGTGTGCATGTGTGATTTGTCTGTACGCACAGGAGCTCAGTTTTGTGTGCTTTTCATTTCGCAGGCTTAGTATGCTGCTACTTTATGACACAGCACAGCTTTCCTGTTAAATATGCCAACACACACATACACACACACACACACACACACACACACACACACACACACACACACTCACACTCTCACACACACACACACACACACACACACACAAACACAAACACACACACACACACACCGTGTTACTGCAGCTTTTCCTCTCCCCCTGCTCCCCATTTCCCTCCATCGTTACCTCCTCTCAATCTCTCTTTCATCCTCCTTTTCGCTTTCACTCTTTAATCTTCCCTACAGCTCTCTCCATCTCTCACTTCTCTTCTCACTCTCTTTCCAAAACTGGGGAAACTGAAAAAAAGATGCAACACTGAAGAATTCATATCAACAGTGTAACTTATCATAGCCGCTCCCTCCATATATTGAGCGACGCTCTGTTATCAGACACACTACAAAGGAGGCACAGGCTGAATAAAGAACAGAGCGCTGATTCAAACATCGACTGCCTTTGATTCTTCCATGATCCACTTAGTAAGAAGAAGGGTGTGTGTGTTTGTGTGTGTGTGTGTGTGTGTGTGTGTCTGTGTGTGTGTGTGTGTGTGTGTGTGTGTGTTTGTGTGTGTGTGTGTGTGTGTGTGTGTGTGTGTGTGTGTGTGTGTGTGTGTGTGTGTGTGTGTGTGTGTGTGTGTGTGAAACAGCAGGTGGCAGATTATTTCAAACAGGAGTCTTCAGAGTTGGTTCTGCTGCTTCAATTTGTTCTCCAAACAGCTGGTGGTCGCCCAAATGCATCCACACTGACATACAAACATACTCTATACATATTGATGCTAATCAAACACATTGATATAAAAAAGCTTAAAAACTCCAACCAGCCACATGTAAATGTGTCAAACCTGTCATATTAATATGCATCTCTGCCCCTCTGATTTGAATTTCATTCATGTTTTCTTTTTTTTCTGACTCCATTTACTTCGCATTCTGCTCCATTTACTATTCAATTCCATTTGTTCAGTCAGTCACTTTAGTGGAATTGGATTTTTTGTATCCAAACTCTTAATGCCCCAGAAGCGTCTGCTGTCCATTTTACCTTGCACCACACCCTTTTCTTCTCTTGCTGCCACTCATTTCCATTTGACTGTCAGATGGAAAGTGTTGCAAATGCTCCCGTCACGGGCATAAGCATAAAATCAGACTGATTTTAAACCCAGAAAAGACTCAACTGAAAAAAGACTCAAGCATTACAATAACCATGCTGACTTTATTTCACTATGACGGCACATGACTGAGTTAACAAATGTGTCTTTATCCCTTTGTTTGCCCCTTTATTAACAATGACCCAGTGACATAACTTACCTGAGCAATGAAAACAGTAAATATCAGAGTATGGAGATTAACAATGGCTACTTTCGAAACAGCCTGCTACATACCACATACTAATGTAGTAGGCAGTAGGTATTGCCTACTACATACTGCATTTGAATTTAGTCTGTAGTATGACTGTTCTGTTTGATCTGTGTTGTAGTACGCTGAGCCAGACGTCACTGAATTTCCGGTTTTGAAAATGCGGAAGTAAACAACGGCCAAGCTGATCACAAAACTGCTTCTTTAGCATCTATTTAAGATTTAAAAATTTAGGAAGTGGTTTATATGGAATTTAATAATTTTCACAGCACATAAAAACGGAGTGCTCCCCTCAAAAAAAAGAAGAGTAAAGAAAAAGCGGAATGAGCGCTGTGCATTGTGGGAAACAGTACGAGAGGCAGACTGGTCCGATGCATACTGGAATATTTTCTCGAATCAGTAGACATCCGGGGAGTTTTGGCATACTGAAGATTTTGCGCTTGTTCACATACTGCTTACTACATACTGAATTTTGGCCAAATCAGTCGTACTGCTAGTATAGTAGGCGGTTTTGAAAACAGCCAATGACTAACCATCTAAGTTACCTTTCACTGATTAGTTAGTACCTTTCACTGAAAAAGTTAGTATCATTCAATAATCAGGCAAAAAGAGACCAACATGTATTGAGAGACCTTCCAAAGTCTTATGGCTACATTTATGCAGCACTTTTATCAGAGGCACTTTAAATGCTCATCTATCATTCTGTCATTCACCCATTCACACACACACTCAAACAGAAGGTGAGGACAAGCAGAGGTTGGGATGAAACCTGGGAAACACATGATCAGTGGGCATCACATGTGGGCCATAGCCCTGTATTATAAGTCTGGCTGTAGTGCAGTATTATAGGGATTGTATACCGGTGTTAGGTTACATCAGATAGAAGAGCATCATCTTTTTAGTAGATCCACATAGGAGAAATATGCAGTGTTAAAGTAGCAACATTTTTAGCACAGCAGAAAAAAAAAAGATATCATTAATAAGTGAACACACTAAGAATAAGTAAACAGACCGTAACTGGAGCTATAACTGGATGAAGAGTAGGAGAGGACAGAATTAAAATTTAACAAGCTTAAACCCAGTGCCTCTCTGTCTGCAATGTGTCTGTCCAAACCTCAGGCTGTATTTTAGAATAATCTATGGCATAAATACATCAAGTTTTGAATAAAAATTATGCATTCACCCAAGTTATGTTTTCAGACTGATGTTAATAACCTTCACCACGCTGCTCAATCAATGCGTGTCATTCTGCAGAAACAATGCCAGGGCAGCCAGGCCCTCAGTAAGAGGTGGCTGCTCAGAAAACTGATTTTGAACGATGATCATTTTCAGTGAGAGCTGCCCATCCCTATCAGAGACTGAACCAGCTTCATTTTCTCTGAAACAAATTTGAAACATGGCTTAAGGCAAACCAATCATGCAACTATACCGATGTATGGAACAGTCTTCTTTTCTTAATTTACTCTTGTAATGTAAGTTTTTTTAGGGGGGTGATATGGTGACAGAACTAATGAACTAAAATAAACTTTAAAAATATACTGCATGGGCTCCGATTGACCTGTAGGTGTGAATCCCATGTATACAGGCTATGGTCTTCGCTGGTTCAAGACACGACCCTTCCCTGCATGTCTTACCCCGCTCTCTGCTCCCCTCATTTCCTGTCTCTATTCAGCTGTTCTATCAATGAAGGCCACCCCCAAAATTTGAAAAGAACAAAAACCCTGTATCTTCCCAAAAGTCTGTTGTGGTGGCGGGTATATAATTATGTAATGCCAGTTATCTAATTCTGGTGGGAAATGTGGTATGTCTTTTCATCTGTCAATTTATTTGCCTGCAAAGGAGCTTGAGACTTAGCCTGAGGAGCCTTACGTGTGTGATGTGTTTCGTTATGGTCTATGAACTCTTCAACAGTTAACATTTCCAGAAAAAATATCAAGTACTTTTCAACATTGCCTCGCTGGTCTACACACTGACCTACAGAAACAAGCCCTATAGGTCGCCCACCAGCACATTAGGCATTTAGGTTTTTCCCATGAACTCTTGTAGCTGTAGTTCTCATGTCTTGAGTATAAGAAGAAATCAGGAAGTACAAAAAGCAAGAAAGTCTTTCCAGGGAGGAGGTCGGCTTTGATGGCTCTGCTAAACACAGTGGCCCTCATTTATCAAACGTGCGTCGACCGAAAACAGGGTGTAGAATTATAATTACTTATATTAAAGCCTCTAAAAGTTTCATATCAAGGATGAATAAGTTCGTTTTTTATCAAAGGATCTATAAATCAAATGTTTAAACTTCAGCTGAAGTTCAGATTTCAAACCCACGCTGCTTCAGTGACTATCACCCAGACTTGTTTTTTCTGACTCCTGTAATGCCTCTTTTCTGCCAAACAACACAGTTGTATGTTTCTACCTCCGTTGCTATGTTGTCAATCTCCAGATCAGACATGTTTCCTGTTTTTTTGCCGTAGAGCGTCCCTCCATGTCGAAATCCTGTGGGCTATCCCGGCTGAACTGTGAATAATTAGGAGCGTAATATTTAAATGACGATTGTTTTCAGCCACCACATTTATCAAGACCCGATCATTCGTACGCTGGGATTGGTCAGATACGAATGTTTCATAAATCACACGTGTGTCCTGTCGTAAGACCAATTCTGCGCTCAGATCTGCACCCGTTTCACACAAGATTGATAAATGAGGGCCACTGTCACCCAGGAGAGCCTTGTCAGTGTATCGTGTGTAAACATAAAGTCAGCGCTGACCTCCTTTTGTTAAGGTAAGTTAAGTTTCAATATAACTGACTTATTTCAACACAAACTGTGATCTTTCACCACATGCTACAGAGTAGGTTGGTACCTAAAACCAAGCAACTGCATCCATTTCACAACATTAACATGTCCCAGGTGTTATGTTATCTTGTGTCATTCGGTGAGGCATTTCCAGCCCGCCTCATGTGTCATTTAGCAAGGAGAATATATTGGTCTACATGTTTGACAGACTGCAAAGGAGAAATAAAGAAATATGTTAATATTTCAATGATTTCGCATGTAAAGTAGACAGAGCCGACGAGAGGTGTGGAACCACTGAACACTATCTTTGTGAAGGCAGGAAAAGAGGAGAGATATGATAGCTCGCAGAGACATTAAGGTTTGTTTCTCCCTGACCTCAGCTAACACACAGGGGTTACACGAGGTAAAGACAGACAGGCAGTAAATCAGCCAACATCTAAAAATGAATGACACATGGACCTGAGAGATGTTGGAAGAGTTTTTGGCAGGAAAGTGAAGAGACATAGATAAAAACGTCGAGAGAGAGGAATGATGGAGGCAGGAAGCCAAGGAGCCAAAAATCAAAAAATGGGAGTGTAGCAGAGAGGAATGGGAACAAGGTGTGAGACTCAGGGGGGCTGGATGGAGGAGGAAGAGGTGGAGAGAAGAAAAGGAGAGGTAAAAAGAGGTATGAGATGAAAGGTATGAAAGCTCCAAAGCAGAGAGATGAGTTAAAGCAAGACTCCCACCCCTCATGTTGTTCTTTTTCTCTCCCTGTGTGCTCCACATATTTCCAGAGCTGAGAAAGGAGGACTGACTCACTACTACCCATCTCTCTTTGATCCTGATGGCTGTGAGGCAGGAGAGGATGCGTACGACTCACAGTTTGAATTAGTTCATGGCTGTACTTGTATCGTGTTGAACCAGGGTTTAAGTAAGTGGCACAGAACCGTCAATGAGAACAGGTCTGACATCAGACACCCACTGCTGTAGTAACATTAGCATATGTACCACTGAATGAAAATCCCACCCTCACATACCTCAACTCTGTCCCAGTTTGTTGTTTCAATGCCTCGTTTTGATCCTTTTTTTATTTCATTTCTCGTTTTAGACGCCTTTTAACTGCAAAAATTCTGTCATTCATCTAAGTGCAAAACAAGTCTTTGTGTAAGGTGTATAAATGTCAAACGATGATACTAAATGGAAAAAGAGAGAATGTGTAAAGAGAATCTATAATGTAAAACAGCCGATCACTGATGCTGAGTTTGCCTCTCTTGTACTGGTTTTCTGCATGATTAAGACAATTGGTTGTTAGCATAGATTCTAAAAGGCTGCAACTCAAACCCGATTTACTCGTCTCACATTTCAGCAAATATTCTTGTGGTTTAATGCAGGTTGTAGAAATGATGAGCTGAAGTTAGGATCTTCCTAAATGTGCATGCCAAATAGCAAAGCAAGCTTCTAATGCCGATGAATGCAGAGTTAAACACCACGCCACAGGCAGATGGGTGAATGTGCTGCTATTTTGTATTGTAGTGACAGCACATCATGCCTCGTCACATCAATTTGTGTGTATCTGTATTCTCACTTTAGTCTGAGCATAAATGAGCAGACTGTCAGAGTTAATGTCCCCTGCAGTGTTTATTCTCAGTGTTGCAAGTGCAAAAAGCTAATCCCTGTCTTTTTTTTTCACGAGTTAGTAACTGCAGTATCTTTTCTGCATGTCTGCACTGACTCATACCTCGATTAGTGTCAATACCAGAAGAATATACTCTGACACAGAAATCTCCTTCTGCAAAAATATTGAAAATAAATACATTCTTCATGCTAGCTTGATGTTGATGTACTCCAGTTGATGTCACATTGTTTATTTTTGACCAGCTAATGGCCCATCTAATAGGTTTAAGTCATTTTGAGTACTTTCTGGGTGTCATTTCACACAAATTGCCTAAACTGGTTTGTATCCTATAAACATGTTTTTCATTTTCTTTTAAGCACAGATGTGACTGCCTTCATACTGCAAGCCTTAATGCTCAGTCCAGATTTATTGCTTGGATCTGATTTTTTGGATTGCCTGTTCACATTGCCTTTCAAAAGTGGTCTGTATCAGATTCCCATGTGAACTTGTCACAGTCCTGATCTGACCTGAAAAAGAACAACAACAAGCACGTGACATGCAGCACAGCATAGGTGTTTCTAGACCATTTTTGGGGGTGCTGAAGCATCCCTAAATTGAATCCCAGCACCACTAAAATTTGAGAGATTTTATTTTATTACTGTATGTCCTTTTTAACAAGCTAGAAAAGTTTCAAAACCATACAGTACTTGGTTGAAACGTAATATTTTAACAACAAAAAAACAGCAGCACCAAAACTTATCAAATTATATACTACAGACAAGAAGGAAAAAGGCAGAGAAAAGCATTTAAAGGTACATTTATGTTAATGTGAATTAGATGTTGTGCATTGCATTCCAAAAAATAACTCCAATGCCAATTTTTTGTATTTTTGGTACTCACTATAGGGGGCTGGTTTACTCCAGAAACATACATACTGTTTATGAATATGTTGAGGAGCTGCTGTATCAAAATGAGTTGTCTTTCCCCAGAAATTAGTGTTACCATATGTTTCTTTTATGATTCCAATCCATTTCTCTTTTGCTGTGGCTCAGCATTTAAATAACCTTCATCAGATTTGATGGTTTAGTCACAGACTTTCCCAAAAAGTGTTAGACTTTTCTTTCTCAAATGTGGGAAAGAAATTGCGTTAAAATGTACAAAACAGTGAAATGTATCTTGCCTGGCCGGGCAGCTCTCTGTGTGCTCAGCACCCCTAAACATCTGATCCTAGAATCGCCCCTGTAGCACAATGTTTATTGATGGAAACACAGCCACTAGCTGAGGTTTATGGTTTCACCCAGAAATTGATGGTACATTAATGAGCAGAGAGTAGTGAGGAGGAGGAAGAGGAGAAAGAGAGCCACAATTTAATGACGACTATTATTGTTTTTCATCGATTGTAAGTGATTCCCGCTCATGCTCCTGCATGTTCCGCCAGCGCAGAACTGAGATGAGTGTCACTCAAAAGTTGCAAAATAATCAACCTGTGTTTGATGTAGACCTGATTCTCATATGAGCAAAAAGAGATGCAGTGTGAATGGAGTAATAGAGACAAAATGTCAGCTGACATAGAATAATGAGAAATGAGAGTTTGCTTTAACATACAGAGGACAGCAGTCTGTCACCCATGAGAGGTCAAAGGTCAGTGTTGTCCCTTATGGGTTTACTCTTTACTGAACTTCACCCATAGACTGTATAAATAATGGACGTAGTATCCGTGACATCACCCATCTGTTCCTGAGTGCTGTTTTGAAGCTAATCGACAGCTGCAGCCATATTGGAAATGCGGAACTCAACCAGGCAGATTGTGACGTAAAGAGGCGGAATTTGAGCCTCCTAGCCAACAGCTATGTGTTCCCGTCCGGGAGTCAAGTCAGTCATGTCCTTATATGGGCAAAAACTCGTAATCTTAATACAGACCTGATCAAAATCTTAAATCCAGTTGAAAAATTGCTAGAATTTGCATTTTGCACATTTGGATCTTAATGAGGTTTTAAGTAGAGCTACAATATGCAAAAGCAAGAAGGGGGAGTGAAACAAAAAGCACTTTGAAAAAGTAATTTATTGAAAACAACAATTAAACTGAAATAGGCTGTTTATCAGCTGATCAAAAGTTTAAGACCACAGGCTATAAAAGCCAAGCAAGGCCTCTCGCAGCGTGCCATTGCTGCTGAGGTTGGACGCAGTAAGACAGTCATTCTAAATTGTTTGAAAGATACTGAGCATTATGGAACAAAAAAGTCAAGTGGTAGACCCAAAAAAATTACACCAGCGCTGAGCCGGAGGATCCGATTGGCTGTCCGTCAAGACACAGGGCGGTCTTCGACCAAAATTAAGGCCCTTACTGGTGCCGACTGCAGCGCAATAACCATCAGACGGCATCTGTGGGAAAAGGGTTTCAAAAACAAAAAACGAATTCAAAGACCTCTTCTCCTTCAACGCCACAAAACTGCCCGTTTAGACTTTGCCAGGGAGCATCAAACATGGGACATTGAAAGGTGGAAAAAAGTTTTATTCTCTGATGAGAAAAAATTTAAACTTCACGGTCCAGATGGCTTCCAACGTTACTGGCATGACAAGGAGATCCCACCTGAGATGTTTTCTACCCGGCACAGTGGAGGGGGGTCCATCATGATCTGGGGTGCTTTTTCATTCAGTGGAACACTGGAGCTTCAGGTGGTGCAGGGTCGTCAAACGGCGGTTGGTTACGTACAGATGTTGCAGCGGGCATCCCTCATGACTGAGGGCCCTCGTCTGTGTGGTAACAGCTGGGTTTTTCAACAGGACAACGCTGCAGTTCACAATGCTCGCTTGACGAAGGACTTCTTCAGGGAGAATAACATCACTCTTTTGGACCATCCTGCATGTTCCCCTGATTTAAATCCCATAGAGAACATTTGGGGATGGATGGCAAGGGAAGTTTATAAAAATGGCCATCAGTTCCAGACAGTTGATGCCCTTCGTGAAGCCATCTTCACCACTTTGAGCAATGTTCCCACTAGCCTCCTGTAAACACTCGCATCAAGCATGCCCAAACAAATTTTTGAAGTGATTAACAAGAACGGTGGAGCTACTCATTACTGAGTCCTACTGAGAACATTTTTTGTTCTGGTTTGGAGAGTTTTTTGTCATTTTTTGAGCGATGGTCTTAAACTTTTGATCAGCTGATAAACAGCCTATTTCAGTTTAATTGTTGTTTTCAATAAATTACTTTTTCAAAGTGCTTTTTGTCTCACTCCCCCTTCTTGCTTTTGCATATTGTAGCTCTACTTAAAACCTCATTAAGATCCAAATGTGCAAAATGCTAATTCTAGCAATTTTTCAACTGGTCTTAAGATTTTGATCAGGTCTGTATCTTCTGAACAGTCGCGTTAGATAAAAATTCACCCCCCGTACAGTGTGTGTACGGGGCCAAGCCGTTTTTTGAACCAGGCTGTAAACATGTTCATTAATGCAGCAAATTGGTGTCTTTGTGGTTTCTGGTGTTTCTGAAGCTAGCCTCAAGCGGATTCTCGATGTATTGCAGTTTATAATACTTCTGCATGGGCTTCATAGTGAGACCGTAGGTTGCCGCTTGACTTCATCACATAGCAGAAGTAATCTAATGCCACCAAGCAACATCTGGAACTGCAAAACTGAGTCACCACAACAGAGCCAAAAAATTGCCAAAAAATTACTTTAACCAAGCATCCTAATCTTATTGCGCTTTTATAGTCTGTCTGACTACTCAAAGCGCTTTTACACTACTCGTCACATTCACCCATTCATACTCATTCACTCACTAATAGTAGAGGCTGCTATGTAGTGAGGGATCATCAGTGTTAGCTACTCTCATTCATACACATTCACACACCGCTGAACAACAGAGGGAGCAATTCGGGGTTCAGTGTCTTGCTCAAAGACACTTCGGTATGTGTCCGCAGGAGCTCGGATCAAACCGCCAACCTTCCAATTGATAGACAACCAACTCTACCCACTGAGCCACAGCCGCCCCTGAGCCGTTGTAGTCTAACTCAGGTATGTCAGTGGCATTAAAACAAAGCAGACAAGTTTTATCGTTATCAAACAAACACACCAGTCTGATCACGACACCACGACAGTTTTTCCATAGGGGCTAAAAATCGACTCAAAATGAAAGTTATAGAAATCTTTAAGAACATCTAAAAATTCCCAGGGACTGAGAAACATCTGGAAAACTGCTCCCTTTTCATTTCTTACTCTGTACGAATTTCAATTTTCAAATGTTGTGCTCTTCAGCTTTAA
Organism: Notolabrus celidotus; assembly: GCF_009762535.1. NCBI lineage: Eukaryota > Metazoa > Chordata > Actinopteri > Labriformes > Labridae > Notolabrus > Notolabrus celidotus. The sequence goes on along the minus strand of NC_048279.1, from coordinate 19,104,099 downwards.
CATCTACTTTCCTTGACAACAGTGTGATTTAAATACAAGCGTTTGTGAAACCCTGTAAAAAGGACTTCTTCACTCTGAGTCTTCAGGTGCTTATATGGTGAGATAAAACACCAGAGAAGCTGTGCTAAAAGTTTTAAGAGGCAGTGAAAACAGCACAATTGAAACTCGTCCCCCGTCCGCTCTGCTGTATTTTCTATGCTCCGTAACTTCCAGTATCGCTCAGCAGAGACTCGTGTTCTCTCCCAACCATCTGTCACGCTCACACCAACACACAGAGCACCGTGGCATCACACACACTTCACTCAGACTTCAATTATCAAACAGCTTTACAGAGTGTCTGGGTAGTGCTTGGCGATATGCTAATGCTCTTACATATGCTAATAGCTCAGCCAGATGCTGATTAGAAATGTCTGAGGAGGAAGCTCCTGTGACTCTGCTGTCAGTGGATAGCAGACAGCCAGGTGTGTGTACACTGTGCGTGTGTGTGTGTGTGTGTATGTGTGTGTATGTGTGTGTGTGTGTGTGTGTGTTAGACTTATTGACTGAAAGTATATGGGTAACTCTATGACTGCTGACAGGGTTGTGCCTTTGGCTTAAGTCCAAAGTGGATGTTGACATGATCTAGTTTCAGAGTGAGATTCATCACAAAAAAGAGAACAAAAGCTGGTGTGTGTGATTTAGAGGAATGCCCCTTTCATCGCACTGCAAAGAGAATACCAAAACACCTGGCAGGTTTTTTTAAACTCACCAGCTTTCCCTTTTTGAATTTTTCTTCTTTAACCCTCCTGTTATGTTCGTTCCTCTGGAACAGCAATAATGCCCCTGGGTCAGTTTGACCCGGGGTATATTCAATTATCCAAAAGTGTCAGAACCCCCAAAAAATCCCAATACACATTTTTTTTATCTAATTTTAACTCCATTACTAACCATTTAAATCAAGATTTAGTCCATTGGTGTTTTTTAATCCTCACAGATTATGGTTCAATGAGGATAACTCACATGTTTTTTTATGAAATTCATGTTAAAACTTTTTTTAATGTACATTGGAAAGACCATAATATAAATACAATAGTTTTACATGACATAGATTTTTGTTTATTTTATTTATTTTCATTTTTTATGAAGTGATGTTGATAAATTAACACGACACCTCTACTGTCACATGCTGCCCAGATTTTTATGCTGCATTTAGCTGGTTTGGAAGGCATATATTGCCTAAAATAGACTTTAAAAAGGGTCAATTTGACCTGCAACATAACAGGGGGGTTAAAAAGCTCTACCTTTTTTGCACCAGCGTGAGACTCTTTGTTTTTAAGTCTATTTTAAACTCTAATGCAGCATAACATTATCATCCCTGTAAAGAAAAGCACTGTGCAATTTCCTTAAGTTGATAATTAAAATCAACACAAAGGGCAAAGTAAACACATAAAATGCGACAGTAATATTCATAAAGATTATAAGACGCAGTAAATCCAGCCTACAGCTCTCAGTTTAAGTGCGGGAAAAGAAACATTTATGCCGTCAAAGCTTGGAATATTATTTGTTATTACCTTACTCTGTTGATGGTCTTTTGTAATCCAAGCGTTTTCCCCTGGGAAATTCTTTAGATTTATTTGTCCAAACCTAATAAACATTGCCAAACACTGCTGTGAGTGTTCCCTTTTTAAAATTGGACCCCTGAGTGCTGATAATTGTGTTTGCAGGAAGCAGCATATGTTGCTGTTGATTTAAGTTAATTGTGGTTTATTGTAATGGAATGTAGAATATAGCGATAAAAGAAAAACAATAAAAATCAACAATAAAAGTAGATATAAAAGATGCAAAGTACACACTTTAAGGAGCCATTAGTTGTGCTGTACTGAGCTGCTGACAGATATCGATTCAGTTTTACACTGCAGCACTATTGATGATATGTTAGCGTCCACTATCTGGTATTTATAGAGCTGTCTGTAGTGTGCTTAGATATCCAATATGTTAATTAGAGCCTCACTAATACTGGGATCTTGAGGACTTTACCATTACCAATATTCTTGAATAAAAAAATCAAACATTGATACATAGTGGATAATTAGTTGTTCTATTAACACTTTTGGGGGGAACTCTTAACCCTTTTTGCTCCAGGACCAAAAAGTGTTAGCATCTTTGAATCAAAAAAGGAGGTGAGGTACTTTTTATTGATTTGACTCTACATTGGATCAAAAGTCAACTATTGAAAATGAAGTATTTGCAAAAGCATCATAAGTAATACAATAAGAGAAGCCACTACTCATTGATGATCCATAACCTTATGTTGACGCTCACATGTTGACTGGTTTGTGAAGTAGACGGTTTGCCATCAAGGCTGTTTGCTTTGTTAACAACTTGTCATTAACAAGGTAGACAAATGTAAAGTCTATCTTACTCTTAAAGGTACAGTGTGTAGAAATGGGAATATTTAGTGATGTCAGATTCTAGATTGTACCGTCTCTCCCTTCTGTGGGAAAAGCGACAGTGGCCTTTGAGTACAAAGAACACCTGTGCTCCATTTTTCTATCAAAAACAACTATTAATACGAAGCCTTTTGCACACAATAACCATGCTCTTTTTTTCAACTCAACAGTGTATTTTGAATACAAAGGTGCGTATAGTCTGTCTGTTCTGACAAACTTATGACTTCAAACTGACTCAAATTCATCACAAAAAATGTTTAATGAGTTGATGTATCAGCTTTTTTTTTATTGGCTTCCTTTGTTTGGTCATTAAGGCAATGTCCCCTCCCTTCTTGCAGTCCATGGAAAAGTATAATAAAAAAACAAGGAGTGGTTACAAGCAGGTTAATTAGCTCAGTCTACTTTTAAGACTGAGAGATGTTATGTTAAGTAATAGTGAGATAGCCTAAACATCACAAACCTTTCAAGTCAGAACCTAGGTTGTCACTTTTTTTCTAGTGTGTTGATCAAACAAATGAGATGTGTGGTGAACTCTGTGTTGGTGGTCTTTTTTTTATTTCAGACGGAGCCAGACAGATGGCATAATGTTTCATGCACAGCCAAAGTAATACTCTCCCAGCTCCAGAAGCAAAAATGCAAATTTGACATAAGCAGCCGTATTTTTATCTAAGTTTTAGCAAGAAAGCACATTTCCTAAAGCTTCAATTCTAAAATGTTTAAGTATTCCTAAAGTCGTGGGGCGGCACAATGACGACAAAGAGTCTATGGAGAGGGATTTTAGAGTTCATTTGGATCCAACCAAACATTACACCACTAAAACCTCCACAATCCTCAGCGGCTCTGGAGTACTTACAGCCTGTGCGACAATCGAGCGAGGTAAACCCCTGTGCGACCTGATGAATAAGTCATGGCCCATAGTCATTTGGTCTAATGTTGAATGTTTGTGCGTAATTACCTCTCTTCACTGTAAACTTGTTTACAGCACCAAGATGAGCAGCAAAATGAGCATTCAGAGCCAGAAGGCACATCACAGGAGGAGGAGGTGGAGGAGGAGGAGGAGGAGAAAGAAGAAGCCCTCTTTGCGTCTTTGTATCACATGACACATTATTCACACCCACAGACAGATAAAAACACAATCACAAGCATCATCATACCCTAAGGCAGCAAAGAAGTAGGACAGAAATCAAGTAGAAATGAAAATCAAACTGTTGTCTACGGTGTATTGAACAGCGAAAGTAGCACACAATGCTGCTCGTGTCATTTGACAGACAGGTGATGTTGTTTACAGCAGCTAAACCTCGGCTTGATTAAACTTACAGCACCTCTGAGCATTTTCTAAGAAAAGAGTCTTAAAGTTGATGGTGAAAATTAGTGTTAAACTAAGAGAGAAAAACACACTTTATGTTCACGCAGCTTTGTGACCCAATTCCAGACGTTCAGAGAGAGAGGGAGGGGCGACAAGCTGAGGGATGGGTGCACACACACCGTACTCATGAGTCAACACTTGTCGTATTTCATTACATATTTAAGAGCAGTGATAGGCGGGTGGGCGAGCGAATTGGAGAGACAGCAAGTGCGTGCATGTATGTGTGTGTGTGTGTGTGTGTGTGTGTGTGTGTGTGTGTGTGTGTGTGTGTGTGTGTGTGTGTGTGTGAGGGCGGGGGGATGAGGGACGGCACTGAAAAATAGGGATTCTGGGTGGGTGAGTGAGGGAGAAAGATGATGTCCTGCTGTTCTCTCTGCTCTTGATCATTAATACATCACACTGCACTGCACTGGAGTGTGCAAGTGTGTGTGTGTGTGTGTGTGAGTGTGTGTGTGTGTGTGTGTGTGGGGGAGCTTCCATTGGTGTGTCTGTGTGTGATTTGGCACGCAATCACCAATATTCTCAACTGAGACAAAGCTTCAGTGAGATGTCACATCAGCAATATGCTCCCATTCATGTATGTTACTGATGTGTGAGTGTGTGTGAGAGAGAGAGAGAGTGAGAGAGATAAAGAGAGTGTGTGGGAGAATGCAGGGATTGGTGTTGAGTTAGCGCACAGCTCAGCTCACAGTGCAGTTGGGACCATGCTGGATACATGTAACCTAATTAGCTGCATTTGCCATGAATCATTATGTTTCAGGCGCATGGTAATAAGCAGCCTCTCTTTACCTCTGCTGGGAGAGATTCTTCTGGAAATTCACCAAAACACTGGGAAAAGGCATGTTTTTTTCTGACTAATGCTGAATGGCAAGTTCATTAACTGGATAGATGATTTATAGAAAATTAGTTCAAAAACTTTTTGATAATTAGAGAGCAAAGATTTGAAACTTTTGCAGCTTTAAGAAGCTTTTCTTGTCTTGTGTGGCAGCAGAAGGATCATTCTTGGAGTAAAGACTGTCTCTGGATAAAAAGAAGCTCTTCAATGGTATCAACTTGGGCCAAGGGATACAGAAATATTTCATTCATTGAATCATTTATGTTATGGGAAAAATGTACTTTAAAAAATTATCTGCAGTTTCAGAGTAGCTCTGTTCAATACACAGAAAAATAACAGTACATGGCGGCTTGTTAAATTATTCCAAACTGATGACTTAAACACACTGTGAGGATTTTTTTGACTGGTTTTGAAACACACTTAAATAAATTATAATGCCCCTTAATGACCTTCAAAAGCAAACAAGACCATCAAGAAGAAAACATATTTCTTTACACACCAACCAGCCACAAGATTAACACCATGCGTCTAATATGTTGTGGCCACTTCCTTAGTCCTGGCCTGATGAGACATGGACTCCCATTCGATCTCTAAAGGGGTGCTGTGGTATCTGGCACCAAGAAGTTAGCAGCAAATCCTTTAATTCCTGTAAGTTGCGAGGTGGGGCCCATGTGAATTGGAATTAATTGCCCACATTATCCCACAGATGCTCCATTGGACTGAGATCAGGGAATGAGGAAACTGCTTCCACTGCTCTGTAGTCCAGTTCTGATGCTTTCGGTGATGGAGAGGAGTATGCATGGGCACCCTATAATTACAAAGCCCAATCAGTGGTGGACAGTAACAAAGTCAATTTACTTGAGTACAGTACTTAAGTAAATTTTTTGAGTGTCTATACTTTACTTGAGTATTATTTTTGGGGGAAACTTATTACTTTTACTCCACTACATTCAGAAGACAATTATTGCTCTTTTTACGCCACTACATTTCTATCAGTGCTCTAGTTACTCACTACTTTTGCTTTGAAGTCAGCTCATGAATTTGTGGAGCAAACACAGAGCAGATTTCACTCAGATCAGGCAGTTCATTTAGAGGTGGTAATGATGGCTATAACTCTCCACCTGAGCACCCATGGTCATATCTTCAGCCCCTGTTAGAGGTTTTTGAAATGAAGAATGAAACGTATCATTTGAAATGTTCTCCCTGTTTCCCACTCTGCCCAAACATACAAACATTCACTGTCAAACCTAAGAAAATGTGTTGAGCAACATAACATTTGTTTAATTCCAGATGAACATTTCAAACTAAGGTGTCTGTGCTTGGAGTAATTTAGTTCCTGTTTTATTACATGTTATAGTTTTTAGAGATTTCAAGTAATGGTTTCTAAATAAACAGAATGTAACAGAATGTACTCTTTTGTATTCTTGCCTGCTTTAATGTATTTTGAAAATACAACGTTTTGAGATTTTTTAAGAAGTACTTTGAATACTTAAGTATTTTTAAAAGGAAGTACTTCAGTACTTTAACTCAAGTAATAATCTGACAGAGCAACTTTCACTTGTATTGGAGTAATATTTGACCTGGAGGATCTATACTTTGACTTAAGTAATGAAGCTGTGTACTTTGTCCACCACTGAGCCCAATACACAGTAAACTGCAATGCACTTTGTGTCCTGACACCTTTCTTTCATGACCAGCATTGACTTTTAAAAAAATGTGAGTTCCAGCTGTTATGTTTATTGGACCACACAGGCCAGCCTTCTCTCCATATGTACATCAGTGTACTCATGACCCCTGCAGACTGGTGGGACACAAGAGCTGCAGTTTTAGAGATGCTTTGACAAAACTCAGGGCAGAGATGGTCTGGGGGATGAGGGAATCTTTGCCCTGTTGACACTCTAATTTAATTTAATAGTTAAAGTTGCATCAATTAGGATCTATTGATTTGGACATCAAAATATGATCAAGAGCTGCAGAAACATTTTGAATAATAATCATGAAAAGGGATAAATTCATACCCTTTGCTGTCACTCTGTTGATATTAATCATTAGAATAAAATGTGATATTGATCCTGAAATAACTAAGGGGAGATTTATTCGTCATCTAATATATCTATTCTGCTAGGTATGTCAACAGCTGCCTAACTGAAAACATGCTCAAAAATCCTCCATCCAGCACATCCAGACATGTTGAGTATTCAAATAAATTCAGCTGGAGCAGTCTGCGGCCACCCCAGTTGCCTGAATAGATTGACGGGCTACAGGCAGCACCAAGTGTCCCGCTGTGTTCAGCCCTGTGTGATCAGTGAACATCAGCATCACCTCGCATCGCTGCCCGCCGCAGCCTGGACCAACCAGGAGTTTATCGGGGGGAGATTTATCGGCTGGTGGGCCCAGGGAGGGAGGGGATCTATAGGTGGACCGGGGGGAGTAATCCGTCAGAAAGACAGGGATTACAGCAGGTGTGCCTAACAATGCTAATGTAAGAGAGAGGGGGAAGAAGGAGAGGAAGGAAAGGAGATAAAGAAGAAATGTTGTGGGCTTTTTTTAGGCTTCTTGTGTACCTGGGTGTCTTTGTTTGTAGTTCTGTAAGAGTGTGTGTCTGAGTGTGTGAGACATATGACTCCTCGCCGCAGAGTGAGTGCGGGGATACTACTATAGCTATAATGACCCTTTGGAGAGTGAGCTTTTCTGGGTGGCAGAGTGGACACATCTTGACACAAAGTGCGTGCATGTGTGTCGCAGAAGTAGGAGTGATGGATTGTGAGTAGATGTAAGGAGCTGACGTGGAGGAGCGATGACTTGCAAAGGGGGCGAAGAGGGAAGAGGTTGGGTGTAGGGCTCAAAATCAGAGCAGGAGTGGGAAGGAAAAAGCAATCAATCACTTTGGCATCTATCGAGTGGGTCGAGGTGTTGGGGCTGCGTCCCGTCAGAGGGGGCCATGCATGTTAATTAAGCTGACTGGAGGATTGACATGAGCAGAGATGCTGTGACTGAACTGGAAGGACTGGGAGAGTGACAGGAAAGACCAAAACATGCACATACAAACTCAGTTAAGTTGACATAAATGGAGGTGATTGCTGAAGTGTATTCATTGTTAAAATATTAATGATACTGGAGGCTTGCGTGTCCCTTCCCCTCTCTTCTTTCTATCCTCTCTCATTGTTTTTTGCATGCCACAGCTGTCCACAGACGGTCAACATTAGGGGGGAAAAATAAGTGAGGGCTGTGGGGAATAAGCAAGCGGAGTCCCATTGCTGCCCGCTAATGAATATGAATGAAATGTGTGTTTGCAGTGTGTCTTTTTGTGCACCCATCACTGGTGTAAAAAGCTCACCATAGTTTCACTTTGATGGCATGAAAAACTCACAGAAATCAGCGTGTATAAATGGCGTATATCACAGTGGCACTCACCCAGTGTTGTCTCAATCCTAATAAGTGTCAAACGCCAAGGACGAGAAAACAAGCTGCAACTGCCCTACTGATGCTGTAAATCATCTCACTCTGGCTTTTTGTTCTGCGCTTAGTGTTCCCCTGCTCATTCCTCATAGTTTAAAAACAAGGAGAGAGAGAAAGAGATGCCACATACGGGTACAAATATGTATTTATCTCACACATACACACACCTTTACATAGGTGTGCATCCTCGGTTTCACAAATTCTGAAAGCAGCACAAGATGGATGTGTCAGAAATAGTTATACTTTGGCTCTGCAGAATACACACAGACACACACACACACAAACACACACACACACACACACACACACACACACACACACACACACACACACACACACACACACACACACACACAGGCATGAACCAAGTGCAATATCAAACCGCTCAAAACAGCCGTCACACACACACTTTGAAAATCCCTGCAGCACATTCAGACTCTTTAATCCTGTCTTTCTCAATCCCTCTCTTTGCCTACTTCATCCCTCTTTCATTCTTAACTCTTATTTTGTGGAAACCTGCTGCTGCCTGCTTGCATCCCTACACCTGACACACACAGAGAGGGGAGACAAACAGGGAGAGATCAAGGAGGGAACAGCGAGAGAGAGAGAGAGAGAGAGAGAGAGAGGAGAGAGAGAGAGAGAGAGAGAGAGAGAGAGAGAGAGACAGAGAGAGAGAGAGACAGAGAGAGAGAGAGACAGAGAGAGAGGAAGTACACAGCCTGAAGCCAAACACACAGCAGGGGGCCGTGAAGTTAATGAATGTAAAAATAAAAGACAAGCTAATAAATGAAAGTAGGGCTGTGAGATGCAGATAGAAATCAGCAGAGGGGGGGAAGACGGGGGCTCATGTTGAGACTCAGACAGAGGCAGTAATGGATGGTTTAAAGTTGAGGGATGGATGGATGGATGGATGGATGGATGGATGGATGGATGGATGGATGGATGGATGGATGGATGGATGGATGGATGGATGGATGGGTGGGTGGGTGGATAAGGAGAGCTGGAGGAGTGAATAAAAAGATAGGGGTACTCACACAGGCAGACATCCTCACTCGGATACAGACCACTGCTTCCCTGCCTTGTTAGCTCCTCCGCCCCGGTGACATTGCTTCAGCCCCCTCTAACCGTGATACCCAGGGGTAGATCTCTCACTCCTTTTTTTCCCTTCTTTTTCTTCTTTTTTTTAGATCCTCAAGAACTCATTTCCCTCTTTTCTCCCCTTCCCCCCTCTTAGTCTCTCTCTCCTCCTTCTCCTTCTCTTCCCTCTGCAACACCTTTTCCCTCCTTATCTTCCTCTACACTCGGCTTCCTTTGCTTCTCTCTCTGGGTCCGAAGAGTCTCCTGCAAAGTCCTGTTCAGCACCAGCAGGGAAGCATGCGCTGCTTCTTCCTCTCCCACCACTCTCTCTCTCTCTCTCTCTCTCTCTCTCTCTCTCTCTCTCTCTCCCTCACTGTTCCCTCCTTGCTCTCTCCCTGTTTGTCTTTCAGATTCTTCCACCCTATTTCTCAGTTGCTGCCGTATCTTTGTCTCTCCCTCTCTTGTGTTACTGAAGCAGAAAAAAAAGGGAAGGCTCATGACAGGACAAAAAAAGAAAGAGAGGCAGAAAGAAGAGAAGAAGAGAAGGCAGAGCTGTGCAGCCAATGGTATGAGAGGGGTGCAGAGAGGGCGCTGGAGACAAAGAGTAGAAATAGCGAATGCGTTACAGACAGAATAGAGGGGATGGGAAGTGGGGTAAAACAACAGACACACCCACTCATTCAGCAGCATCGCACACACACACGCACACACACACACACACACACACACACACACACACACACACACACACACACACACACACACACACACACAGAGTGCTCCAGATTTAGACCTATGACTTCATCAGCTTCAGCCCACGTGCACACACACACACACTCATGCAAACATGTGTACACGCACACACAGGTGTGCACATTGTCGGACTTGCTGAGTGCTCCAGATTTAGCCTCATGACTTCATCGAGGAGCAGAACACCCCCACCCCCCACTTCTCCTCCTTCCTCGCTCAGCTTAAGAGACAGGGGGACTCATTCATATTGAATCAAGCAGGAGGAGAGAGAGAGAACATCCAGGACAGGACGGGGAATACTTCTCAGAAAGATGGAGAGAGAAATAGACAAGATGGAGAGAAAGATGGATGGAGAGAGCAAAGGGAGCTTCAAGATATCCTCCATGCACGCATGCAGATGTCCTATCTTTAACTCTCTGGTTTCAATTCTGTGCTCACTTTTTTCAATTTCTTCATCTTTCCCCCCTACATTTTCAGCCGAATACTACACACACACACACATACACACACACACACACACACACACACACACACACACACACACACACACACACACACACACACACACACACACACACACACACACACACACACACACACACACACACACACATTGTTCAGGCTAGTCATTCTGTCACATGTCAGCACTCTGCTTCTGTGTTTCACACCCCGGTCATACACTTTGCAGTTTGAAGAAGTGTCAGCTGAACACCTCTTTTCTACAAGATTTATGAACCTGGCTTCAGGGACTAGCTCCCATTCAGGGGTGAACAGTCTGTGTTTTTAGATCATTGTTGAAGGGTTGAGGTTACATTTTCCCTAAACCAGTAAACCAGTGAAGGTATATAGTAAAGATCTGTGTGATAAATAAATTAACACAAAACAACTTATTAAAAAAAACTATCAGCAAGACATCCAGCACATTGTACTGTGAGAGATTGACCTCAGAGAGTCAGCTAAACCTAACTACACACAGAGACTGCACCTTTCACATTTTATAAAGCTTTCCAAGGGGGCAGATCTGTCCAGGATAATTTCACACACCCTTCGCAAAGGTTATTTTTTCTACTTAGATAAAAGACAAAAAACTGGAATGAAGGAGCTTATATTTTTGTAATGTGGAAGATTTTGTGAAAGTTCTTTTTCAGCCTCCATATCAAAGGACAGTCAAAGAGAGACAATATGGTTGTAAGAAGGCAGCAGGGAATGATATGCAGCAAGAGGTGATGCAGGAAGTCAAACCTGTGGCCAGTGTGACCACGGCTGTAGTTTCTGTGTATGAGGCATTCGTTTCTACCACTGAGATCACACAGATATCTAAATGTATAGAATCTTTACAACAGAGGAGATGAAAATCAATGGTTAAAATCGTGTTATTCCTGTCATTAACTTCTTTTACACTCGGGTCTAAAATAATCTTTTATGATTTGGCTTTGTGAATGGGGACAATGTAAAAGTAGAGACAAGAAGCTGAGAAGTGTCCTCATACCTTAGTTTACTAAGATGCACTCTGTCAGCAAGATGCACAGACTTTGATTATAGTGCACTCTAGTGGCGTGTTTATGGTATTCCGACCTCTAGGAGAAAAACATCTTCATATCTTGGACATACATTACAGTTTTTCTCGATTGTTTCCACACAAATACTGGTACTTGAGACGCAATGACCACAACATGTAACCCATACAACAACCCCCTGAACCAATGCTGCTAAACTACAAGCACAATTCCTGCTTTAAACTCAAATTGTGGTTCTAAAACACACTTTTTTTCAAAACACTATTCACAATTATTTGCATTTGGCACAATTTTCATGAAGAAAATCTCTAGTTTTCACAAGGAACACACTGTCATTCAAAATCTAAGGTTAATTGCCCTACTATGCACAGACTCATTACATGGGAAAACATGTGATGTGGATGAGGTGCTGTGGCCAGACCGAAACAGAAGAGAGGACGCAGCATAGTTTTTTTTTAACTGTAACTGTAGACAGTAAATTCTTATGTTGTTTTGTATGTAGACCACTGTATGTGCAACTTTGTGTTGGATGGGATGTACACTGTTTACACTGTTCTTTGGGGGGGAATAAAATATATTTGTTACCGTGTATTTGTGTGTTTTGAATATAAAAACAATATCTAAAATATTTTACAACACACTTATGTATCTACTTTCTGTAGTAAGTGTGACACTGAGCATAAAAAAGGCCTAAGTCTTTATGATGAATGGAGAAGAAGTGTTTTCCATTCAGCATTGTGTTTTACATGGAGCAGATCAGTGTTCAACTGGTTCTTATAATTGTCTATTCATGTGGTGGTTTGTGTGTGTAATTTGAAAACAAAATACTATTTTGAGAAGAAATAACATTGTTTTGAATGTAAAGTTTCATTTTGCAGGAGAACTGAGGGGTTTTGCTCATTGTGTGTGTGTTTTTTTATTTGTGTGTAGAGTTCTGAGAGTATGAGGCATGCTTTCAGAAAATGTGTGTAAACAATCAAGAAAAACTGTAACACACAAACACACACGTGGGCCCTCCTTAGATGTGGGATACAATAAAACAGTTAACAGCATATGTGGAAAGTGTACCCTGGTTTTAAAACATAAAATCATGTTTAAGTCAAACACACAGTGTAATCATAATACATTCAAAGTCATGAGATGACTGCAGACTCTAAACTGGAGATATGAAAGTGGTGCTGTGAGAAGAGAGGAAGCTTTAACACTGTAAGAGAGAGAGAGATATGAAGTGAGAGAGAGAAAGGATAAGAGGGAGAGCTAGCCCGGGCCAACCCTCCCCTTTCCTCTCCACTACACGCTTTATCCATTACCGCTGAGACAGACACACTGAAAAGTTTCTCAGTCCTCTGAGACGGGAGAGGGTGGAGGGACTCTCCTTTTTTCTATCCCTCCTCCTCCTTCTATTTTACATCTATCACACACACACACACACACACACACACACACACACACACACACACACACACACACACACACACACACACACACACACACACACACACATACATAGAGCTAGCAGTAAAAAGGGAGGAGGCCAAATGGGAGAGAAGAGGAGTGCATCCCACTTACTATAGCAGCACTTAGAAGGCAGGGAGAAATAAGACACTGAGAAAAAACAAGGTAACAAGAGCCTGCGAGCAGAGTGAGATCAATCCTTTTGCACAGAAGCTATTTTAAACTCCATTTTCACTAAATCTCTTAACAGCTGATTACACTTGTCAGAGTCAGACAGCTTCCTGGACTACAGACTTCAGGCACTCCTCTCATGTGTGTGACACACATCTCCATAGAGGATCTCCCAGAGTCTGAGCTCTTAGAGGTTGAACATTTTGTATGGAGAAAAGATTTTCACAACAATTATACCAGGGTGTCAAGACGATGTGAGCGTGTTATGTCATTGAAGGCACAAATAGGCCTACATTTCCTGTACATATTTAAATTATGCATGTATGTGTTTTCTATATTAGCAGTCAAGTGTCCTGATGTGTTTTTGGCCTTGTGTTTAAAGGGGCTGCTGCATGTGTTAATGGAACCCCTGAGGGGCCCATATCAATAAGGGTTTAGTCTGCCCCACCATCCAATAAGCAGCTGTGCTGGCCTCAGCACACTGTCAGCTCAATGGTGAAAGGTTAAGACCATGGGACACTGCCAAATGACTGAATGCCCCAAAGGTCCTCATTCTGCAATGGAAACGTGCAGCAATGAGAATAATTATGGAGCTTTGAATATAGTTGGTGCAAATGTGCATTGAATAATAATGAGGCTGATTCCATTCACTGATGATTAGTTAAATCACTGACTCAGCCTTTTACAGCAAGAAAAATCTTACACATGCAGTTTACAGCGTTTAATAAGCTGTGTGTATGCAGGCTTACTAGGAGCTTGTTTGGAGTATATTATGTGTTCATGTATTTTCTTCCTCGTGTGTTTTAGTAGTTCAAGTTTAAGATTAAACATGAAAGACAAAAACATTTCCACCTACCTGTCGTGGTCTCGACCAACACCCCAGACACGAATGCTACTGATTGGCTGTGAGTGCAGCAGGCTGCGATCATCAGGGTCAACCAGGGTCAGCATGCGGTCCTGAAGCACTAACAGCATCCCTTTACCCTGCAAGACCACAAACCAGGGCACACTATCATTTCTGCTGAAAACAAGGAGGGTCAGGATATACTATATACAGGATATAAAAATATATATTTATGAGTCTCTCCCGGAAGAAAAAAGGATTCACAAGCTATTGCTGGTCCAACCCAATTCAAGAAATTTAGTTTCAGACTTTGTGAAGGTATTTTCTGAACAAGTAAATTGTGCCACGTTCCACCTGAAAAAGTGCCTGGGAGGAGGATCTGGGGAAACAGATGATGACGTGTGGGAGGAGAGCCTTAGCAGAATCCGATCATGTTCCATTAATACTCGGCACCAGTTAATACAATTTAAAGTAATACACAGGCTCCATTATTCTAAATCTAAATTGCATAGGATTTTTCCCACAATTTCTTCTCTGTGTGATCGCTGTAAGTCTGCTGAGGTCTCCCTGGCCCCCTTTTTTGGACATGTCCAAGGCTGTATACCTTTTGGTGTGAGATATTCAACTGGTTTTCTGGAATGCATGGCTGTGTATTCAAACCGGACCCTGAGATAGCATTATTTGGGTATTCTCCATCTTTGTATAAGTCTCTCTGTGCAGAGCACTATCATGTATGGTATGGTAATTGCTAAGAAAGTGATATTAAATCTCGGGAAGTCTGACACTGTGCCCAGTTCAAGTCCTGGCTATCTTACCTCACCTGTGTACTGCACGTGGAGAAAATCTGGTCTGGCATGATGGGCAATCTTACCAAATTTTTCAACATCTGGCAGCCTGTTTCTGATTATCTTGCCCAATTGGACAGAGTTCCCGGACAGTGACTGATTTTACTGCTCACCGCTTACCTCTCTTTAAACATTTGTCTTAAGAAATATTGTACTAGGGATGCAATGTAGCATAATGTCCTGCAATGTAAGCCCTGTTTTTTTTGGGGGGGGGGGGGGTTGGTTTGTTTGTTTGTTTGTTTTTCTGTCTGACTTTATTATTTATACTCTGTAAAACTTTCTGAAAATCTTAATAAAAACATGGTTTGAAAAAAATATATACATATTTATGATACACTGCACCAAAACCCCAAGAATACAGAGATATTTTTTCAATTCTTGCAATGATCTGGATCATATCAGGGGCACATATAGAGATGTATTGATGTGCTTTGCATCGGGACAAATACTGAGCAGGATTTCCCTCATGTAAAATAATGAGTTCACGTATGTCAAATGTTACATGCACATTAAATAAAACATCCAAATGTGCCTCCATTCCTTATCTTCAAATTGAAAGACTTGGGATTAAATCATATATGGGTCCTACTTTATGATATCCAAGCTAAAACTTCTCCAGATTGCGAAGTATGACAATTCACAATTTTAACTCATCCTCATTTTAAGTCAGTCCAAAACATTTAGACTGTATTCAATTCAAATCAAGATCATTTGAACAAATATTCAGCAAAACATTGTAGGTGACTGACCTCTCCCCAGACCCCGGCTGAATCACGTATGTCTCTCCTGCAGTATGACAGCTGTCTGATGCAGTGGTGGACAGCCACACTGCTCCTCCCCTCACACAGGTCCTGCTCTGCCATCTCCACCCAGCCCAGAGAGCGCACAGGAAATGACTGGAGAGTACAGAACACACACACATATTTGTTTTAGTTGATTCTAAGGTTCTGTTAGTTGTGAGAACACTTTGCAGTCTAGTTTGGAAACAAGAGACAAGACCTGATAGATGATTTGACAAACCATCGTTATGAAAGATAGACTCAAAATAGTTTGTAATAACTAAAGTACTGGAATAATAAATAATTGATAAACCACATTTTTTCAACCATTTCATCTGAAACATTGAAGTGACTGAAAATTGTTTGTAAGGTCGGGTCAAAATGGTGTAACTCTGAAAACTCTGATGATGATGATGATGATGATGATGATGATTATGGTGATGATGAGCAAACATTTTAAAAATATGGCCGTTTACTTTCATTATTATATTTCTAATAATTCAAGCAGATCTGTGGGTTTGTTTTTAACCTACTATTGCTCACTATCCTCACAAACTGCAATGTTGCCACCATCTAGAATTACAGAATGTAATTTATCCCACTTGGTTGCATGGGGTTATGTGAGTTGTTGTCTTCATTGTTAAATAATCTGTGTTTAAGAAAAAATTAGGCCCTGTCATGTTTTTTTTTAAGTTTTGTCATTTGATTTTAAAACAATACTTGAAGAAACATTGTCTTACACTAACAGTTTGGGATAATCTAAGTACATTTATCAATAAAATATATAACATACTGTAGGTTTAACTGATTTTAGACTCTTTAATGTGGGAATGTTTTCTTTACCTTGTAATTGTGTGGCTGTAGACATCACTGGCTAAAAACATGACTCAAAAGGAGTAGGGCAAAACATCAAAACAGTATTTTATCATTGTTCTGGCTCCTGAAAAAAGAATTATTGACGAGCTAGTTTCAAATATAGATGTTTTAAATCAGAAAATAATAGAGCACTCTAAACACTTTTCCCATCACCACATCTCCCCTTCATGACTCCAAGAGGTTGCCACAATGGCATCAATCCTGCACTTTACATTTACGGGGTTTCGTATTCTTCACTTATCCAGATAAAGTAATCTGTCAATATACAATTGTCTAGAAATTCATATGAAATGACGTTTAATGATGCAAGTTTCTCAGTAATTACTATCTCTAAATGAACAAAATGAGACCTACATTAGATGACACTTGAATTTTCTTTCAAACCTTCAAGGACCTAACAACAACTCAGTCCTCCTGAACAGTTTTTTATTCTAATCTTAAATGCAACACAAGTATAAGATCACACACACTTATATAATAACATATGAGATATTGCGTCAGAGTACAGTATGCAGCAGTGACAGCTACATTACCAACACATTCCTCCCACCATAACAGTAACCATCTAGATTTCCTCTCTCCTCTCTCATTTTTTCTCTTTCTCTTCCGTCTCTGTCACACATACACACATTATTTCTCTCCCTCTGCTACTCAACAAGATATTCTTCCTTGTTTTTTCATCACTAAACTTTCACACATGCCTAAAATAATATCTGAGTTCTTACACCCCTTCCCAGTGTGACTGGATCCTCTGAGGTATACTCCAGCCTTTCTTTCTCTTGAGTCTGACTTCAAAAAACACGTAGAAGTCGTTGCTATGAGGTGGAAACACCCGGATAGGCTGACAGTCAAGAGCTGGATCCTCACTTTCCTAGATATAGTTTACTTAGAGCTTTCCACTGCTCGGATGATCATGGTTAAAGAGTTCAATGTTCAAATGTGGGCTTCTTTTGCGGAAAAACTGAAAGAACAGATCTAGCCTCTCTTAGGATCTGTGTTGTGGTCTGATGCAGCTGGTGGTCTCAGTTTGTTCTGGGGTGGGTTTTTATTTATTTCAATTTTGTTATTTTATTTCATTTACTTATGTATTTATTTCATTTTATGTGTGTGTACATGTATGTATGAATACCCAAATTTAAATTTATGTGCGGCTGCTTAGCCAATGTACTTACTTGACTCTATGAGTGTGATTACAATGTACACTATTTGTCATTATTTGTCATTTTTCTAAAAAAAAAGAAAATAGAAAGATTTGATAAAAAAAAAAAAAAAACATGTAGAAATCTCATTTTTTGAAAATTGCTGATGAAACTAGGACATTTTTGTGTTTTTTCTAGTTTTTTTAATCTAAAATATGATGCAACATTTGGTTTAATGTTAAGCCTACTTAGTACAAAGAAGGCGGCATGTTAACTTTTGAAGAGTTTAAATGCTGAATTAATGCGTCCTCTGCAATGATTTAGATTTTTTTTATTTAATCAAAGTTCACCAAAATATTGAACAGACACAACAAACTTCCATATTTTAACTTTGTTGTGGTCAAAGTTGATGCACGGCTGAGAAAAGATTACTCTCACTGTCTGAACGAAAGAGTTTCCTCTTTTTCTCCTTGGCTTTATTCTGCTTCATGGTTCAGTGCAGTAATGCCACATGTTTTTCTGTCATCTGTTCTTGTAGCATAAGCTCATCTGGCTGAGAACACATTCACCACAGCTCAGTTCACAAAGTTACCACTGTGTGGCAGTGCAACCAAGAGAAAGAGAAAAAGAACAGGATGCTGGAGAGCAGGTTCATTACATCATGCTAACAGATCAGGGCGACTTTCATCAACAAAAACAAGGGTTTCTGAAAGGATGTTATGAACCTAATAACATTAATGTGCTCATCAACAGTTCAAGATGCCATGCAGTGATTGATGGGTGTTATTGTGTTTTACTAAGCACTAAAATTATCTGAAGAGGACTTAAATTCAACACCCAAACAGAGCTGAGGGTCTATGGAAAACATGCTTTAGTAAGGAAAAGAGGACGTTCATTTTTTACACTCTGTTTTTGTTCAAGCTACACACACATAGTCAAGAAATACACACACATGCTTAACAGGATCCTGTGAACATGCCCTGATGGAGAGATGTCAGAGTGAGGGGGGCTGCACATGAATGAGCAACCCGAGCAGTTGGGAGGGGCGCCTCAGCGTCTTGCTCGAGGGCACCTTGGCAGTGCACAGGAAGTATACATGCATCTCTGAAGACATCAATTCCCATACTTTGGGCTGTAAAGGGACTTCAAATTCATATGGATAGAGCTACTGTGCATCTTAATTTGGAGGCTACACTTCACAAGCTGGTTACTTACTAAATGTGTTTGTGACTTTAAAGATGTAATATTGAATTGTATTTGGATACTGTCTGTGATTGTAGCTTGCGGCTATTTACCTCAATGCAAACACAGAGTGAAAAAAAAGTCACCATTACAAGTATAAAGGAATGTCTGCCTGCTTGAGCATAAAACTGGATTAAAAATCTTTAAAAAATAAATCATCTTAGAGTGGAGGTGTAAGTATTGAAACCCATTATTAACTTAAAAGTACTGCATTGTAAAAATACTGTATGAAAAAGCTCCTCACAGTATCAAAAGTAAAAGGCTGAATTAAGAGACATAATGAAGTTAAGCTTGGGCTTAAATTTATAACAATTATTTATACAACCAAATAATGAACAGCCAGCTTCTGGCTTTACATGTCTTGTCTTCTAAATCATGAGATAAAAAGTGAAGCAACGTTAATGTTTCATGAATACCCAGAGCTAAATATGACACCCATGAGTGTTTTTTTTGTCTTGACTCAGTCTAAATGACATAATTATTTCATTTATTATGATATAAATCCATAAAAGTGACACGTTTTAAACTCATATCTAAATTTTATAATCTGTTTGACATATTTTGTTTGTTAAATCATGATTTATAGTTTATCCCGAGCAAATTGTCAGGTCTGTTCATAAGAGGTCATTGTGTATCTACTATTATTGTTTCTTTTTCACAATTGCTGGGAAATTTAAGTTATCAGAGAAGTTTGGACACCATAATAGATGAACAAAATCTGATCCATAGTCTATGACCTTACCCTCTTTGGACTCTTAATCCAGGATGGCTGATATTGTGGTTTTTCTGGACTCAAAACAAACAAAACTGGAAGGAATTTTGTTTTTACTTTTACTAATGTTGCTATGCTGTTGTATCTACCTGTCCATTCCAAATAAAGATAATAAAAAAAATCTAAAAGTATCATGATTTATAAAATAACTTGTAAATCTAGCTGCAAGATAAATGTAATTAAATGCTACAATAGAATAGAGTGGAAGTATAATTTGACATAAATAAAAATGCATAACAGTACCAGAGTATATTGACTTTGACACATTGCAGCACTGGTTCTGTGTTACATGCAAGGAAAGTATGTTTTTATGAACTTACCATTTCCTCTGAATCAGAGACAGTGTTATTGAGGTCCACTGTCTCCAGCTGTGCTGAGGGACTGCAGAGAAAAATCAGAGATAACAAACAGTCAGAGTCATGATGTCATATTTTATAACTGGTTCATGAATAACACATCATGACCTCACTGCTCAGAAAAACATAACATTGTTCATATTCCTCTGTTGTAGAATGTGTATTACTTGAGTTTAAGTGAAGCATAGCGGAGAGTCGCCCCTTCAAACGCCTTCAGACTGGGGTCTGGGTAGACTGGATAGTCCTTCAGATCCTGGAGCAAAAAAGACAGATACCCAGAAGAGAAGAGTAACATTAGTGGTTAAATATATAAGAAGATGGATTCAAGCACAATTCTTGCATTGATTTCTCAGCTAGCTTGATATATATGGTAACTGAAGAGGATAATACTGATTATAACTTATTATGAGAGATATTAATCTTTGTTAAATTAGCACCTCAGTGTGGCCTAGGCAGAGATTAACATGTGCTCCTTAAAGTTTAATAAAAGCTGCAGAGATAGCAGAAATATATCTATAACACCATCAAGCTTTAAGGGGAAGAGCTTAACAAAGACAGCCATGCATATGCAAGTCTAATGAACCAATTTTAGTCGAGACTGTGATGTGAGATAATGTAGCTTTATACTCCACATTCACTGTAATGATGTAAAATGTCACCCTGTGCAGTATGCTTGACTCTTTAGGTTTCAGACAGTTATTGAAAGATGATGGAGCAAATATTAGTCTTTGATTTCTTTAATTACAATTACAAGAAGACTAAAACAGGTGTTCTCCTTCCCCATTAACAGCAAAATATAAGTTACAAGCCAACAACAACTATAAACTATCAGACAATATGTTTTAACAAGCAAAGGAACAACATAAATGTGACTGTGCCTCACGTTGGCTGTGCAGGTGGTAATATTGAGATTTGGTCCAGAAGAGGTGACATCATTGGAGGGGGTGGAGGAGGAAGAGGGGGAGGGGGTGGAGGAGGAGCCAGTGGGTGAAGGGACTGGCTCCACCGAGCTGTCAGATATCAGACTGCTAGGGCGCTGTGGGAGAGAGAGAGAAAGAGAGAGAGAGAGAGAGAGAGAGAGAGAGAGAGAGAGAGAGAGAGAGAGAGAGAGAGAGAGAGAGAGAGAGAGAGAGAGAGAGAGAGAGAGAAACAGGGACAGAGAGAGAGAGAAAAAGCATGAGAGAAAAAGCACAGACAGACTGAAGATGGTACATTATTCATCACAAGTAGCTCTCCAAAATATTTGACTAAGATTACACACAGAATGATGCTCAATGGGTTCTTCAAAGTTTATGAGAGCTATTTTGTTTAATGCTTGACTGAAAAAAGATGTCAGATTTAGACTGAACTTACTTAATATGAAAATACTGATAATACTGAAATACTTAATATCATAAATGAGATGTTTTGAAATTTTGCACATTTTCCGTGGCTTCCATTGATTAGCTTCTATTAGAGATCTCAGTAAAGAGCCCCAGGGTTTAAATGCAAATAGTCCGTAGAGGTGTCACCATAACAACATATATGATGATATGACCTTTTCATGTCATGAAGTTTACCTTACATAATAACGTGGGTTAAATGTGCCTCCCTCGCAGATACACATGTGCAAATGTGCAGGTGTCCTAATCACTTAAGGTACATTTCAATCAAGAGTTCCGGGGTCTTTTAGTCCCCAGAACTACTTTCCACGGAACTAAAAGGTTTCTGTGCCCCCATTGTTGTCTGCGTTTCGACCGCGGGCTGAAGTCCCGGGCGGATTGTGCAAATCAGGGCAGTGATGTATGGACAAAAATTATATTAAATAATATTTTGAAATCTTAATAAAAAAAAAAAATACTAGTATGCATTTCCAGGAACTCCCTCTGTGTTTCAACAACTGTGTAAACTCCACAAACACCATTAAGTTCAACCAACAGTCCGAGGACTGCCCCCCAAGCAGGGGCTTTTCAGGGGGGAGACTATCTACCCCTGAACTAAATTTAGACCCTGGTTCCTCCGGTCGAAACACACGTAGTTCAGGGGTAAAGTCCCTAGTTCCGGGGTAAAGTTCCTGCAGTCAAAAAACGCCTTTACACAACACAGATCACTCATTTGAATAATTAATGAAAGTCAGTATTAAAAACAGATGTTCAGTCTTTATATGCCACCAGTTTGTTTGTTGACTATTAAACCTTTGAACAAATAGTACTAAGTCACAGATATTCAGTGAGGGGAAAAAAAATCCTCTTTTCTTGTACGGTATGAAGTGAATGGACATAATACAGCCAACTAAAAGTAGTTGAAATTTATGAAAAATAAATGGAAAGGCTGAAAAACCTTGCCCAATCTACCCCTCTATTTGTTCACCTGATGGCTTTCTTTGTTTGTCACTCCTCCACTGCTGTCTGATAACTTCTATCCTCCATTTCTGTTTAGCTTCCCCCTCTCAAAAAGAAGTAAGAGTGACAAATAATCTGCAGCTTTAACCAAAAAGGACATACCTGTTGAACATGTGCATGTGGCTGTGTTCGTAAACAGTGAAACGTGAACATGTTAGACTAAGACGTGTGTGAGGTCGGTGTGTCCTCTCACCTCGTTAGGGGGCTTCAGGCAGTCCTCTGTGTACTGGTGTGGGTCCTGCTCTGTGTCTGGCTCAGCGCTGGGAGAGGTTTGTTGGTTGCCAGCTGCAACAGGTCGGTGGTACTGTGTAGTGCCAGTGGGGACATGCCAGAAATACACCTCTGATGAGTCCGAGATCTCTCTCCAGCCGGGGGGCAGATCCCCCTCGCTCCAAACATCTGCTGACCGGTGACAGAGACACACAAACACAAACATACTGATACAAACCTGGAAAGAAACACATATGATAATGACATATGCGCATAGAGAGGCTACACAAACAAAAAGGTATGGACAGGGAACATCTCAGAGATGGTCAGCCTGTCCTTACTTCGTGTCCGTTGTCATAGTAACTCCAGGGCTCATCCCCTGTGGTAAGACAGCAGCTTCTCCAGCTTCCTCGCTGTTTTGGAGTCTATTTTCCTGTCTGCTTCCTTATATTTCTCTCTATGACCTCATTGTCTAACTATTGCTTTGTCATACATTCTTGGTAATTACACTTTAATAAATCCAGCTCTCTTCTTTATCTCTTTATTCATTTTTCACACCCTTCTCTGCAGTATCCTCTTCCTCCGTCCATCCTATTCACTCTCTGCGCCATAAGGTGACTCACAGGGGCCTTAAAGTTTACAGCAAGATTGCTGTAGCAACTTGCTTGCTTAAGAAAAAACCTTTTGGTACACTTCCAAATAAGATAGTCTGAAGGAGTTGGAAGAAGGGAGAAAGAGAGAGAGAGAGAGAGAGAGAGAGAGAGAGAGAGAGAGAGAGAGAGAGAAAGCAGAGCAGAATAATTAAGAAAAAGGAAAGAGATAAAGGAGAAACACATATCTGACCCGCTTCCTTTGGAGTCTGGGGAGAGGGCGACTCCTGGGACAGAGTGGTCCAGCTAGAGTCTTCGTCCTCTGAAGGAGTGTCAGGAGTCAGGTCCATCCTTAGGCCCACCTTAGGGAGCCCAGTCTCCGATTCAGGATCAGGGAGAGCAGGGGGTGCCTTGTTTCTGGTTGGGGTGCTCCTCTCTGCAGCTCTAGCCTGCTTAGGGGAGGAAGGGGGAAACTGCTGCAAGAACTGGTTCTCATTGTTTGGATGCAGCTCCACCTTTATTACCCTCGGCTGGGTGCTGCGAGGAGGCTTTGCAGGACTGCGTGGACTTGCCTGGACCGGGACACAGAGCTCTTCTTTGATCTGGACTGGAGCCTGGTTCTGGTTGTCTAGGACCCACTCTGGGCTATTTGAGGAAGAGGAGGAGGTGGAGGTGGAGGAGAGAGGGGCTTCCATCACCACCGGTAGCAGGGGTTGTCTTGGTATTGGTGTGGGGTCATCTTCCTCTTCTTCCTCCTCCACCACTGGCTCCACCTCTTCCTTCTCCTCCCTCACGTCCTCGCAGGTCTGCTTAATGCTGGGCTTCTCCTCCTTCTGGCTCTCCTTGTCTTTGTCAGGACTGGCCTGCTCCTTCTCTGGGGATGGCTGCTGCTTCTTCTCCTCCTTCTCCTCCTTCTTTCCCCAGCTGAGGTCTAGATCCCATCCCTTTTCGTGGTACCCCAAAAAGCTCTTGGTCCTTCTACGAAAGGGGGGCAGCTGTGAGTTGTCCAGCCAATCAGAGCTGGGGTTGTTAATGACATCATTGTGGATCTTGCCCTCTGTGGTGGCCCTGCTCAGCTCCAGCTGCTGGCTTTCAGCTCGTCTCTGCATGTTGGCCCCGTTCTTGGCCAGTTTGGGATTGGTGTTGTTGAAGAGCGAGGATGAGGAAGAAGAAGAGTAGAGGGCAGAGCTCGAGGAGGACTTGGTGGGGAGACCCCGTCCTCTAGTAACAGGCTGGTTTTTAGAGAGGTTGTCACTGATCCCCATGACGCTCCGCACACTGGTCATCGTGTACCTCTGACGGCTCTTTGGCAGGGTGGCTGAACTTCCTGTTTCCATGGACTCCTTGATGACATCACGCCCCAAAAGCTGGTTGTATGATGAGCGAAGGCTGAGGGAGGTGGGAGGGGTGGCGGACTGGCCGCTGCGATTGGCCATACCCACATTGGAAGGGGAGGAGCCAGAGCGGGAGAGAGGGGGCGTTTGTACTGACATCATGACTGACTGGAGAAACTCTGCAGTGATGGAGCTGAAGGGAGAAGAGACAAACTCATAAGTTTTACAATCAAAAATAAAAACTAACACTGATCATGACGTAATGAAGAACTAGATTTACACAAGTCATGGAGTGGTCACCTCCGCTATGGTTGATGGTGCTGAAACAGGAGCCCATTAATAGTATCATATGTGATAAGTTAGATTAGAAATATTTTATTCATCCCGGGGAGAAATTCAGTCATTAAAGTGGCTCCTATACATAATAATTAGGAATATCAAATAATATTAATAGAATAAGTTATATTGTGATTTAACTTCTTTCCCCACATTGTTGATCATTTATTTTGATCCAGAACAATATCAGAGCTTTCTTAGAAAACTAGAGTAACTCTATCCTCTCTTTTGCCTTGTATGTAAGAGAGTACAGTGCAAATGCTCTTGTTTCTTTTTGACTACAGACATAGTAACGAGCAGCCCAATGTTGCAACACTAATGCTTCTCAAATGTGCATCTGAACTACAGTTTCCCTCCCTCGCAAAGATACTGGCTTAATGAACTGACATCATACTGTACTCCAGAGAAGATTCTTTATAATGTGAGGGGAAGACCTTTAATGTTCAGGCTGATTTGGGGAGCATTTATGGATGCTCTACCTCGACTAAAATGTGAGGACTGATGCTGGATTATGCTTTTATTTTTTATTTATTTTTAACTTTTAAATTCTGAACTTGAATATTATGTTATTTTGTATTATACTGTTCTGTCAATTATATTGTACTTTTTGACAACAAAAGAAATGTGTATGAAATGTAGGTAATGAGAACCAAACCAAACCAAGGGTTGGGGTGGGGGGTATATGTAGTTGTTTCTGTTCTCTAATTTTTCTTTTGTTTTGTATTTTATTGTTGTTATATAGTTGTTTGCTTTCTCTTTAATTCTCACTGTGAAGTTAGACTACACATTTTTTTTCACTCTTATCCTCTTTATTTAATATTCTTATTATTGCTATTATTATTAGATTTTTTACTTATTTATTTTCAAACTGTGAATTTTAATTTTATTATAATTTACATTACTTTTTGTGTCTTTGTTTCCTTTATTTGCATTAAATGTTAAAATATAATAATAATAATAAGTGAGCACAAATGATTTACTTTGACTGTAAGAAATAAAAATAAAAATATCATTATCTGAACTACAGTTTTATGTTACTGATTGGCAGATGGTTTCAAAGAGACCGATCGAGATTCTCTTTTGTGAACTAATATCATCCAACATCTACGACCACTTTATCTCAACGTTTGATGCTGTAATACTTTTAATCAAATGTATTCAGTCTACGGAGTTGTTGTTCAGCATGGCATGCCTATAAGAAATCTTGTTAAAATTATACACTGCATAAGGAGAGTAAATGTATCACAACAAATTGATTGTGTAATATTTTGCTGAACGATGAACATTAAAAAAAATCTAACTGAATAAAAGAAAAGTTACATAACCAATCTCAGGATTTTTTGACTCTCACACTTAAACCTTTTTTAGAACCCTAATGCTGAGGTATTTTGAGAAAAGTAAAAAATGGTTTCAACAAGGTTTTTGGAAAGCTAAAGGTGTTAACTTTACCCAAGACAGCCAGGGTCCAACATGTTCCTGATTTTTCTCTTAGTTGCAAACATTTTATCCTGCTGCCTGCTTCTCTCTGAGGTTGTCTAATGATTGATAACTGAGTTAATACACCTTAGGGAACCTTTGTTTTATTTGCCTCTTTGCTCATGTTAATCTTAACTAATGGGAAGAATATAACAAAACATAATATGATATCATGTAAATTAATATTTTCTTTAAATGCTTTAACCCAATACTCTGAATGATTTATTTGTGTGTGTGTTTGTCTGACATCACCATAGATGGATGACATCATCAAGCTGAGACGTTCTGTTCTCTGCTGCTCATCTCCATTTCTCTGATGTTACAACTGAACAGTAAGCTTGCAAAACTTTGATCTCTCTGAGGCTTTTATTTGTTTTCCAGCCTTGTGCCCCTTTTACACATAAGGTGTCACTGTGCTTATGTAGAACACATAAAAAACACTGCATCAAAGTCATTAAGATGGATTACATTTGCATAATACTGGGAGTGAGTCAGAACCTTGGTGTATTCATCCAGGACTGACACTCAAAGCTGAAGCCGAGCAGTGAGCCAGAAGCCAGATACAGCTAACTAGCTAGCTGCGTGTCTTTTATCTCTGGGCGGATCAGCCCTGTGATGCTGAAAACAGACAGATGGATGGAAACAAAAGATAGTGGCAGAGAAACACAATGATGTGAACACGGTGCACATGTCACCTCTGTTTCTAAATCTCTGGAAGAAAAGAAGCTGCTGAAGAAAGATCCAGGCAAGCATAATGTATAAATATCCTATCAACAAAATCATAAACACGGTGCACATACACATATCTCAAACAATGCTGCAGTCATCATCACCGCCTTTTCTCAGAAACATGGAAAATACAAACGCAGCAGATCTTAAAGCACGACAAGATCTTGGGAAAAGACAGAAGCAGGATTTTGGAGAAAATAAAAATCCCTGGGCAGTGCACTTTGCCCATGCGGGTCCCCTATCCATCCCCTCCCCTCTCTCCCTGGGTGGCTGTCTTGTTGCCCTTCTGTCACTGAGCCAGGCAACCACAACAACCTGTTTGTGCTGAATATGCACTCACACTCCAGGCCTGTGACTCAGACACAAAAACACTGTCAACAGGTACAAACTACCTGCACACAGCGATGAGGCCATATCAGCTTTTCTCAATCAGCAGCGCTCATCACTTGTGTCCTCTGTAAACCATATTTTTACGCTGACTGATGGTTATTTGGGTATCTGTATGCACAAATTGATTTTCTGAAACCTTTCACAATAAGATGTCCAAGCTTAGAGCCTGACAAGATTAGGCCTTCCACTTGACAGCACAAACTGTCATGAGCAACTGAAGCGGAAAAACACAGCTAATGATTGGATGCATGACTCAGAGGACGAATTACACATCCTGATACAAAACCCAAAACTAGAAATGAGTAATATGCAAACAAAAATCTGTGAGTATTATCTTAATTGCAGAGAAACTGGATCATGGACACAGAGATAGCCGCCTTTACTTGCTTCCCCTCCCCAACAATGCAGCAAGAGCTCCATTAGTTAAACATCATGGGCCTGAGAGAGGATGTGAGGGGGGGCTGGGGAGGAGAAATCTCGGTTATTAGAGGGAGAAAGTGGAGAGAATGACACAGCAGTTTGCAGGACAGTGGGGGCACAGTGAACACACAGAGGTGGTTAAGCTGTTAGTCCTCAATAAATCTGTTGTGCTCTTTAACAGCAGAGGTCATTCATCAGAAGCACGGGCTACAGCAGCTGGTCACAAGACAGCAGGAAGTTAGATTGTAATTAGACAGTTTTGTCTCTTTAACTACTCTTTTTTTCTGCTGTGTTATGCTCTTTTTAAAGCAATCTCTCATTGCTTAGATTTGAAACACATTTATGGAAACATATTAGAGAAGATCATGTAAGTAATGTCCTCTTCTTAAGATTTACATACATGAAAACCCCAAACAACAAATGTTTCCTCTGTATTTCTGGACCAAGGTTTTAAAGCATGATACTTATCTGCTCTAAGTTGATAATGTCTGCTCACCTGAAGGTCATCATAAACACACAGATTATATTTCTTCAAATTAAAATAAAGCTTTAGAGTCATATTCAGATAAGAGCTAGCTATTTCTAGCTAAGATTTCAGGCTGTCAGATGAAACCATCCTTAATAATCTTCCTCCCTAGTATCAAGGCCTCTTTTTCCCCATCAACTCTGAGCTGCACCCACTGCTTCGAAGAGGAAATGCAACAGATGAAAGCACGAGCAAGGGAGAAAATGAACTTGAAAAAGTCGATGATGTCATGGGTGGAGTACCCTCGCCCCTCGTTTCTTGCTGCCACCTTGATAAACTCCTTCACTGAAATCTCAGGAACAGCGTTTGATCTTTAAATCTCGCATATCACCGAGGACGTAGAGGTGGAGTTGCCAATATTGCTGGAGCAAGGCTGTCGATACGTGAGACGCAGTAAATCTTCAGCATCCAGCTCCATCACCAGCGCCGCACTGGGAGGGGAGCGCATCCCATCGAGGGCATCTATTTACATCCACTCACCGCTTCGGTCAGCCTCCGGGCTTCTGCGCCTCCGCTCCTTCGGCGACGACACACACACACACACACACACACGCACACACACACACACACAAACAAACACAGTCAGAGTAAAGAGCAGGGTCCACGTCGACAACCGCTATTTAAGTGCCAGTCCGCCCGTAGCTGCAGCCGGCCACCCGTGTTAGATCGCATCACATCATCTAAACCCTCCCAGCCGGCTCGGTGCTCGCTGGCTGCCAAGCTGCGCTTTCTCTCTGCGCCAGAGGATCCCGGAGCGGAGCGGCGCTGTGGAGCTCTCAGCCAGTTGACCAATCAGGGCCGACGACGCAAGACGCTGAACGCGAGGAGGAGACGCAACCACAATAAATCTACCGGTGTTATTCTCCAACTCAGGTAATGAAATCACACATCATCGATTCATACGTCATTAGGCAGTCTGGAGAAATATGAGTTGTGAAGAGCTACACCATCCTGGTCTCATCTGTCCTTCAAACATAGACTGTTTACTAACATAAACATTGCATGAAGACGGGCTCCCAGTGTCGAGAACTGTAGATGATACCATCTTAAAGTTGTACTTCCGTGCAATATCAAAATATATAACCTATAACGTGCTCAAGTTTTACCTAAATAAATAATATTTAATTCCACTCAATACAATTGGCCCCTTTAAAAGGTTGGATTTACACATCAATAATTTCAATAGTGATTACAAAGTAACCATGGCCACTACACAGATTTTAAACATTAATCTTTTTTATTTCTTTAACAAACATTTCATTTTAACAATCAAACAAATTCCAAATAATGCATCATAATTCACATTGGTAGCTACAGCCTAATTAACAAACTGATGGCACTGAACTGTACGATCCACTCAGAAAGTGTATGATTAAAGGTTAATTATGACATCTGATGCAGAGCCATTTTTGAGTTAAAGACTTATATATAGTTTACAGTGGGGTACAAGTATTCCCTCATGTGAGAGAGAGAAAGAGAGAGAGAGAGAGAGAGAGAGAGAGAGAGAGAGAGAGAGAGAGAGAGAGAGAGAGAGAGAGAGAGAGAGAGAGAGAGCAGCGCTTGAGATTTGAGGCACCTCTATCACATTTTTACTCACAGGAGGAAAACATTTTTATAATGCACTATTATGTAGAAAACCAATATAAAAGCTTCAGAACCACACACCATAAATTATATTACAATCTTGTATCCAACCACTCTTTCAGACTTATACAAAAACTCCAACATAACCCC
This sequence comes from Notolabrus celidotus, assembly GCF_009762535.1. Taxonomy (NCBI): domain Eukaryota; kingdom Metazoa; phylum Chordata; class Actinopteri; order Labriformes; family Labridae; genus Notolabrus; species Notolabrus celidotus. The sequence continues at coordinate 19,074,061 of NC_048279.1, read as the reverse complement.
ATTTTCTCTTATAAACAGTATAAAATCAACTCGCTCTCACCCAGACTTCACATAATGTACACATCTTTGACCTTTCTGCAACTTTACATTCACACTGTTGAAGATACATTCCTCAGTTTGACCCGTGCTGGTTACCCAGAGAATTATCCAATCCCAACAGTCCACTGGCAGACTCCTCCCTCACTGCTGTGAGGGTGTAGGTGAAGAGGCATAGTGGAGAGCGCTGAAGGGACACACAGGCTCCCAGTGCTCCAGGAGTGAGGCAGGACCGGAAAGGTGACTGGTTGATGGACGGAGAGGGGATTTTGACTTGCCTGAGTGGAGACAGGCTGCTGAAGTCGACATTCAGCTACAGAGAAACACGGCGCTGAACGGATCGAACGCAACACTGCATCTTCTCCTGAGAAGAAGAGAGACAGAGGAGAAATAAATGACCCACTTTTAAAGATCATCACTGCTGTCTCGGCTCATTGAAAGCTCATCACATGCAGTGTCATCATTACCAAATGCACAGAAATGCAATGACTCATACAAATTTGAGTCTGTCCAACAAAGCATGTACGCCCACCCTTACTGTCTGTGTCCCCAGCAGGCCTCAGTAAGCTCTTAGCATGCTTGTTGCCTGCTCGAGCCGCTCGTCTGTAGTATTCCATCGCAGTACCCAGATTCTGCTGCACCCCAAAGCCGCTCTCAAAACACTGACCAAGGAACAGCAGGGCCCTGTTGTCCTAGACACAAATGAAACACACATGTGATTTTGTCAAGTCAACGGCATCTGCAATATGTATAAGGACTTCACTTTGTGGCAGGCATTTTCATGTTAGAGTTATAAATGAGGACAGTGATAAAAATAGATATGCACAGAGACATGGAGATTTACTACTGAATCAAAGTCAATAACTGTGTGTAACTTAGCTCTGGGACATTTAGCTGGGCTGTAGCTCTAAAGCTATCTTCAGCAAAAGCAAATATAGAGTGTTATTTTCACACAACAGCAGCAGGGAGTTTCATAATGTTTAAGTAGGGCAGGTGGGACACTGCTGCCTAATAAAGAGTGACTGGGATGTTACACTGGGAGGGGAGGTGAAAAGAAAGCGATGAAGCTGTAAATAAAACCCTCGAAGCATCTAGAAGGGCACTCACTCTGCTCTCTGCTGCCATCCTCAGGTACTGCACAGACTTGCTCCCGTCTCTCACAGCCTTCTGAGAGTAAACCGAGGCCAAGCAGACCTGAGCCTGAAGAGGGAGAGAAAAACAGAAAAGGGTTATTTCTGTGAGAAAACATTATTAGTATTGCATAGAAATGTTTAAATCAAGGGACAAAGTTCCTAAGGCTTTTATATATGGTATCATCTATGAAAGTGATTTTAAAGTTCTTATAAATCAAGATGGGAAGATTATTTTTGCTCTCTGTTATAAGACTGATTCAAATTAAACTGAGATAATAAAATGTTTTTTCTATCTATGATAAAATGCTGTAAAGTTGGAGGCCTCTTTTAAGTTTCATTTTATCTACTCTTATCTTATCATTTTCATTATTTACATCTGTGATTTTCAGACTGTGACATGTCAAAATCCCCTCTGGCTAAAGGTCTTTACATAGAAAGATTTTAAAATAATTTTTGAATGTTTTTGGGAATTTGTGTATCAAAATATACAGGGTTCAGTGGATGTTTCACTACATTATGATCAATATCATAATTATTTTACCATATCTAAGTGCACGTTCATCAGAACTGCAAAGTCATCACATGAAAGGGAGGGGATGTTTACCTTGGTGATTCCAGCTGAGGCGGCCTGTTCCAGTAAGTCTATGGCCCTATTCAGCTCCTCTAAACTCTGGTGCCCCCTGGTGGTCAGTAGCAGTTTTGCGTAGCGATACTGAGCCTGTCTGTGACCCCCAGCTGCTGCCTGCTGGTAGTATTGCAAAGCCTTAAAAAGAAAACACATGAGAACTGGTTAAAGATAGATTTTTGATGTAGAAGAAGAGAACAGGGTTCACACTCTTTTCCAGAGATCATTTTCCAGGACATTTTTATTGATGATCAAGCTGGTATGACGGTCTAAATTTAGTTCCTAATTTAGTTCCTAAATAGTCTAATATGTTCCTCTCAGTGGAAGTCTACATCGAAAGATGTGCAGTCTATGGCTATCAATGAAATCATCTCTTACATACTTAAAAGTTATGGCAAATTGATTATAAAATAATGCAACCACAGATGTACAGCACTTTAATAATGGGCAACTCTCATCTCAGCTTTCTCTTTTCTCAAAAAATATATAATTAGCTAAGTAAAAAAACTAAAGAGCCAGCAAAGGAATCTGGAAGCTGCCTTACTGAAATAAATAAATAAATAAATAATAATAACAATCAGAGGATCAGTGCATAAATTGACCTAAATACAAAAACAAAAATGACCACAAATGTTTTTCAACTCAACTCAAACTCAAAATATACCTGCTTTATCATGGTTTAGTCATGTTGGAATAATTTTCCAGGACAACACGCCATTTTCCAGGACATTTTACTTTTTCTCACATTTCCAAGGTGTTTTTCAGTACTGTAAAACTGGTCAACTGTTTTCCAGGTTTTCCAGGTCGCATGGGAACCCTGAGAGAAGCGTGAGGATAAGTGGTGCTGTCATGATTCTCACCTTCTCTTTGTCTCTGGTGACTCCTCTGCCTTTCTCATAACACACACCCACATTAAACTGGGCCTTGCTGTATCCTTCCCGAGCTGCAGCTACAAAACATATAAAAGCTTCTTCATAGTTCTCACTTTTGGCACTTTCCAGACCTTTCAAAAGACACAGAGAGATGAAGGTACGAGTCAGAGGACAACAAGTACATCTCATTTTTCACATACTTTTAGGAGATAATTCAACATTTGATTTGCATCAGTTGGAATTATTGAGTAAGAATGAAACTGCAAACATGTGGTGTCTAGCGGTCTCATTTAAGTATTACCAATGATGTTGAGGACAACAGGAATGCTGGTGTCCCCCACGTGTTTGAGGTTCAGTGCTGCTCCTGCCAGCCTCTCCTCATCAGACAACACTTCCTGAAAACATGCGAGGATAAGAAACTGCAATCAAAAAAACTCTGGACAAGTCTGCCAGCTTTATAAAAATGTACACAAACTGGAAAAAGGTAGACGTTCACCTTGTCATTTGCATCTTGTATCCCTATGTTGTCTCTGTTAGCATCATTCTGCAGAGGACAGGATGCAGACAGAAGGGATTCCTCTGTTGGTAAGGCGAGAAAAAACGTTTATCCCTCAACATAATTAAATCTCAATGTTGCCAAAATCAGAAGAAAAAGAAATATCTTGAAACATTTCTTTTACTATGAACATTTAGAGAGACAAACGAACCACGTAAAGAATCCTTGTTTAAGAGTGCCCTCTGCTGGCCAGAGACTGAGCAGCCAGCAGCAACATGGTCCTGCTCACTGCTGCTGCTGTGCAGACTGGTGTCACTGCTGTTGCTGCTGGTGTTCTGAACTGCAGACTGATCTCCAGTCTGTCTCCCTGGAAGACATGCCACACTCCTGCCTCTGGGAAGGACATCGCGTCTGGACACTAGAGGAGCCAAACAGTAGCACGACACAACAAAGTCAGGATTCATGGTGAAAAGAAAAAAATATAGCATAATGGCTAAACTTGTAGAAAAAAATATCAGCTCATATGGTCAAGATCAGTCATCAGTTAACCTATTGCTCATGTACCCGGAGGCAAAGGGGACTCACAAGTCTCTAGCAATATGTGATAGCCACACTTGTGCAGGGTGGAGGGTGTCGTCAGTGCTCCGGGAGAGGGACTCAGCTCAGAGCCTGAAGAAAACCGGGAGTGAATCCTCTTGCAGATCTGCATGAACAGAACTGTTGCAGCTCCCTGTAGAGATCACAGGAGACATCAGTGACACTGCCATGCGATGAAAAATAAGACAATCCATTTAAACTATCTCAACCTTCTCTTTGAAGGAGATCTATGCAGAGGGAAACCTGCGGGACAAAATGTGTATATGCTCGTTGTTGATTGATGTGTGAATTATTAAACTGATTGAATGATTGTGTCTTCATGAGTAATAATTTCTAAAACACTTTGCCTGGTCTCAATCTAAGTTCACTTTCTCAAAAAATGTTCTAAGTGTTGAGTCGTCCTTGAAGAAAAAATGTTTAAGTTCAAATCACTCCAGGAGTCCAGCTGAAGTTCATTGCAAGAAAACTTTATTCACCCATGCATCTGAACAAAGTGAGCTGATCCTCTGCCGCAGACCAACTGAAGAACAAAGACGTTACAGTGATTTTTATGGGAAAGAGTAGTGGGAATGTTTGGCACAAAAGGTCTCTAAGACATGCAATAGCTTCATTTTACAACATTTTGATTGGACATCATGACCATAATTCTTCCTATGGTACGGGCAAAAACGTGACAGGCACGTCATCCCACTCACTGGGAGATATAGGTGCCGAATGTTGGTGAGTCTGAGTCGAAAACAACCGTGACCGAGTCATGAACCCTAATTGAAAACAGCTGTGACTGGGTCACTGGACCCATCTCTCTGCATCTTAGTAGGGAGAGAGGTTGCCCTTACAAAACTGCTGACAGGGACTTTCCAATGTACCATTGGAGACGTGAGAAGGTACAAGTGCTTCCCCAGTCACAATTTGAAACTGTGCACAGATGCATAGGGAGATTTACATCCCTTTATCTTGCAATGGGCACGTTTGGCCTCCCCAATGCTCACACTACTGTGTGTGTGAGAGGAAAGGGAGAGAAGAGTAAGAAGAGAGGTTTAAATGAGAATAAAGAAAAATACACTACAATCTTTGATCAATTTAATGTCATGTTTCCTTAACCCTAAGGTGGCTTTCTTAAATGCCTTGTTTTGTCCACAACTTAAGGACATTCAGTTTACTGTCACAGAGGTGGAGAGAACCTAGAAAATATCATATTTAAGGAGCAGGAATCCTTTCCTTCAAAATGTATTTAGAATTTGATGAATAATAATCAAAATAATTGCTGGCTGATTTCAAGATTATCAAATAATCAATCCATCTTTGCTGCTCTAGCCTGGGGGTATACTTTAAGACAGATGCTGGTTACCTTGCTGTTTATATCAAAAGCAGTTCACATTGAGACCCTGAGCTGTGTTACAAGAATTCATCAAGGATTTGGAACTTAAAATTGTATGAGTGTGATAGTGGATGTGAACAGCAGTGATCATTCTAATAAAAGGCACCAGAGTAATGTGTGTTAAATACAAAGCATTGAGAAAAGCTGAAGATGAGAAAAGTGACACAGCTTAGTGTGTGGACTTAGTGTGCCAAGTCCTAATGATGCCTCAACAGTCCACATATTATCTTTTTGGCACTTTAAGTGTTAAACCAATGCAGCCCAAAAATGTTTAGTAAATATGTGAATGTAACAACAAACGGAGCGTACCAATCCCACAGCATCAAGAGCAGTGTAACGTGGAAGTCCAGTGTAGTCGAACTGAAAGGATCTCTGTTTCTTCCTCCTCTCTCCATCCTCCTCTCTCTGAGAGCTGATGACAGAAAAACAACCACAAACATAATTAATAAACTGTTGCATGTTTCTATTGCCTTTCCCTTGAATTAAGGTTTCACAGAATGTTTCTCCTCTAAGGCAGATGATTTTTGTTTCAGCCCCTCGACTGAGAAGGCTCATGCTCACAGCAGATGTTGCTGGATGATGAAAGGGAGGCAAGAGAGAGCCACAAGCTCTGAATAGGTTCAAAGAAGGGGTAAAAAATCAAGAAAGAAGACCTGAAGTATGCTTTAATCAAAGTGTTTTTTCTATCAGCTGTTGGCCAGAAGTTTGAAGGTTAAACTGAGACACTTTCTTTTTTTTCTAAGCTTTGGCAACCGGACTGAGACAGAAGAAACAAAGGATGGAGCTGTGGAGGATACCTGCTGTCAGAGGAGTGCCGAGAGGTGGAGAGGACAGTCGAGCTGTTGATGACCTCATCCTCCACATGGTGGTTTTGGGACAGTCGCAGCGGAACACTGCCATGGCAACGATACAAAACTGAGGAGCAGAGAGAAAACAAAAATAGCAGAAATCAGACACTGAGGTCAGGTGTTTGTATTTTAGGGAGTGATACAAGACTGGCCCTGCTCAGAACTGCATAACATAAACCACAACAACAAAAAAGTTAGAGCCTGTGCAAAATGTTTTTGAAAACAGAAGAAGAACCCTGTGTTAAACATGAAATAGTTCAAAGACAACATATCAATTATTTGAACTGAAAAATGTTAATGCTTCATGTAAAAAAAATATATGCACTCATTTAAATTTGATGCTACCAACAAGTTTCAACAAAGTTGAGGTGGGGCATGTTTACTGTTGTGTTGCATCACCTCTTCTTTTGACAACACTGTGTAAATATTTGGGAACCAAGGAGACCAGTTCCTGGAGTTTTAAAAGTGAAATGTGTGCAATTGTTGCATGAAATAGGATTTCAGCTGCTTAACAGTTTGGGTTCTCCTTTGTCATATTTTTTGTTTCATGATGCCCAATATGTTTTCATTTGGTGACAGGGTGAGACTGCTGGCAGGCCAGTTAAGCACCCAAACTCTTCTACTACTGAACCCCATAGTTGTAACATGTGGTTTGGCATTGTCTTTCTGAAAAAGCTGAGATTCAGCCCCTCTGAAATGCCATTTTAATACCAAATCAAGTTACAAATGTACCTGATATGTTGAGAGATGTTTCTCCAGGTGTATGTTTTTAAGCATTACAAAACTTCTTCAGTGTTTTGTTGTCTTTGTCCTTACTGTTTTGAAATATGTCACTGTGTTCAGTAACCTTTATCTTTCATTAAAAAAGTGTTGACACCTGATATGTTGGCACTGCATTATATTTAACTGCATATGGAATTTAAATCATACCAAAAGCTCCTTTTAACAACATTTTACACAGCATCCTGATTGTTTTTGAATGTGCGTTGTACAAAATGTTATTGTAGTTAGATATTTCAATTAGATTACTTTGATGGCTTGAAAGCAATTATAATAATTATGCCAGAGAATGGTATGATTCAATATCAAATACACATCAATTAATGCCATTTAATTTATCATTTTAATGGTTTTTAAGTGGATCCTTATTTTGAATTGATGTTGAATTATTTTCTTGACTCTTGAGAAATTTCACAGTTTTTATATTTTCTTAAATCCCTGTGAGTTATTATGAGAAACTGGAGCTTATTACACTTTATTAACCTAAGAAACTGTCTCAGAACATTACCTTTCAAAGTAACCTAGTACTCCATCATCCTCTCAATTCATTAAAAATAATATTGAAAGTTAGTTTTAAAGGAAATTGTAGGGAACTATAGGAGCTGAATAAGTTTTGTAAGACTGCAGTTCAAGACTGTCTAACAGCAGAGAGCACACTACTATGGCCTTGTGCAAATACATGTTTACTATGAACTAATATATGATGATCTGCTTGATCAAAGCATTTACATGTCATCATTACAAAGACTGGTAAGGTAATGCAAAGACAGGTGCTAAGTTTTTCAGTTAAACTGTACAAGTTTTGAATATTAGTTTAGAACAGGGGTGTCAAACATGCGGCCCGTGGGCCAAAACCGGCCAGCCAGAGGTTCCAATCCGGCCCACGAAACGTCTTTGCAAAGTGAAATAACTACAGAGAAGACATTAACTGCAATTTTTCAATTTCATATTTGTTCACTGGGGATAACATACAATCATAGTGCTGATGGACACACCTCAAACACACTTTTTTTCCAGGATTTTTTTCTCAAAATGAGAAAATAGATTACAAGCTGTTTGCATAATCTGGTTGAGATTCAGAAAGACTTGTTAGAGCACTATAAAATGATCCACTAACTACTAACACTACACCCCTGCATACAACACTGTCCAGCAAGCAAACTGTTCATGCTGGAGCTGAGGGGTCCAAAATAATCAACTCTACCTTCTTCATTAGTATAATCTCTGTTCTTTTTCAGTAAACATTACACTGTGTGTCAGGTGAATGGGTAACCTGTGTGTTTGGTGTGTTTGCAGCAGGTTTCAGGGCTTACAGAGTAAAATATTCAGCCCACTATGAGACTCATCATGGCAAAAATACAACAGCTGTTTTTGTAGAAAGATAGTTCATTAAATCTGAACATTTATAAAATGTACTTGTACTTGTTTCACTAAAACAAAGGGACACATTTAGAGTTGTCGTTATTTATAGGTTATTATTTCATGATGTTACTGGTCCGGCCCACTTCAGAACAACTACACCTGTATGTGGCCCCTGATCTGAAACGAGTTTGACGCCCCTGGTTTAGACAGACTTACCATACGAATCAATGATTTCCTGCACCAAATAATAAACCTATGGGATATACGCGCAGGTCTTTCATGCAGTGTAGGTTATGTGTATGTGTGAGAGTAAATCTGCTACTTCTCTCTGTTATAATACCACGGTAAGGTCAGTAACAGGAGCATCCTCACCGTCATGAATCATAATAAACAGGTTGATGGTTTGAGCTGCACCGATCAAGTCACATAACATTACTTTTTCATGCATGAAATGGGAATCACAATAAACAGCGTGTATCTATTACAAAACACTGTCCTTGGTAATAAATAGCCAGTGTAAAAATAAACAGCACTGAGGGTGAAATGGCAAAGGTCTCACCTCTTCCAACAAAACCATGAACTCTCCACATGATGACGCCTCGACCTCACAGCAGGTTTAATTGAAACGTTTCCAATGAAAACTCATAGTCGGGTTCATGGTGGGATCGCCTGGTCCTGCAAGTAATCACAGTTGATGGTTCTTCTCCTCTCTGAGCTGATGGTAAATGTAAACTATCACGAGTTCTGTCGGCAGAGCACCAGACCGGAAGTCCAGCAGTTGACGCAACTAACTTAAGGGGATGGAAGAGGTGGGTTCAATGAATCACAGCGCCCCCGTGTGGAGAAGAAGAAACAACTGGAGACGAGCAATTCTTCTTTTTACAGCCACTTTCAGGACTGGAGTGTGGATCATTGTAGCTGTCCCATACTCAGTGGTGGACAAAGTACACAGCTTCATTACTTGAGTCAAAGTATAGATACTCCAGGTCAAATATTACTCCAATACAAGTGAAAGTTGTTCAGTCAAATTACTTCTTGAGTTAAAGTACTGAAGTACTTGCTTTTAAAAATACTTTAAGGGATATTTCAGTTCTTTTGAATTGGGGTAATGTGAGTTACAGAACACTATTACTCCTGTTAGCCACAGTGCATGCCGGTGAGCTCTTCCCCTTTAATGAGAAAATTCCCAGAGGACCTGCAGGCAAGCTAGGCTATTGTCTCTGTGGACGGGGCCTCCTATTTCGCGTTGTTTCGCCAAAGTTAAGAAAATATGGTCCAGGCACTCATCACGGTGCAAATGCATGTACCAGTAAAAAAAATTGTACTATTGGCACTATTTTTGGACACACCTCGCAGACCGGTGTTCTTCCGCTGCATGAGCAGGGATACACGCCGATCAGCTGTTTGGATCAACAAGCACGAAATAGGAGGCCCCGTCCGCAGAGAAAATAGCCTTGCTTACCTCCCGGTCCTCTGGGAATTTTCTCATTAAAGGGGAAGAGCTCACCGGCACGCATTGTGGCTAGCAGGAGCAATAGTGTATTGTAACTCATACGACCTCACTTCAAAAAAACTGAAATATCCCTTTAAGTATTCAAAGTACTTTTTAAAATATCTCAAAATGTTGTATTTTCATAAAGCATGAGTGCAGTCAAGAATACATAGGAGTACATTCTGTTACATTATGATTATCTAAAAAGTACACCATGAAATAAAAACTAAGTTACTACAAGCACAGACAAGTTGGTTTAAAATGTTGATCTGGAATAAAACAAGTGTGTTAGCTACAGGCCTCCACATGCTTTCTCAGGTTAGATGGTGATGTTTTGTAGGCTGTGATGAAGTTTGTGTGGTAAACAGATCAGAGATTTACAACAATAAGATCATACTTTATTTCAAAAACCTCATACGTGGGTTTAAAATATGGCCGTGGTGCTCAGGTAGAGAATCATCATCCTTCTCGACCATAGTAATCATCACCATGACTAAATGAACGGACTGATCTGAATAACTTTGCTCTGTGTTTGTTCTACGCACAACCGAGGTACGGCTACACCATTGAGACGAACCAAACACAAGTACACAAACAGTTTATGGTCTTTACGGCAATATAGATGACGACGAACCTGATGAAGAGTTTTCAGATTATGAGAGTACCAATGCTTTATACATAGCGTTTAAAATTTAAAGGAAGTAACAAAATACATTTTTCTTGCTCATACAGCAACAGGTGCCCCTAAGATGATTTAACCGACCCAGTAGATCACTTCTCTGTCATTCCTCAAAATAATCAAAGCCAAACTCAAATACAAAGAGAAACTCGAACTGGAATTCAGCACCATGAACACTAAACAAGCCTTCGACAAAGTCAGGTCACTTACTGGTTATGCCTCCAAACCCAAGCTGTCTGCAATAACCAACCCCATTTCATTTGCTGAAGATCTGAACACCTTTTACTCAAGATTCGACACCATCAACTACACACAAGAATGCAATACCCTACTACAATCCATCCCCATCCTGGAACCACCTCACTCTGCTCCATTCACAGCGGAGGACGTGCGCCGGCAGCTGTGCAGATGCAAACCAGGCAAGGCTGCAGGACCTGATGGTATCCAGGCCCGGGTTCTTAAGAACTGTGCCGCTGAACTATCCCCAATCCTCCACTCCATCTTCTGGGAATCCTACAGGACCGCCTTGGTACCAACATCATGGAAAATCTCCACCATCATACCAGTACCCAAAAAACCTCGCCCTTCTGAACTCAACCACTTCCGACCTGTTGCACTCACTTCATTAATCATGAAGTGCCTGGAGAAACTGATCCTCAACACCATCCTCCCAATTGTCGGACCGCAATTGGACCAGCATCAGTTTGCCTATAAGGCCAAAAGGGGGACTGAGGATGCTGTGGCATGCCTCCTTCACTCCCTCCTGCAACACCTCGAATCACCCCATAACTTTGCCAGACTCCTCTTCATTGACTTCAGTTCTGCCTTGAACACCATCCAACGTCACCAGATGATCAGTAAACTCCACCATCTCAACGTCTCTCCACTTCTCATCCACTGGATACACAGTTTCCTCAGCAACAGACCCCAAGCAGTCAGAGTAGGCACAATTACATCTACAACCACCATCACCAACACCGGTGCCCCTCAAGGCTGTGTCCTGAGTCCCTTCCTGTACACCCTCTACACCAGCGGTTCTCAACCTTTTTGAGTCGCGACCCCCAATTTAACATGCACTGGTGTCCGCGACCCCCCCCCCCCCATATTTTCTCTCCATGCAATGCTCTTGTCATCGCTACGGCTGCGGGGCGGATGAGACTCTCCGCGATCGTGTGAGTCTTTTTCGATTGAGCCACCAAATATGCCACCTCATATGAAGCTGCCAGGGCCTTAGCTGGGACTGTAGCATAGTCACTGACCACCGTTTTTTGGCTCCTTAGTTCTTGCTCCCTGCGCCGAAAAAAATCAACTGGCTTGTCAATGAAGCCGCTGTGTTTTGTCTCCAAATGTCTCTTAAGTTTTACTGGTTTCAAGCTCTCGTTTGCCAGCACTTCAGAGCAAATGACACATTGTGGGTATTCTGCGTTGTTTTTAGTCATGTACGAAAATCCAAATTTAAGAAAGTCGGGCTGATATTTACGGAGCCTCGAAGCTCTGGAGTCAGCCGGTGTCGGCCCCAGTGCCTTCCGTTTCTCAGGGGGTGGTCCTGCTGTCAGACTGTCTGGTGACTGACTCTGAGACCCCTGCTGCTGACCCAAGTCTCGAGCTGGAACACTTTTTCTCTTAAGCCATCGCTCCATTTTACAGCATCAGAAAGCTAGCAAACTTGTTGCAAAATGTAGCGCGAGGTTAATGGTTTGTTTTTCTTTGTCTTTTTTCCCGCCGTGGGTCACGGAGCATGATCTCACGCGCACAGGTCAATTCATACAAATTTAGTTGATACAATGCATTTTGAAAAAGTAATGAAGCACAAAGCAACTAGAACAGCTCCCTGACTGAAATTCTGTAATATAATATTAGATATATTTTTCGAAAATTATTTGGCGACCCCCAGAAATCATCTCGCGACCCCCATTGGGGTCGGGACCCAGGGTTGAGAATGGCTGCTCTACACCAATGACTGCATCAGCCCCTCAACAACCACAACATATTTCAAATACTCTGATGACACTGCCATACTTGCCCTCCTTAATGACAATAACTCTGTTCTAAATTACCAGGATTCCATCTCCCACTTCACATCATGGTGCACGGACAATCACCTCCAGCTGAACATTTCAAAAACAAAAGAACTGGTCATTCACTCCTCCAGCACTCACAGCCCGGCTCACAACCCCATCCACATCAACAATCAAGCAGTCGAAATAGTGGATCACTTCAAATATCTCGGACTCACCCTGGACAATAAACTCAACTTTGATCAACACACCACTGACATTCACAAACGCTGCCAACAAAGACTCTCTGCCATCCGCAAACTCAAAGCACTTTCTGTCGCCCCCCACCTTCTACTGTTACTGTACCAAAGCATCATCCAACCCATTCTCCTCTACTGTTCCCCCTGCTACTACAACATGCTAACTGTCTCCAACAAAAACAAACTCATACGCACCACAAACACTGCCACCAAAATCATCCGCCTCCCCACACCCAACCTGTCTGACCTCAACAACAGAGCCATCATACGCAGAGCACGCACTATAACACTGGACCCCCAACACCCCCTCTACCCAGTCTTCACACTACTCCCCTCCGGTCGCAGGTACAGATCCCCTTACTGCAGGCGAGCCCGGTTTGGCAGAAGCTTCATCCCATCGGCCATAGCACTGCTAAACAGAATGCCACTGTAATGTGTTCGGTGTGTTTATATGTGTCCGGTGTGCATATTTGTGTCCAGTGTGTTCATATGTGTTCGGTGTGTTTTATATGTGCCCAGTGTGTGCATATGTGTCTGGTGTGTATATTTGTGGGATGCGGGGCACCATTGCTGTGAGGCTGGGTGGATGGTTATGGTTATTGTATTCATACATGTATTCCTGTACAGACGGTGGCAACAAATCTCCTTATTAAGGACAAATAAAGATCTATCTATCTATCTATCTATCCTGCTGATTTCTGGCCATTGACATCAATTCAGCCTCATTCTGGTCGTCATGCTTCTCTTCATTTGTTCTGCCCATCAATGTAGGGCTCTGTCCTGGTTTGTGTGTTTTGACTTTAAGTACATCCCACCTCTCAGAAATCAGTCCTTTCTTGAAGAGCACAGAGGCCAGGTAAGAGAACAACACAGTGGCAAACATGTTGAACAACATGCAGATAGTGTTAACAGGAGCACGCTGGACATATTTGTTGTCCTCCAGAGTGCAACCTGGGAAATGAAGAACAACAGGCAACCCTATGGATGGCTCGCCACTTAGCACCCTCAGCAACACCCCGATTAGCAAACCCATTATGGATCCATAGCCATTACAGATGTTGAAGTAAAGGACGCAGATTAGCTGAGGGATCATGATGGTGTATGCTATAGCTGAGCCCAGGATCCAGAAAACCATGATGCTGTTCTGTAGGAAGGTGAGAGATGTGCCAGCCAAGCCCACCAACACCACAGAGATGCGGATCACCCACTGGAGCTCCATGTCTGATGCCTGCAGGAGATAAAACACTCAAGCTAAAAAAGAAATAACTGTTGAGCCTATTTTCTTCCTCATGTCTCCTCCTACCTTGGTCCGCAGGATGTTCTTATAGATGTTGGATGTGAAGATAGAAGAGGCTGCCAGTAAACCTGAATCTGTTGAAGACATCACTGCAGCAGCTACAGCTCCAATACCAATGATGGAGATATAGGGTGGGCTGAGGTACTGCAGAGCAATGGGCAGAATCTGTCCAGGTTCTCCACGCTCATATGGAGATGGGGAGCCATACGCTGTCATGTTCCAGTCTAACAGCAAAAAAATGTGACAATAAGCTTTGTCTTTTGAGTCTATGGACATTTGTAATTAAATTATTTTATTTAATTTTGAATTAAAAAGGTTCAGTTCCATTTTATCTCAGTACCTGTTGATGCTGCGACCGCTCCAATCAACACAGATGGAATTCCGAGTACGAAGACAAGTGGTGCAGCAATAAAGCAGGTCATCCTGGCTGTTGCTGATGATGAGGCTGACAGGGTCCTCTGGTGAAAGTCCTGATATCCAATGTTACCAATGGTCTTTGAAAGAAAATCATTATTTATCTGCTGCAATCTTTTTAGTTTTTAGCAACAAAAGATGGTGATGGTCATCATTCAGTTTCATAGATCCATAGTTAAAGTCATAACTTATGACTCATTTCGACCTTACTCAGACTGTTACTAGGGTCTTGCCTTGGACGACTAGTACCAACAGCTTCAGAAGAAATGGAGGACTCCACACCATCACATCCTCGCCAGATGGGATAGAGCAGAATAACAGAGCCTAGATGCACAGGAGATGCCAAATTGACGCTGCAACAAGACAAGTGCAGGTAGTACTCTATGTTGCTGCTACAATGATTTCTGCAAGAGGAACTCCCCTTAGAGCAGCCCAGGATGTGACAACACTTCAGGTGGAATGAGCAACGATATTACCTGGAGTTTGAAAGATCTGGCCAAAATAATCCCCAGAGATATTGTTAACGATCCAATGGGATAAAGGCTGTCTAAACATCTGTAACCCTAATTTCTTCTCTGAGCAAGAAACAAATAACTGAGAAAGAGAGCACCTCCGAGTAAGCAGATCTACTCTGGCTGAGAGGGGCCAGGGCCTTTTGTTTTTCAGGTAAAGGATCAATGCCTCCTTGGTCACCTAGGGGGTATTAAGAGCACTTTTTACCAGCTCAGGATGATCATGAGGAGCACTTTGGGAATCAGAGGGAATGTGGGGAAAGCATTCAACAACCCCAGGGGACCCACCTGACCATTGAGGGAGAATACATCCACCAGTTTGTTGTCTCTGCTTAAACCAGTGTTATAGTACTCGAGTCCAGGACTCGAGTCACGTTTTGCTGGACTCGTGACCCGGACTTGGACTGGAGCACTGATGACTCGTGACTTGACTTGGACTCGAGCGCTGATGACTCGGACTTGGGGTCGGACTCGAGCATTGACTGCAAGAGGCCCCGGATGATAGAGAAGAGGACTCGGGCTTATATTTTGATACGGACTGTTTTAATGTTCATGTTAGATTTTGTATGTTTCATAAAATGTATTCCGTTCAGAGCGAGGGCTGGCATGAGCGTTTGCCTGCATGCGCATTCACGTGACTTCTGCCAGGATTAAAAGTTGTTTTTTTTTTCAAAGATTTCACAGTAAATGCAACGAGAGCAGAGCAACATGTTGGATATTTAAGAGACCCATCAAGGAAAGAGACCAGCTCAAACTTTAACAAAGTTTCTTGAGACCGTTCATCACTTTACTTTGTTAGTATAACAGTAATATAAGCAACTAAAGTAGCTAAACCATAGTTATTAAGTTGTTTGATTAGTCAGAATTCTGATTAATAGTGTTAGGGCTGAGCTTATTGGTAACCGGATCCCAGCAGCAGAATCTCTGAGCGCGTCCCCTCATCAACAGAAACGCGGCGCGCATTTACGCACGGCACACAGCACTGTGGCTTCATTCATAAATTAATCTCCAGACACACCGGTCGGATATCATTAGAATCTCACTGCAGTGGCAGTTAGACCTCGTCAATTTACTAAAATAAAAACAACATGAAAATCAAACCGGCCACAGCGCGGGGGGAGAGCGGATCGTACAGAATCAGACACATTTTAAAAGCCCAGGAAAAACTGCAGATTCTCTGATGTCATATTAAACAAGATAGTTTTATCACCAAACAGTCTGCAGCGTCCTCGTTCTCTGGCTCTAACGTCTTCTGGTAAAAAAAAGAAAAGAAAAAAAAACATCACCTCTCCCTGTGTCCGCCCCTCCTATCTTACCTGCCCATCCAAGTGAAAATCATTAAACTATCAAAATGCTTAGTAAAATTAAATAATAATAATGCACATGACATTGCCCTTAATATAAACAACAACAAATAAATGACATAAAGTAAAATGATTATGAATATATTAGAATAATTCATATTTATGGCATAAAATGATGGAAATAGCTCCAACACTAATGTTAATGAAAGAAATGTGTTTCCTCCACATCCAAAAGGTCCCACACAGCCAGTCTAACAGTCAATAGTTTGGATTCAAACGGCTGCCCTCCTTGTAATATATAATATTACCGGTGAGGACTCGACTTGGGCTCGGACTCAAGTCATGAGGACTCGACTCGGACTCGGACTCGGATTTTCCTCTGGTGACTTGGACTCAGACTCGGATTTGGGGACTCGACTACAACACTGGCTTACACAAATGGATCCTCTTGGGCCTGGCAAAAACTGGGTACAAAAAAAGGCTACTACTTCTGGATGAAGCCTTCACTCTCCTGGGGGAAGACCAGACTGGACGGGAGGTCTGCTGCCTGATTTGCAAACCCTGGAAATCACCCTGAGTGAAAAAAAAGTAACCGATAGGCCCAAAACAGGAGCCTCAGTGCCACCTCGAGGCAGCACAAAGACTTGATACCTCCCTAGTGATTCACATGATAAACTGCAGTAGAGTTGTCTGTCTTATCAAGACATGCCTGACTTGAATGGAGGGGAGGAGCACCTTCAACTCAAGTTGAATTGCCCCCAACTCAAGGACATTAGTGTGTTCTTTATGGGGTTCACTGTACCATTCTACTATCCCACAATGCTTTTTGGCATGTGAGAAAGAACGACCTGGGATCAAATCCCTGACCTTCCAACTGAGAGGCGACCAAATACCACAGCTGCCCCCTCTGTGGCTAAAGGCTCACCATCCCCTGTAATGGTGGTGTCGGACGCCCCCTCTCCACAGTAACCTGTCTGGAGAGGCCATGCTTGAGTGTCCAGGCTGTGAAGCCGGTGTTGCTGCCTGACACCATCAACATCTACTCAACCCAACTTCTCAGACATGCAACGTACGGCAGCCAGGATTTGCGGCTGAGTGTCATCCTGCTGACATTGATCTTCCAGAGATTTCTGCAGGGGCTAGGGAGTAGGTCTTTTCTTGTGACCCCAGCCTCTCAATGTCCTGTTATAAATGTGCCATGCCCAAACATGAGGGACATTCGTGATGCCCATAAAATAGGACACATTTTACAGCCAGCACTAACCAGAATCAAGCAACAAGTTTCTATCAAACTTTAAAAGGTGCAACAAAGTAGGTCACATGACAAGAAAAAATGGTTCACACAAACTCAGCAATACCTCCCATGAACAACATGCTTCTTATTTCAAGAACAACAATGCAGAAATGGGAAAAAACGACATGCATCCTCAGGAATTCATAGTGGCGAATAATTAAAAGTGGAGACCCCAACATACATGTCTTGCCTATAGGTCTCTGATGAGGCATGGTCGCTGGGCTTTATAGACTGTGGACCCAGGCTTTTAATGTCAGTAACCTGCAATTGTTGATATATGGTCTAAAAGGAAGGTAGAGGATGGCATCATTCAAGGTGTGAGGTCAGAAGATATGAACATATGCCTTACCAATATTAAAACATTATCAATCCACCTCCATGCTCTGTCTCCATCCACTGACCCAATCCAGGGGGCCTGGTAGGTATAGTTAAAAGCAGTCTCAGTTATGTCTGCTGAATGGGGGTTCATCAGGATGAAGGGGACACATAACCACTGCAGAAAACACACATAGAACTCTGACTTCAACATTTGCAAAACAAACATGTTTATTGTTATACAATGACATGGAAAGTTTTTCATTTATCGACTGTGATGAAAAGATAATTGAATCCTTTCAGGATTTGAGGGAAGCACCATAAATATTTCACATATTCTTTAGAAAGGTATAAGTTCTACTATCCCTTAGGGGAATTCTTTTCTGTGCAGTAAATGATGAAGACCAAACTTTCTGAAACAAGCTCTGAGATGTTTCATAATAGTCCTGTGAAAGACATTACTCTTCATGCAGGTAAAGAACTCACCAAAAAGAAGAATACGAGGGTCAGCTGTATGATGTCTGTGTAGGCTACAGAGTACAGGCCTCCCATCAGAGTGTAGATGATTGCCACTGCAGCAGAGATCCAAATGCAAAGAGTGTAGGATAAATCCAGGATTACACTCATTGTTGTGCCTTTAAATATAACACAATTATATAAATTCAGACACATGAAAAATGGGAAAGTATAACTTTGTGAGAAAGCAGACATGAGTGTCTCTTACCTAAACCAATGAGAGTCGCTGTAAGCCAGAATATGTCACCTATCACCAGTATCACAGACAGAACTCCACTTATTGCATTTCCATACTTGATCTGGAATGGGTCCATCATTGTCACATATTTTCTGTCTCTCATTTTCTTGGCGAAGAGAATTCCACCTGAATGATGTAATCACAGAAAGGATTTTATGTCTCTACTTTCTCTGTTTATAAGAGTATTATACCAGTTTAGCATCACACTGCTGAAATTTCCGAATTGGTACCCTCTACAGTCACAAAGTGAATTTCAGTTTTAATCTAAACTTGAATGTTAATGTATGGAAATTAATAGGGATGCACCGATCCTACTTTTTAGTTTCCGATACTGATATCGATACTTGGGATTTGGTATCTGCCAATACCGATACTAGCCAATCCAATCCTGGTATTGATTGAACAATCTCTATTCCTTAATGTGAGGATAGAATCATGTTTTGGCAAGTTCAGGCTTTTCTGACTTGATGGTGAACTGTACCTGGGTTCCAAGTGCCAAACCAGAAGCTGGAAATTTCAAGGATCCGGAACAATTAATCCAATAACCTGTCCATTTTTTCACACTTTGAATCCATTAATAGAAGGTTTCTTCCTTCTTTGCAGTTGGCTACAGCTGACGTAAACTTCTTCCATTGGCCTTCCATTATATTTTTCAGCGCGACTGCCACAGTGGCGGTTCTAGACCAATTTACTGGGGGGGCAGGCTGGGGCCAAGGGTGTTGTCAGAGGGGCACATTCAACCCTGACAAAAGAGAATGAGAAGGACGAGGACCGGCTGAGAACAAACTGTCAAAAAATCAGTGCATCCCTATAAACTAGACATATATACTACTGTGCACTATATCAAAATGTAGACTGACAGCAACTCAACATGAGTTCCTTAGTGCTCTGGAACCAAGTGCCACACGCATGTGTTCCGCCTGTAACACCGGCGCGATACCGAAGCATTTTTATCGTATAATATTTGTTTGGTGTGGAGGGGGGCCACAGGGGGGTCCAGGTTCAGTTTTACAGGGGCACTGGCCCCTGTTGGCCCCTCCCCAGAACCGCCACTGGACTGCCATCCTTCGAAACAATAGCGCTGCACAAGTTTCCGGCGGAGTTGTCAGCAAAAGAAGCATGCAGCGAAACTGCAGAGTCTCTGTAGTTATCTTCCATCATGCTCCGCCATGCAAAAATGCACAGACTGGCCGACGCACATGGCTGTTGTAAACAAAGAAAAACATAGAACTGAGATGAATAGATCTGCCATATGGATCAGCACTATATATCGGCCCCTTGTCACCGATATCCGATCTAGCTTTTTAGCCCGATCTAGCCAATATCCGATACCAGGATCTGATCGGTGCATCCCTAGAAATTAATGCAATGGCTAATGTGCAAACACAAGCATACTTTATGCTGTGATGCATGCCTCTGAAGGAAAACCTGTTTACCTTGTTTATACCACATAGCAAGCTAAAAAAAGACGACATCGATCTGTCCTTCCACCCACCGTTATGAGGAATGTAAGATCTATCTACGATAAGGTGGACGAGCTAACCCAGCACCAGAGGGAATACTGACAGAGTAGCATCATGCTAACTGAACTCACACCGAGCTAACACCGGACCCGAACGCCACATTGGAAGGATTTCACCTGCTGTGGGCGGACAGGATACAGGAGAGCAAGACTGAACTAACTGGTAAAGAAGGCCAGCTCAGACCCTGTGGAGGTGGTGGCTGACAGGAGAATTATCGCCAAGCTGTCGCCTCTGATGGACATTTTTTTTCTATATGTATTCTTGATGAAATTCTTGTACTGTACACCTCCTTGTTTGCTGCTGTAACTCCATGAATTTCCCCGTTGTGGGACGAATAAAAGAGTATCTTATCTTATCATATCTTATATTACTTAATTAGACTACACATCATATCAACAGCTCACAGAGAAGCAGTGCAACCCCTGATGTCACAACTTGGGGAAAAAATGTTTGAGTGATGCGGTTTCTTACCAACAATGAGAGAAATCGGTGAAGTTATTGGCATGACAGCCCAGGCCAGTCCCATGGTTGGATTGTACACTGCCTCAGTTAGACCAACAATGTAACCCCCGCCAACAAATGTAGCTGTGGGAAGGGCACAATAATACATTTAATAACAGAATATTCTTGTTCTTTTTTCTGCATAGTTCCTAAATTGCTCTATAGTAACTTTAGAGCAACATTTTAACCTATGGGAAGAATATTAACCACTATACAGCAAATACTAACAAAACATCCGAATAGATAATTCCACTTTGCATTGAAAGAAAATGTTTGAAAAGCAGGTGTCTGGAGTCTTTTTCTTTAGCTTGTGTCATTAAAAGTGTACATACATGTGTTAATACAGATGCAGAGATGTCATGTAATTAATCAGAATTCAGTCATTGCAGTTGCTCCTACACAATAAGTAAGAATATCAAATAATATTAAAAGAAGAAAGTAATTGATAAGATATAAATACAAATACAATGAAAAGGGCGAACCTCTAAATGATGTCAACAGGTGTACAGCAACCATTTAGCAGAAAACTATGAGTTCTCCATATTATTTTAACGTCATGAAGCTTCATACATGTTGAACTTATATTGGGTTTGAGAGGTGGTCATTGTGACAGCTTGTTAAAGTAATCTTATTTGTGGGAGTTTTCTCTACTGGTGAATAATGAAATAGAGATTCCTGGTTTTATTTTCTTTGCAAAGAAAAGGTCATTCAACACACGAGTGGTCAGAATGAAGAAAGACCCCAAGCATGGGGAGAACTAAACATTTATACCTAAGGGACGCCCCTTAAGGAATGCTTCACACCCTTTGTCTGCAGGTATCAGCACCAGGACAGGGCTGTGCATTCAGACGGGAGGTTTAAGAGGTCTACGCATCACAATTTAACACATTGAACACAAAGGAACTGAAATTGCCATTACAAACCCCACCCCTGTGTCATGTCATACAACCTGCCATGGTGAAGACTCCCACCACCAGGCTGATCCCTCTGTTGCCCAGCAGAGTGATCTCTGTCCTGTTCCCCTTGCTGCTGTCCTGGACTTGTTTTGACTTCATGGAAGCCCAGATCCCAGTGCCCAGCACCAGCAGGTAGAAGAACACCATCACCACAAGTCCTGGGACGTTCAAGCTCATCGTTTCGGGCGTGCTGACTGACTGAATGAATGTTTTGGTCTCCTTCTGCCTGTGAGAACATCGGAGGAAACAAGAACAACTGGATTTCAGGAATGAGAAAAGATTATTCATCTTGACAGTGCCCTACACTGCTCAGTTACAGAGTGTGAATCAGATCAACATCTTGATGTTGTTTGGACTTAATAAAATCATCAGATTACATTTTAACAACAACAGCTCATTGTGCAGGGTCTGACTCACTGTCACTTTTCAGAAGATTTCAAGCTGCTGCCTGTCGTTACTTTTGTACTGCTGAGTTCAGAAAGGGCCAGATCACAGTTCATGTACAGAGACGATGTAGCAGGATGCCAATTAAATGAACTGAGGAAAAACAAACAAAAGACATATGATCAAGTCAGTTTCTGCTCTGCAGATTAAATTGCTATCATTGTATAGGCGTATGCTTTAATGCAGCTCTGTAGAAGAATATACAAAGCTATCATTAACCACCTGCAGTTTTCCAACAGAAAAGGCAGTAGTATATGGATAATACTGTTACCTGTGAGACTCGTCTTATCAGCAATCCTCAAGGCTTGTCACAGTCTGCTCACCTCCTCCCCTCTGTCAGTAATTCTCCACTCTCCTTGCCTCTGCTCCACTCTGCTGGCCAGCCACGCCCCCTCATCAGGCAACCCGGTTCACCTGCACACTCACCTGCTCCTCATCTGCAATCAAGCCGGTATATAAGCAGCAGCCACTCTCCACTCCACTTGCCAGATTGTTCTTTGACCTCATGCAAGACTTTCCAGCGTTCTTCTCCGGACTGATCTCCCGTTGCCGACCCTGCCTGCCCGTGACCATCCCTCCTCGCCGCTTCCCAGGAAAACACCTATGCCTTCTGTCCCTGACTACGAGTTCTGCCTTCGCCCTTCCGGGGTTCTGCCTGTCCGTCCTTGTGGCCGTTTGGTGTCCTGTCCTCCTGCGGAGTACGAGTGAGTCTGTTCTTCAACTCCCTCCGGGATCTGTCTGTCACCGGTGCTCAATTCGTCAGGCTGTCATCGAGCCCTGAGAGACTCGATTCCCTACCTGTGTTCGAGGTAGAGAGACTATTCACCTGTTGCCCGTGTCTATTGATGAACTGTTAAAAAAAGGTCTTTACCAACTGATCTCTTGGCTTCCGGTACTGCTTGTGGGTCCTAACTCAACCTGTTACAAGGCTATGCCCAAAATATAAACCGAGCAAAAAGGAACTACAAAGCTTAACAACTTAACAGACAATACGAGAAAATGTCCACTACAACAATAAATCTGGTAAATGTTTGGCAAATCAAATCAAACACAATAAAGAAAAAGTCACCATCTCTACCGTCAAGCCGACAAACTCGCCACAAGAAATCAATAAAATATTTAAGGACTTTTATGCCAATTTATACTCTGCAGAAAATTCACCAAAAGGAGAAGACATCAACTCATTTCTGAACACTATTCACTTATCTCAAATCAACATTGAACAAAATATACACTGGATTTACCCTTTACTCTGGAAGAACTGTTCACTGCCCTCAATCAAATGCCAAACAATAAATCACCAGGACCCGAAGGCTTCCCTGCTGAGTTCTATAAACACCTCTGGCCCATTCTTAAACAGAACTCCATATTACCATCCAGCATGAATACAGCTTGCATCACACTCCTCCTTAAGCCAAATAATGATCCGACCTTCCCTTCAAGCTACCGTCCTATCTCACTCCTAATCACCAAAGCACTCTCTCAGAATAGAAAAAAATCATTTCTTCCCAATTACAACCGGACCAAACAGGATTCATCAGAGGCAGACACTCATCCAACAACTCATGTTGATAATTCAATTTAATACATTACTCTTTTTGACAATAAGAAAACTCCACCATAGCCACCGTAGATTCAGAGAAAGCCTTCGACAGAGTAAACTGGTCATTCCTCATAAACACGCTTCACAGATTTAGTTTTGGAGAATAATTTATTAACTTGGTAAAGACATGATATATCACACCTTACGCCACTGTCATCACCAATGGTCAACCATTTATAAACTGACCTTGCTAACAATTTCTATGGCAAATATTTACAACAAGTGATATGGTTGACTACCAAAAAAAACAGCAGGATAGGATTTTTCATCAGAAAACACTAGTTGCGCATGACAGAAATAAGACGTACCATTTTATCCACAGGGGAAGCCCTAAGCAACATAAACTGAAACTTCCTCACAGGAGCTTTACAATTTGTTATCTACAGTTATCAGCACTTGTTAAAGGTTGTGTTCTCTCACCTTTGTTGTTTATACTGTGATGACTGTGTTCACTAGCAGGATGACAGTAATGATTCAATTTGCAATCAGCACCAGGACAGGGCTGTGCATTCAGACGGGAGGTTTAAGAGGTCTAGACATCACTATTTAACACATTGAACACAAAGGAACTGAAATTGCCATTACAAACCCCACCCCTGTGTCATGTCATACAACCTGCCATGGTGAAGACTCCCACCACCAGGCTGATCCCTCTGTTGCCCATCAGAGTGATCTCTGTCCTGTTCCCCTTGCTGCTGTCCTGGACTCCTTTTGACTTCATGGAAGCCCAGATCCCAGTGCCCAGCACCAGCAGGTAGAAGAACACCATCACCACCAAATTACACACTTTCCATGACTCCGCATTTCTTCAGATTTTCTGCCCGCACCACCCACTTAATGACCTGAGGATGTGTTTGCCCAATGAGACAAAAAGAATCAAAACACAGGAATTGCTCAATATATCTTGAGTAAGACTGATGGCACTGAAGGGTGGAGAATATCAGGTAACAACACATCTGTTTATTCTGGGAAAAATAGAGAGGGAGGAGGAACAGTAGGAATAACATGGTCTGGCAAGAATAAGGCATTGACCAGGAACTTAGAGCATAAATAAATGATTCAAAGTGCAAAAAAACAAACGGAGAACCAATGGAGGGAGCTGCAACACCTTCCAATATCTTGTTTTTTGATTGTTGGACAAATATATGTAAATAGCAACACTGTGCAATAAAACTGCAATGTAAAAGTGAAAATCCTGTAATTTTGAAAGACTACAAGCAGTAAAGTTTGTTGTTTATTGTAAGAAATGATCAAAACCTTCTAATAACTTGCAATTTAATTTTCTAAAAAAACTGATTCATGTTTAAAAACAGCTCTCAAATGTAGACAAAGGAGGTACTTTGGATTATTGAAATACTTATATAAAGAACAAGTGCATTAGTGCAACTTCACTATTAACTCTAACATGCACACCACTGATGAATATTTGTATCATACCATGGACTAAATATCAACTTGGTAAACAACCTAGTATGAAACAGTAGACATGATAATATGGTTCAATACAAATAATATTAGCACCCCATCAAGCATTTCTCTTTTAGTTCTGCTGATTTCCGTCCATTAATGTCAACTCGGCTTCATTCTGACCTTCAAGTTGTTCCTCCACATCAGTTTTTGTGCTGTCATCGCTCATTAAAGTTAGCTTCTGTACTGGTTTGTGTGTTTTCGCTTTGAATATATCCCACCTCTCGGAAATCAGTCCTTTGTTGAAGAGAACGGAGGCCAGGTAAGAAAACAGTAAAGTAGAAGAGATTGTAAACAGCATGCAAATTGTCCTAACAGGAGCACGCTGGACATATTTGTTGTCCTCCAGAGTGCAACCTGGGAAATGAAGAACTACAGGCAACCCTATGGATGGCTCGCCACTCAGCAATCTCAACAACAACCCAAGAAGCAAACCCATTATAGAGCCATATCCATTAGAGATCTTGAAGAAGAGGACGCACACGAGTTGAGGGAACATGATGGTGTAGGTTATGTCTGAGCCCAGGATCCATAAAACCATGATGCTGTTCTGTAGGAAGGTGAGAGATGTGCCAGCCAAGCCCACCAACACCACAGAGATGCGGATCACCCACTGGAGCTCCCTGTCTGATGCCTGCAGGAGATAAAACACTCAAGCTAAAAAAGAAATAACTGTTGAGCCTATTTTCTTCCTCATGTCTCCTCCTACCTTGGTCCGCAGGATGTTCTTGTAGATGTTGGATGTGAAGATAGAAGAGGCTGACAATAAAGCCGAGTCAGTAGATGACATCACTGCAGCAGCTATGGCTCCGATACCAATGATGGAGATATAGGGTGGGCTGAGGTTCTGCAGAGCAATGGGCAGAATCTGAGCAGCCTCTCCGTGCTCAAATGGAGACGGGGAGCCGTACGCTGTCATGTTCCAGTCTGATAGCAAAACAATTTGACATTAATCAGCATTTTTTTTTAAATCCATCTTTTCTATTTAATATTATCTCAGTACCTGTTGATGCTGCGACTGCTCCAATCAACACAGATGGGATTCCAAGTATAAAGATGAGAGGTGCTGCAACAAAGCATATGATTCTGGCTGTGTCTGATGAAGAGGCTGACAGGGTCCTCTGGTGAAAGTCCTGATATCCAAGGTTACCCAAAGCCTTACAAATAAGTAACAAGAACCAAATCAATCCAGCAAGTAAAGAGTACTACTCCTTTTGTGCCTCACTGATGATAAGACAGCTGATTAGAGACACTCGCAAAGAAGTAGGAGTTAAAGAGACAGATGAAAGTTGAGGTCCAAACTATTTCTGAAATTACAAATGTTAGGCGCTAAGTGGGAGAGAAGGCTCTGCCACCTTCCTTTCATTTTGACCTGCCAAAGTATTGTCTCATATTTGCTCAGTTTGTCATTCTCTACAACAGAAGCCTGTACAACAAACACATTTATGCATTTCTTGATCTTAATTTAATCTCAATATTTGGCAAGGTTCTTAGTTTTTGGTAAAGCGTGTGTTATCATTACTCATCGTGCATTATCATACCACCAAACAGTGACTTTCCTCTGGTACACCATGATTCTCCTGATCTACATATATTAATTTAAACATGCACCAAAGTGTAAAATCACACCTGTTTCTGAGCTTTGGTGTGGGAACAATTTGTTAAATAGAAATATAATTTGCCTGCAACTTCATTGCAGGGAAAAGCACAGGTGTGAATATATGCCACAGAAACCGCTCTATTCCCTGTTTGTCCTGGCATTGTGCCAGCAGCTGCAGTCA
Source organism: Notolabrus celidotus (assembly GCF_009762535.1). Taxonomy (NCBI): domain Eukaryota; kingdom Metazoa; phylum Chordata; class Actinopteri; order Labriformes; family Labridae; genus Notolabrus; species Notolabrus celidotus. The sequence goes on along the minus strand of NC_048279.1, from coordinate 19,047,341 downwards.
AGTGGAGCTAAGCTCATTTTAAAAAATCCTTTCTTTTAAGCAGTTATTAAAAGGTACATGTGAGCAAATTTACTGAATATATTTCTTACCAATAGTAAAAAGTTATCAATCCACCTCCATGCTCTCTCTCCATCCACTGACCCGACCCAGGGGGCTTGGTAGGTAAAGTTAAAAGCAGTCTCAGTTATGTCTGCTGAATGGGGGTTCATCAGGATGAAGGGGACACACAACCACTGCAGAGAACACACATATAACTCTGACTTCAAGGTAAAACAAAATGTGTTCAATGTAATATTATTACATTGTGAGAAAGTTGTTATGTTTCTAACTATCCTTATTAATATACAGGTCTGATGAGCATGTGTTGGAAGAGAGGTAGTCACACACAAACATTCACAAAGGTATGAAGAATGTTTTAATGAAAAAGGTGTGATGTTTTGTTTCTTGAGGGCGAGATGCACTCAATCTAACTAGACAGGTTTTCACATGCCTAACAATGTACTTTCTAAGTTTTCTCAGTCTATGTTTTTTGTGGGAGTAATTTTCCATGTGAGCATTGAACTCACCAAACTACAGAATATGAGGCTCAGCTGTATGATGTCTGTGTAGGCTACCGAGTACAGGCCCCCTAGCAGTGTGTAGACGATGGCCACTGCAGCAGAGATCCAAATGCAAAGAGTGTAGGACAAATCCAGGATTACACTCATCGTTGAACCTATGAAATAAAACCCATCAATTATCATTAACATTTATCATCTACGTTTTAAACTGTGGATCATGCATCTTATTTGCTAACAGAACAATAATTAACTGTGCTCTTTAAAAATACATATTTTTTAATCAAATTATATATATTTTTTATCTTAATCAGCAAAGGTCTGTCATTCTCCATCTGGAGAGTGCTGAGGCAATGCCCAGCGCCCTGAATTGATAAGCCTCCACTGTTCAGAAATGAAAGAGAAAGTGGTCCTGGGATGCACATGAACTGGCCAGACATGCAGTGTGTACCAAGAACAAGTGTAGCCTCAACATGGTTGGTTTATTTTGGGCTGTTTATGGGGTAATTAAGTCTTTTGATCTCAACTACAATTCTACTACAACTTGAAAGAAACAACATTTTTTAAATATAGTTGTCTTTGTTAATAAATTATGTCGAATTTGACTGGGGTGATGGGAAGAACCTCAAGTGCTCTCTTGGTTTCTTGTCTTTCAATGCTTTATTGTTAGTGACTCGGTTTAATTCTATTATATTCTATCTGCAATGAAGAGTCAGTATTTGCCTCTGAGGCTTTCAACAAATTGAGAACTCCTTTTCTGGCATATCCTCCGTTCTTTGAGGAGCGCAAGGGAATCACGAGACCACTACTTTTGGTCAGTAGTGGTAAGGAAGCAGTGGGCACTTTGAGTTACTAGCAGTATAGTGCCACTTTCTTCTTTAGGGGGAGGGTCTCCACACTCGCTGACACTGAAATAACTGGTTCCAGACAATCTTGGCTGTCAGAATGAAAAATGAGCATCTGATGAGGTATTGCCTTAAGACACAACTACACAATTTGAAATAGGAGTATTTAAAACCAGCATGTATAATACTTAAACCATAAGCTACTCTTAAAATGTTACAGTAAAATATTTTGCTAAATTGAGACAACTCAAAATGTGTTTTTTGTTTTTTTTTTGTTAAAGTAATAACGTTTTTTTTTCTTGGCAGTAATCCATTACACAGACTGACATGTGACATGTTCACAGGCTTTTAATTTGTTATTCATTCGTATTTCATAAAGGTATAGAAAAATGTTTCAGTTTCACTAGGGGTGAGTATTGGCAAGGACCTCACGATATGATAGTATCACAATATCACAATATTGCGATATTCTACACAGTTAACTAAGGAAAAAAAAGAGATGGTGTATATGTAAATCACACAATTACTCAAAATTGAAAGGACAAATTAAGTCAAAACTATTTGATTGAAAACATCTTTTCCTCTTTATTGTTTTTGAAATACTGAAGTCGTATTTTAGTTCCAACTTGGCTAAAAAATGAATTTTTATTTTTACAAAAAATTGATATTAAGAGTTCAAATATCGATATTATATCGGAGGTCAATGTATCGCAATATATTGCTGTATTGATATTTTTTCACACCTCTAAGTTTCACCTTGTGTAACTGAAATGTAGGAACTCAAAGCATATGTGAGAAATAGCATTGTTGCACACAACACTTATTGCAATGAGTACTATTACGATTTTAATCACAGAATTGTCAAAACTCAAAAAAAAAGAGAAAAAGAACACAAGTTTCTTACTTACCCAGGCCGATGAGAGTCCCTGTAACCCAAAGTATGTCAGAAATCAGCAGCGCCACAGACAGCACTCCACTGATTGAATGACCATACTTGATCTGGAACGGGTCCATCATTGTGACATACTTTTTGTCTCTCATTGTCTTGGCAAAGAACAGTCCTCCTATATAATCAAATCACACAAAAAGAGACAGATTTGTGTCATAAAATGTGTCATTTTAAGTTCCTGTGGGTAGTTTTGCACTCCTTTTACATTGTCTCATTCTTAATAAACTTACAGAGTTGTTTGTTTACTTTTCAAACTTGGTGTCTTAAGCTGCCACCAGCACTGACTGAAAATCCACCATGAAAGGCATTTTATAAAAGGATCCTTCAAGAACCACTAAAGGTTTGTGCAACTTTTTCTTCCAAATGCTTTTGTACCACCTCCCCCAACAAATGTTGACTATTTTGACGTGCTAAATTGGTGGGGTCTGCTTTGATCTAAATTTATAATGCTCCAACTAAAAAAGTATTTAATAAGTCCAAATCTGGAGACTCTTTTCATAAACTGCAAACCCTTCTATTCGCCGCGGGAGTTCTCCTCCTTTATTCTGGTCGGCGTCTACATCCCACCTCAGGCCTGCGTAACGGAGGCGTTACAGCACCTGGCTGACCAGATTACAGACGCGGAGAAAAAACATCCTGACTCTCTGCTCATCATTCTCGGGGATTTTAACAGAGCAAATTTAACCCACGAACTACCTAAATACAGACAACATATTAAGTGTCCCACCAGGGAGTCTAACACTCTGGACCACTGCTACACAGTAATAAAGGACTCATATCGCTCTGTCCCCCGTGCAGCTTTAGGACTATCTGATCACTGTCTGATTCATCTCATCCCGACCTACAGGCAGAAGTTAAAAACGGCTAAGCCTGTAGTTAGGACTGTGAAGAAGTGGACGGAGGAGTCAAAGCAGGAGTTACAAGCCTGCTTTGATTGCACTGATTGGAGTGTTTTTGAAGCTGCATCAGGAAACCTCAATGAACTCACTGACACTGTGACTTCATACATCAACTTCTGTGAGGACATGTGTGTGCAGACCAGGACCTTCTGCACATACAACAACAATAAGCCCTGGTTCACACCTCAACTGAGGAAGCTGCGTCAGGCCAAAGAAGAGGCCTACAGGAGTGGGGACCGGGACCTGTTCAAGCAGGCCAGAAACAAACTGACGAGAGGGATCAAGGTAGCTAAGAGGAGCTACACTGAGAAGTTAAAACAGAGCTTCTCTGCCAACGACCCCTCAGAAGTTTGGAGAGGCCTGCGTGAAGTTACAAGCTACAGGAGACCCTCCCCCCACCCTGAAGGTAACAAAAGACTAGCTGACGACCTGAACAGCTTCTACTGCAGGTTTTCACACCCCACACCCGAACACTCTGATTTACCTGGCCCCCCCACAAGCCCCTCCCCACCCCCCTCTGACCCCCCACCTGCGCTGACGATCTGTGAAGATGAGGTAATCCAGCTCTTCCAGAGACAAAAGACCAAGAAGGCTCCAGGACCAGACGGCGTGTCCCCCTCCTGCCTGAGAGTCTGTGCTGAGCAGCTGGCCCCCATCTTCACAAAGATCTTCAACACATCGCTGGAGCTGTGTGAAGTGCCCTCATGCTTCAAAAGCTCCACCATCATCCCAGTCCCAAAGAAACCCACCATCACAGGACTCAATGACTACAGGCCCGTCGCCCTGACGTCTGTGGTCATGAAGTCCTTCGAGAGACTAGTGTTGAGCCACCTGAAAGACATCACAGGCCCCCTGCTGGACCCCCTGCAGTTTGCCTATCGGGCAAACAGGTCGGTGGAGGATGCAGTCAATATGGGTCTGAACTACATCCTGCATCACCTGGACTCCCCCAGGACCTACGCTAGGATCCTGTTTGTGGACTTCAGCTCTGCGTTCAATACCATCATACCAGACATCCTGCACCAGAAACTCACCCAGCTCACAGTGCCGGCCTCCATCTGTCAGTGGATCACCAACTTCCTGACGGACAGGAGACAGCAGGTGAGGCTGGGGAGCATCAAATCCAGCACCCGGACCATCAGCACTGGCGCCCCACAGGGATGTGTTCTCTCCCCACTGCTCTTCTCCCTCTACACCAATGACTGCACCTCAGGAGACCCCTCGGTGAAACTCCTGAAGTTTGCAGATGACACCACCGTCATCGGTCTCATCCAGGACGGAGACGAGTCTGCTTACAGACAGGAGGTGGAACAGCTGGCCCTCTGGTGTAGTCAGAACCATCTGGAGCTGAACCCGCTCAAGACGGTAGAGATGACAGTGGACTTCAGGAGAAGCCCCCCCCCACTCCCCCCCCTCACCATCCTGAACAGCACTGTGTCTACTGTGGACTCTTTCAGGTTCCTGGGATCCACTATTTCCCGGGACCTGAGGTGGACCTCCCACATAGACACAATCAGAAAAAAGGCCCAGCAGAGGATGTACTTCCTGCGTCAGCTCAGGAAGTTCAACCTGCCCCAGGAGCTGCTGATCATGTTCTACACCTCCATCATCCAGTCTGTTCTGTGTACCTCCATCACTGTCTGGTTTGGCTCTGCAACCAAACTAGACAAACACAGACTGCAGCGGACTATAAGGACTGCAGAGAAAATCATCGGTGTCGACCTGCCCCCCATCCAGGACTTGTACCGGTCCCGGGCCAGGAAACGGGCAGGGAGCATTACCGCTGACCCCTCACACCCTGGACACAAATTCTTCAAACTCCTCCCCTCCGGCAGGCGCTACAGATCACTGTGCGCCAAAACAACCCGCCATAAGAACAGTTTCTTCCCCCAGGCTGTCACTCTGATGAACACTAAACCATAACAGTGTCATACCTGTCAGATAAATACTCTCTGTAAATATACATGTAGATATACAATGCAACAATTCTCAAGCAGAATTCCATATTTCTATTTTTGTATTATTTAACTTCTATTTTATAATGTAAAACTACCTCTGCAACTCACCACTGCACTTTATCATATTATTTTAGCCTGTACATATTAGTCATGCCTATTTGTTGTTTCTTTGTATTTATAGCTAAGGTTATTGTTATTATATTTTCATTTTATTTTTTATTGTAGTTCTTATTCTTATTCCTATTCTTATGCCTTGTACGAAGAGAGCACAGTTTACCAAAGTCAAATTCCTTGTGTGTTCAAGCATACTTGGCGAATAAAGCTGATTCTGATTCTGATTCTGAATAACTGTAATCCTCACTGTATTTTTCAAAATGTGGAAATATCATAAATATCATATATTTCTCTTACCAACAATGAAAGACAGGGCTGCTGTTGCTGGCATGACAGCCCAGGTCAGTCCCATGGCTGGAGTATACACTGCTTCTGACAGACCAACAACGAAGCCCCCGCCAACAAAAGTAGCTGTGGGAAGCAGATATAAGTATCTGTGAACTAGTACACACACATAGTCACACACATTCACACCTATGTTTATAGATCTGGTTTTCCTGCCTTTACAACAGCACATAATTATACCATGCAGTTTTCAGATGCCATAAAATAGTAGGGAGTGTTACCAGCAATCAATCAAGGTTTCTGAACCGCAGCTCGAAATTTCCTATCCTCCCCTATTAGTGACAAGACTGTAAACAAAAAGCAGCTTTTAGTGGCTTCATAGGAACACTTTGGGTTTAATAGCTGATAGGGAAAATCACTAAAAGTTTTCTACATATACATAGACATAATCAGCATCATCGAACAAATACATCCATTATTAAAAATGAAATGAAACAGTAGTTGCCTCAGTCCATCCTTTTGAATGTCTCTCTCTACAATTAGTGATGTAAAAACACAGGATTTTCACACTTTATGGGAAACCCGACAGCTTACTCCACTCACAACTCGTTATAAAACTCCAGTGGGACATCTTATCTGCTTTGTTTTTTTTCATCACCTTTGGCCAAAGTGTCGGGTGACAGCAGAACTGGATATTTTGCTTGTTGACATTTTTATGTGCCATTCTGAACAGTTACAGTCTGTCCTGGGCTGGACTTGTTTTGGTGTGGATACACAGACACAGCCAAGGGAAGTTTAGAGACTGGTCTAACCATTGACTCGTGATTCAACTGGCATTAGTTCAAAACATTAAATGTCCTTTAAAAAAATACTTAAAGTTAAAACACAGTTTTTTCTGACTGAAAAAACATTGAAACTATTCCTATCCCTACCAAATACAAAGCTAGCTAGAGTTAAAGTGTCATAAATAATTCACTGATAAGATCTCTAGATATTGGTGTTTGTAAAATGTTTTCTCTTGATGTACCACATTACTTTCTAATCCACACATTCATTAGAAATGCCCAGTGAAACAGCATTAAGCAAACAGTATTTAAAAACAGAAGGTCAATTAGACCAGTAGAAAATCAATGTTTCTTTTTATGTTTTTTTGTATATAAACTTAGAAACTATTTCAATATTTTATGGCTAAGCATTAAAAAAGTTAATAAAAGTGCTTATACAGATAAAGATTGATAATGGGAAGATAAAGATCGATTTATCATACGCAGTTGCACCATAAATGCCCAACCCCAACAGTTTCTACCAAATTACAACAGAAAGGAAGTAATGGCTTCAGCCTGAAGTGAACAATATGAGGAACCTTTTGCCCAACAACTTAAGCTAGGGCCCCAGACACAGAGGCTATTGTTCATGCTGCAGTGGTTCCTGGTTTGACTCCCTGTTACCACCCTTTTCTGCATGTCTTCCCCCTCTCTCTATTCCCCATGTTTCCTGTCTTTCTTCAGCTGACTTTAAAAGAAAGGGCACAATAGTTTAGTATTTATATATATCTTTTCTATTTTTATTTAATTCTAATGTCTTTATTTCTTTCTTTCTTGATAATTTTAAGCACTTCAGCAATTGTTACAGAGTATTCATCAGGCTGAATGCTATTCAGCATCTCATAAAGTGAGAGATAATTGCTTAAATGGTAGAAGGCAATAAACTAAGGTATGCTACATTTCCTCCTAAAAAAGGGTGCATCTTCTTGGACAACTTTATAAGTCCCTTTGTTGAACTAAAGACTCACTACAACACGCACCAATTAATTAACAACTTTGTGAGAAAGCATAGGTTTTAAAATGTTTGAAAATAAACTTTTAATTACAGTACTGTGAAGCTAAAGGATGCCTCTAAAGCTGCTAGTTGCAACATCTGATGTATTTTGACTAATTTTATTTTAATGCTTATATTTAGCCCCACCCCTTTGCCCCTGACCAACCTGTCATGGTGAAGACTCCCACCACCAGGCTGATCCCTCTGTTGCCCAGCAGAGTGATCTCTGTCAGGTCACCCTGACTGCTGTCTTGCAAACGTTTTGACTTCATGGAAGCCCAGATCCCGGTGCCCAGCACCAGCAGGTAAAAGAACACCATCACCACCAGTCCTGGGACGTTTAAGCTCATAGTTTCAGGCAGGCAGCAGACTGAATGAAGGTTTTGGTCTCCCCCTGCATATGATAACATGTGGATTTCATTGGGAACAAGAAGAACTGGATTCCAGTAATGAGGAGATGAGTCATGTGCGCTGTGTGAGACGGCAGCATCTCCAGTAGCTTCGTAACACTGAGTTGGTTTTATCTTCTTTTACTCTTTCTTTCTGCTATTTCTGCTACCTTCGTGCAGGAGTAAGGCATTGTTTAATATATATCCAATGGATATAGCTGACTTTGCAATAAGACCAAGCGCTTTTCCTCGTGTTTACTTGAGAGAAGTGCTGTTGGCTCTCAGGACAAAAGCCCAAGCCGGAGTACGGCACCACTTGCCGGCGGAGCTGAGGAGGAGATATCGGGGCTGCAAGGCTGGTGCTAAGGTAAAAGCTAGGCTAGCGGACCAACGGAGGCGTTTTAAACCATCGATTCCCTCCGTCAAAATGGGGAATGTGAACTCCTTACCGAACAAAATCGACGAGCTGTCTGCACTCAACAACCAGCGACTCTACCGGGAAAGCAGCCTGCTAATATTCACAGAGACGTAGCTAACCCCCCACATCCCCAACGCTAACGTGGACCTGCCGGGTTTCATCGCAGTGAGAGCCGATAGAGACACAAAAGCCTGTGGGAAAAGCAAGGGCGGGGGACTTGGGGGTGTAACCCAGGACATGTCCATGTGAAGATAGTACTATGCTGCCGGGACCTAGAGCTGCTAGCAGTTACTCTCCGCCCATACTACTTACCGAGGGAGTTTAGTCACGTGATCGCTGTGTGTGTTTACATTCCCCCCGAGAGCCGATGCAGCCACTGCCTGTGAGAAGATCCACACAGTCACAGCAAGGCTGCAGACACAGCACCCTGAGGCCTTTTTCATCATCTCAGGTGATTTTAACCATGCCACCCTGGACTCTACTCTTGCTTCTTTTTACCAGTTTGTGAACTGCCCGACAAGGAAAAAATAGGACAATTGACCTCCTTTATGCTAATGTCAGGGATGCATACAGGGTCACCCCCCTCCCCCCACTTGGGAAGTCGGACCACAACCTGGTTTACCTGCAGCCACAGTACACCCCCCTGGTGCAGAGGCAGTGTGTCACAACACGCACCTTCAAGAGATGGACTCCTGAGGCAGAGGATGCCCTGAGAGACTGCTTCGAGACCACTGATTGGAGTGTACTACAGAGCCCGCACGGGGAGGACACAGTTAGGATCCTGTTTCTGGACTTTTCGAGTGCCTTTAACACAATTCAGCCCCCTATGCTATAGGAAAAACTGACTAACAAGCAAGTGGATCCCCATCTGGTGTCTTGGATCTCCAGCTACCTCACTGACGGACCACAGTATGTACGGATGAAGGACATCACGTCTGACATCTTGGTCAGCAGCACAGGGGCGCCCCAGGGAACCGTGTTGGCCCCTCTCCTATTCACTCTGTACACCTCAGACTTCGCCTATAACTCCAAATCGTGCTACGTCCAAAAGTTTGCTGATGACACAGCCATCGTGGGATGTATCAGGGGTGACCAAGAGGAGGAGTACCGAAGTCTAGTGAGGGACTTTGTCACCTGGAGCCACACAAACCACCTGCAGCTCAACACCTCAAAAACCAAAGAGCTGATCATAGACTTTGGGAAGTCTAGGCCACGCCCCCAAGCTCTGTCCATCGAGGGGGCTGAAGTGGAGGTTGTAGGCACCTACAAGTACCTTGGTGTGTGGCTGGATGACAAACTGGACTGGGCAAACAACACAGACCATCTGTACAGAAAGGGACAAAGCAGAATGTACTTTCTGAGGAGGCTGCGCTCCTTTAACATCTGCAGGAAACTCCTGTGGATGTTCTAACAGTCTGTGGTCGCCAGTGTCCTTTTTTACTTGTGGTGTGCTGGGGGGGCAATACATCAAAGAGGGACTCTTCCAGACTGGACAAGCTGATCAGGCGGGCTGGCTCTGTGGTCGGCATGAAGCTGGAGTGCCTGGTGACAGTGGCAGAGAAGAGATCCATGAACAAACTGCTGGCCATCATGGATAACACCAGCCACCCTCTGCACACTGTCATCAGCAACCAGAGAAGCTTATTCAGTGACAGAATGCTCCTCCCCAGATGCAGCACAAATAGACTTAAAAACTCCTTTGTTCCTCGTGCAATTAAACTGTATAACTCCTCACTTGGAGGGAGGAGGGGGGGCGGGAGGAGGACAGAGGATTGGGGGGGAGAGAGAGAAAAATAGTCTTAACTGAACTGGCTGTGCCCTATGCTGCTTAGTTACAGAGCATGAATCAGATCAATATCTTGATGTTGTTTGGACTTAATAAAATCATAAGATTACATTTGAACAAGCTGATGACCGCGAGCTTTGTAAAAATGAATGGTTATTGTTGTGGAATTTTCGTAGTCTCATATACCCATGTAAGAATGTTTAAAACGTATATCTTTCCAGTCCAAGTGTCAGTGGCAGAGTAACTTCCTCTATGTCATCAGGCGCCACTGTGATAGGGGAAACAGGGTTACTGTGTGGTTAAGGTCCTTCTTCTGGCTCCTGTCTTTATATATATGTTTTGATAGATGTAGTGTCTCCAGGCTAGGGCAATGCTCTTCTACAGTACATTGTTTTGGTAATTGTAGTCTAAATATGAGTATCTAACTTAGTGTCGTCTTTGGGGACAAATACCACACCTGAGGGATTGTCTGACAGAATTGACTTGGCATTGCACTGCACTCTCCTGCCTGTGTATTGTTAAGTCATTTTTCCTTGATCAAGTTCTACATAAATTCTGTCAATATAAGCCACCAGAGTCTCCTGAGTCTCCTGTGTACACTGTTCGGTTTATTGATCATTTCCATCACAGTTATCACATTGGACCTGTTGGATTGTTCTGCATAATATGGATTGCTTTCCATTGTATGTACCCTCATCTTATTTAAAAAACATATGTAGAGGCAATGTACATTCTTTCAAACATTTTATATAGTATTAAAAAGTGTGAAGCCGTTGGCCTTGCGGTCAGGCGCGCCCCATATACAGAGGCTAAAGCCCTCGTCACAGAGGTTGCAGGTTCACAGGTTCGATTCAAGCCTCGATCAGGTACTGCATGTCCTCCCCTACTCTCTACTCCCCACATTTCTTGTCTTTCTTCAGCTGTCCTATTTAAACATTAAATGCAAAAATGCCCCAAAAATACAACTTAACAAAAAAAAATGTAAAAAGTGCACGGATACCTAGAATACTAGATTAACAATATGAATATCAATACTGTCTAACTTACCAGGCAACTGTACATCGGTTGCCTCCTCTGCTCTTTCTCTGTGTCTGTCAAGGTCAAACAGTCTTAACTTTTATGGTGAGGGTTAAGCATCATAGTGCTTGATCAGAGTTTTGGGCAGAATATTCCATGTAACTGCTCCTCCCACAACCCCATGCATTCATTGGGTACTAGGGCATAGGGAGAAAAATGTTTGCTTTTTGCTTAGGTGTTTGTTTGAACTCAGTTTGTTCTTGCATGAGGGATTCTTAAAGGCTGAAAACAGAGGTTCTTTGTTTAAGACTTAGACTGTTTTAGAAAAAAAATATTTGTTTGTTGGTGGTCAAAGTAACTAGTCCTTATTTTTATAGATGGACTCCAACACATGAGTCCCTGGGTGGGCCCCCTTCCCAAACTTTTTTGGAGTGAAACTTGCTGTCAAAGCGTTCAATTTCTGACAATTTTTATTTATTTTTTTTTGCGGTTGTTTCATTTCTTCAAAATTGCTTTGTGTCTTGGTGATGTAAATGAAGAAATGACATATTGATCTTCCTAACACTGGATAAAGAAATGAAGTAAGAAGGTAATATCAGGTGTTACAACAGCTCTTTTGCATGAAGTTTGAATATGAACTCTGATGTGTGTGGCATGTTAGGTTTTGCTTACTTAAAAGAAAACTGAACAGATGTCCTCTCTGTGCCACTTGATATTTGTATGTTTCATCATCTACATTATGCATAGGTTGTCTGTGGCCATGGCCACCCCTGAGATCTGATTGGACACCCTAACTATTTCTTGAATCATTAAGTATAGCAGATTTATATGATGCCACCCTGTTGAGTTACCTTTTAAAAAAAGGTACAAGCATTTAAATTGTTTTGATTATTTTCGATATTCAAGTTAGTTAAAGTGAAAGTTGATGGCGTAGGCCCTACTGTGTATCACACTTGGCCAACCCATGCATAAGTCAGTGCCCCAGTTTTGTCACCCCAGTCAAAACAGTCTGGCTCTGCTACAACCCCCTTTATAGTAAGTTTTAGGCAATCCCAAGTGTGTCTATCTCTGGTAGGTTGACTGTTCTTTTTTGAGGTTTTTAGCTTGTCTTGTGATTCTTGTGTTTTTGAGATTCCCTGATGGTCATTTTGAATATGTTTGTAACAATTTTGTTTCATTTTGTGGTCGGTTGGAATTCCTTTGGGATGTGCAGGTTATGTTCTGTTGACATCACAAGAGGAAATGTTTATAGTAACTTTTGCGGAGGCTTTTGTCTCGTGGCTTTTTAACCCCTTTTGGCCCCTGAGCCTTTATCATAAAGGCCTGGTTTGTTATTCTGTTGTGCTCTAAAATGTAAGATTGCTGATACATTTTTACTTAACAAGGTCTTATGAAAACGTGCTCATGGGCGAGATGCCATCAATTGGGATTTTGTAGTAGCTATTTTATGTTTTTATAAATGTATGTGTTGCTTAGCTGATTTAGAAAATGAAATTTTAAGGGAGCTCACTCAGCCCACAATTAGTGGCATATGGTATTTTTCTTGCTTTTTATGCTTTAATCAAAATGAATGTGTAAATTGTTGTCATATGATCTTTTTATTTCTTGCTGGACATGTATTCTATTTATTTTTTAACCTTTTATAATACTCTTGTGCTGATATAGACCTATGGGCCTGAATTAAAGTATATCTATCAAATTCTGCCAAATTTAGGTGAACTGAATAACAATGTTAAACCCTCAGCCAAAAACCTTGGTGTAATTTTTGACCCAACTTTGTGTTTTGGACCGCAGGTGAAAAAAGTTGTCCAGTCTTGTTTTTATCGGCTCAGAAATATATCCAAAGTCAAGTCCTTAATGTCAGCTAAAGATCTACAGAAACTCATTCATGCTTTTATATCCTCCCGTCTCGATTATTGTAATTCCTATACTTATGTCTGAGTCTGAAATCAATCCACCATCTCCAATTAGTTCAAAATGCAGCAGCTCGTCTTTTAACAAGAACTAAAAAATGTGCCCACATCACCCCCATTTTAGCTCATCTACACTGGCTGCCTGTTGATTTTAGGATTGATGTTAAGATTATTTTACTGGCTTTTAAAGTGCAACATGGACTTGCCCCTCTATATATCTCTGAGCTTTTCCCTGTCGCAGTCTGAGATCCTCTGGCAGTGCTGTTCCAAGGACCCGACTGAAAACCAAAGGGGACAGGGCCTTTTACAGTCAGGGCTCCCACACTCTGGAACAGCCTGCCAGAGGAGATCAGACTTGCAGAATCAGTCCCGTGTTTTATGTCAGAATCAGCTTTATTCGCCAAGTATGCTTGAACACACAAGGAATTTGACTTTAGTAAATGTCATTACTCAAGACATATTTTTACAGAAAAGCATTTACTGTGTGATTTTATTTAATTTTAACTATGTTTGTAAGGGTCTGTTTTATAAGCTTGCAGGCTTTTTAGTTTTTATTTCATTTTATTTTTATCGCACCATTTTGCTTTGCACTTCTTGTTTTTATTGCTCACTGTGAAGCACTTTGTTACCTGTATTGAAATCTTCTATATAAATAAAGTACTATCTATCTATCTATCTATCTATCTATCTATCTATCTATCTATCTATCTATCCCTCCCTCCCTCCCTCCCTCCCTCTATTTAACCTGTAGTTCGTGTTTCTCACCTTCGGAGGCAGCACCGGTCAGTTACGTGTGTGCGCAGGCGCAGTGGCACTCCACACAACCGCAATAAGCAAACATGGCGGCGGCCGTCGACAGTGTTGTGAAAGTGTAAGTCTATCTTTTTATTGTGAGAGTAAACTGAGCAGCAATATAGATGTGAATGTAAACTATGTTAATTTGAGTCGTGCCCTTACTGAACCTGTAAAGATGTGAACACAGCCTCTTTGATCCTGGTACAATGTTTGTCCCTGGAGAATAACGTTATTCACTCAGCTAAGGTTAGCATGTTAGCTTTGGGCAAATGTGAACTAAGCGAATCAATTGTGGACCTCTCTCTCTTCTCAGCCTCTTGTTATCCTAAACTGAAGTTCTTGAATGTCTGCAGCGGTTATAACACACACAGCACTTCCTCGCTTGCTAGCCAGCCGCCTGCAGATGTAGAAGAGTTAATTTTACCAATACATTGTCAGCTTGGCGGGTGCCTTGTTGACGAAAGGCTTGCTAACAATCAACCTTTTGTTCTGACTCCCCTCCATCGTCATGGTTTAGTGAGGCTTTGAGATGAAACGAGTCTGGGTTATGTGTGTCTGTTTAACACATAGAGGGGTTGTACATCCAAAGCAACAGCCTATTGCAATAACGCAACAAAATTGATTAGAGAATGAGATCGAGAAAATATGTCATCTTTGTTGTTCAACAGCACCCATTCACTCGAGTTAGTTACACAAGGGATGGCCGTCACATCATTATTGTCTGAATGAAGACATATGATGGGATGAAAACGGTGGCATTATGTGCGCTAAATAAAATTTAAATCCAATGTCATTTGCCGTGCCCCACTGCCTGTTTGGTGCAGCTAAACAAACACCACGCCGCAAATGTAATGGTGGATAAGTAACTAGATATTGTATTAGAAAAACCAATAAGTTGTGTCACTGGTTAATGTTTTTTTTTTTTACCACATACACTACCCGTCAAAAGTTTGGACACAACTTCTCATTCAATGCTTTATAATTATTTTAATTATTGTCAACATTGTAGATCAATATTGAATACATCAAAACTATGAAATAATATAGTTCTGCCATGATATGGATTACAACAGTACCCAAATAGAGCTATCCATTGTGTGCAAAAGGTGCATGTCGACCAAGAGTTCTGGGGTCTTTTAGCCCCCAGAACTACTTTACCCTGAACTAAAAAGTTCCTGTGCCCCCAGAGTTGTCTGCGTTTCGGCCGCGGGCTGAAGTCCAGTGACGTATGGAGGGAAAAAAATGATATTAAATGATATTTGGAAAACTTAATGAATAACTAAACTAGTATGCATTCCCAGGAACTCCCTCTGTGTTTCAACAACTGTGTAAACTCGACAAACACTGTTAAGTTCAGCCGAAAGTCCCAGGACCTTTGAAAAGTACTCCCACCAAAGCAGGGGCTTTTCAGGCGGGAGATTATCTACCCCTGAACTTAATTTAGACCCTGGTCTTCTGCTCGAAACGCACGTAGTTCTGGGGTAAAGTTCCTGCGGTCGAAGAACGCCTTCACCCTACCTCTGAACAACACAACTGATGGTCTCAAACACATTAAGAAGGCAAGTCATTCTAAAAATGAACTCTTGACAAGGCTCATGTTAATTAGAAACCATTCCAGGAGACCACTTCATGAAGCAGACTGAGAGAATACCAAGAGTGTGCAAAGCTGTCATGAAGGAAAAGGGGGGCTACTTTACAGAATCTAAAATATAAAACATATTCTGTTTTTTTAACACTTTTTTGTTAATTAAATAATTCTATATATGTTCTTTCATAGTTTTGATGTCTGGTATTAATCCACAGTGTTTCAAATCATTAAAATAAAAACAAACCCTTGAATGAGAAGGTGTTTCCAAACTTCCGACTGGTAGTGTATTAAAGATTATTCCCACCTTAAGAATATATCTATTAGTACTTACATGTAGCACAGTCCTTTTAAAATTAATTTAATTTAAAATCACTAGTCAATAAGTGACTAAATTTGAAAGCAGTCTAAATGTGGATTAAAACTCCAGAAAAATCTAATATGTTGCTTGTCATTAGTCAACAGCTGATTATGAAGTTGGTTGCCATTATTGAGGAATACCTTTTTGTATGTAATCATTGAATAAAAAAAGCAACAACTTAATTAAGATTAGATAAATCCAGTAATTGAATAGGATGGTGATGGAGAGTGGATTATGATAGGGTTAGAGTGCATGTTATAGAAACTACTGTTTGTACAATTCATGAATGGCTTGTAACAATTTAACTCTGTTTCACTTGCAATATGTATTCGTCATTCATTATTGACCATTGATCCCAATCTCTGTTATTTATCTTGGTAGTGTCCCACTTTCACATTTCAGGCTGGGAGAGCAATATTACAGAGACGCCATGGAGCAGTGTCATAGTTACAACGCTCGTTTGTGTGCTGAGCGCAGCATCCTAATGCCTTTTCTGGATTCTCAGACTGGTGTAGCCCAGTCCAACTGTTACATCTGGATGGAAAAGAGACACCGAAGTGCAGGTATATACGTATCATTCATGTTGACGGTGCTTCAGTGATCTGAATCCTGTGCAAAACTACTGTTACAAACAAAGAACTTTCATCTCACAAAAAACAGGCTCAGTCCAAAGATCATGTCACGAGTCTCCTCACCTGCTTGTGTTTGTGTTTGTACTGTTCTGTAAAAACATTAGGTGTAGCTCCAGGACAGCTTTACACCTACCCTGCTCGACGCTGGAGGAAGAAACGGCGTTCTCATCCCCCTGAGGACCCACGCTTGGCCTTCCCTCCTCTCAAAGCAGGTATCACATCAGAAAGATCACCGTATCTTGCACTGCAATCACAGTCAAAGGGATAGGTTCATTCATGCCGGAAAAACAAGAAGGTTTTCCATAGATATTTAATGCAATACCTGTTTTATCCAAGGTTTCAGGCAGGAGGTTCTGTTTATTAGTGAAAATTTGGGTTATGTTGGTTGTTTTTTTTGTCTGCAATGACCTTGCATGCGTTACTGTTGTCCTTCCTGTGTAGCGGATTTGGAGATAGGGTTGAAGCGTGATACACTGGGGCCAGTGGATGGCAGCAGTTTGGAGGCCCTGCTAAAGGGTGAGCCCATGGACAGGAGGAGTGGAGTGTCGGACATCCGGGGTTCCGAGGATGACACGGCAACCGTGGAGCCTCCTGCCTCCTCTGCGACCTCCCACACTTCCTCTGGGCGTATTCGTAAGGTCTGGTTCAAAGATCGTTGAACACTCGTAGCTGCAGCTTAGATGTACAACAAAAGTGACAACATAACTGTGATTTGATGTAAATCATGTATAATTATGATGCAACTGCTGAATCAACATCTCTTGGTTCAAATCCAAACCAACAACACAGCTACAGGTTACAACACAGCATAATTTGTGAGCTACAGGCAGACTGCCTCAGGGATTTTAAACCAGATTGGTGGGATTGACATCTGAAATAACCAGCAACAAGTTGTTGCAGCCACATTTTCCTCAGTCAAGATATTTTACACAAACAATATTACACAAAGCCCTGTTTATTTTAGTAGATTATACTTATGATGGTCATAGATTCAGTGAAGCCAGACTTAATCTGAAACCCTGTCATTGCAGAGAGTCTTGGACCATGACGACTACTTGGACGACCTAGATGATGAAGACTTTGAGGACGAGACCCCTAAGAGACGAGGAAAGAGTAAATCCAAGGTGTGTGCCTTTTTCTGCGTGCAGTCTCCTGTCAAGGAGGATTTTACACATGATATTTTTAAACCCAGTTTGGGGTTAAGTGTCCAGCTCAAGGACACTAAGCTATTCAATTTAATGTAGTAAAACTTGCATATAAAATCAAAATGCTTTTCAGATTGTGTAATAGTTATAATTCAGTCACTAAAATATATCACAAATCCACTTAGTGCTGTATTATAGTACATTACGCGGATTCAATAGCTCCAAAAGTCTATGGAAACCTGCTTTCTTAACCACAGAGATGGGGTGGTTGTCCAAAGTGATGAATTCAACTCTTTCCTCTGTAATCTTTTTGGCCTTGACACCCTTACTCGAAGATATTTCTCCACAGTTTATTGCGTCGTGTTCCGTTGCATGTTAAGTTTTAAGATGTATCAAACAAATGGTGTCACTGAGCGTGCTCGGTTGACCTAACTGTATATACTTAACAAGTCAATAATAAACAAGACATGATGTGGAACTCCAGCCCTGGCTTTGACTAAGTTGCACAAATATGTGCATATTGCAGCAACAACATCTGCTTTATGGCAGCCTACAGTAACTCTCCAGGGACGCATTAGGCATTTAAACATGTACCAAAACTCAGAACAGTCTGTTACAGTGGTATTGAACGCGGCACTACTGCTACTGCCCTTCAAAATTATCATACCACATATAATGCTAAGGTATGTGTGTTAACGCTTTTCTACGAATTGTGCTCAGTTTACAACGGCTGACCTAAATGACTGGGGTGAGTGGAGCGGTCAAATTGCAGATCCCAGATCAGTAAAAAAAAAAGGCCTGTATCGGCTCCAGTCCAGTAGTTAGGATTTGGGTTGCAAAATTCTGGGAATTTTCAAATTTGGAAACTTTCCATGGGAATAAACGGGAATTTATGGGAATAAATAAATAAATGAATAAATAAATCAGGAATTTACTAAATTGAAGGTTGGCTCTTAATAGGGAACTTAAATATAGTTGAGGAAAATATATTTGAGCATAATCCTGACTAAAAAAACTGGATTTCAAGTACAGTTGAATATCTCTGCTATTCCTCAATCACATGCACATAGCACACTGCTTACTGCAGGGCTATTGAGACCACGCCCCCTACATGCACTGTGCATTCCTCCATCACATGCAGACATGATTTCTATTTTGGATGGATGTCTGCTTATAACAAAACTAATGTTTATGCTCGGATATACCTTTCCATTAAATTATCCTTAATTCCCATAAGGGGCGGCTGTGTCTCAGTGGGTAGAGTCGGTCGTCAATCAATCGGAAGGTTGGCGGTTCAATCCCAGCTCTGGCAGTCACATGCCGAAGTGTCCTTGAGCAGGACACTGAACCCCGAATTGCTCCCTCTGTTGTTCAGCGGTGTGTGAATGTGAATGAATAAGATTAGCTAACACTGATGGTCCCTCACTACATAGCAGCCTCCATCAGTGAGTGAATGGGTATGAATGTGTGAATGTGACGAGTAGTGTAAAAGTGCTTTGAGAGGTCAGAAAGACTAGAAAAGTGCTATGTAAGTACAAGTCCATTTACCATTTACCATAATTCCCATGGAAAGTTTCCAATTTGGAGTATTTCCAAAATCCCCCAGTTTAACTTCCCATGGAAATTTACCGGAAACTTTCCAGAAACTTAAGAGAAGTTTTCCACCCCTTTGCAACCCTAGTTAGGACTGAGATATTATTTAATATTTTGTTCTGCACTTCATTTAAAAATGTAAAAAGAAAACTCAAAGGTGTTCAATGACTCTTGCAGGGTCGCAGTGACAAGAACGGCAAGAAAAAACAGGAAGCAGCAGCTGCTGCGATGGAGGAGAGAGACAAACCATATGCCTGCGACAGTGAGTACAAGCTTCTTTTGCATCCCCTGTGTGTCATGCATGTCAGCAAGAGAGGCTTTTGCTTTTTCGTCTGAAAGACAAAAACAACCCTTCTGCCATGCATGGTTTGATCTGAAAGACCCTTTCTGGAACTTCACTTTGACAACAAAGAAATTGGAGAAATGGCAAACCGCCTGAAAACATTTTTTCAAATTTTTTTTTTTTTCTGAGATGCCGCGCCATGTGTGCTCTCTAACTTCCTGCTGGCTAAAAAGCTTATTGTGCAACTGCTCACCTCAACCAAATGAGTTCGCTGCTAGCGCGTCAGCTGTAAATTTACAACTTGAAAATAACTGGGTAAAGTCGGTTGTGGGGCGATGAGCAGCGTTCCTTTGTCGTTCCACCATGGGCCCTTTTGGATGGTAGCTAAGCTTTGCTGCCATCACTGTAACACTTTTGTATGACCGTGTGTGTGTGTCAGTCTGTGGGAAGCGCTACAAGAACCGTCCTGGCCTGAGCTACCACTATACACACTCTCATCTGGCCGAGGAGGAGGGCGAGGACCGCGAGGAGATCGAGGCACCACCCACTCCTCGCCAGCCTGAAGAGCAGAAGAGTGAGTCACTCTCTTGTGCTGAGAGAGAGATAGAGAGAGAAAGAGAGAGGAGGGGAGGTTTGGTTGCATGCTGTGTAGCATGTGTGTGTTTTTACAAAGGATATCTCTCTCTCATTCTTCTTTTTTTTTTATTCCGCACCTTTCATTTTTTGATTTTCATGATGACTTTGGATCCCAAATGTGGGATTAGTCTCAGTGTTTCTAACTTGAAACCTGCTTGGGGATCCTGTAATTTTTTAAGCATATCCATCTTTTTTTCCCCCAACCTATCATCATATTTGTCTTTCATCTTTTTTTTTTTGAGTAAAATTTTTTAATTTTTTGCACGTGACATCGTGTTAGCGGCTTCATTCAGTGAGTGCTTCTTGTCAGTTGCCACTCATCATTACTTTGGGTCATATTTCATCATCAGACAGTTATTGTAATAAAAAGCCCTCATTGGCCACTGTGACTCAAACAGGTTTGTAAAACTTTGCATTAGTTTTTAAATCATTTGATTAATGATTAAAATGTTACTAAATACATCGTAAAGAAGTTAATGGTATTAGATTCATCTTCCTTTATAATTTAGCTACACGTTTCATATCAATGTTCAACAAATGGTTTTTTCACTCGTTTTCTCCCTCAGCAACAAAAAAGGGTCCCAATGGGTTGGCACTGCCCAACGATTACTGTGACTTCTGTCTGGGAGACTCCACCTTAAACCAGAAGACTGGCCAGTCAGAGGAGCTGGTGTCCTGCTCAGACTGTGGTCGCTCGGGTAAGCCCATGTCATGATTGACTGTTGACTACGCTCTGCTGCCCATAGTTGTTCCATGTACTCCAATGCAAAACCAGACTTATGAACTTACAACTTGGGGGTCCATGATGTTAAACAGAACTAGGAACATGCAACCTTACACACATTTTATGCTCAAGGTATCTTAAGTTTTATGTTTTATATTTTTAGTTCATAAATCTGACAGTTAAGTAAACATGAACAAAACACCAGAACATCTGTCAGGACTAGGGTTGCAAAGGGGTGGAACATTTCCGGTAAATTTCCATGGGAAGTTAAGCTGGGGAATTTTGGAAATATACCAAATTGGAAACTTTCCATGGGAATTTGGGAATTTATGGGAATTAACTGGGAATCGAGGGTAATTAATTGGAAAGGCATCATATCCAAGCATAAATTTTTTTTTGTTATAAGCAGACATCCATCCAAAATATTACAATTAAAAGAGATTTATTTGTAGAACTTTATCAAGTGTTAAATATTTTATTGAACAATCAGTTATTTCATTGAAGAACAAAAACATGAATGTTGAGTTAAATATTACTCATCCCCACGACCCAACCCATTCAAAAATTAACAAAAATGCAATCCCAACAAAGTCCCATTCAAAATGTTAAATGAAAAGAGCCGCTCTCCCTCCAAAAAAGTCTCATTCAACATGCAAATAAAAAAGCATCTTCTTTCATTAAATCTGGTTGTTTTAGTCAGGATTATGTTAAATATATTTTCCCAACTAAGTTCCCTTTTAAGAGACAACCTTCAATTTAGTAAATTCCTTGTTTATTCCCGTTTATTCCCGTTAATTCCCGTGGAAAGTTTCCAGCTTTGAAAATTCCTGGAATTTTGCAACCCTAGTCAGTACAAGGATTTCAGTAACACTATTTTCTATCTGGGTGTTAATGGTTGCAGCGTATGATGAAGTAGGCAAACAAGCTCTTTCAGCTCACTCCTTTCTCTCCTGTGATTTTGGTTTTGAAAAAAAGGCTAGGCAGACAGATACCACACCTCAAGATACTTCCTCTTACTGGAGCCACATCTTAGAAAATCATCAAGTTGTTCGTCATGCAGCTAGAGCTAGAACACTTTAAAGTATTTTTTCTTCTTCTATCTGACGACATCACTCTTATGTCTTCTCTCCCTCCTGCAGGCCACCCAACATGTCTGCAGTTCACCCCGGTGATGATGGCTGCGGTGAAGACCTACCGCTGGCAGTGCATTGAGTGCAAATGTTGCAACGTTTGTGGCACCTCAGAGAATGATGTAAGCCTCTTTATGATACTCTGACATACATGCCCTAAAGTTTTTTTTCCAACATAACATTTGGGACAGGCTTTTAGCTAAGACATGGCTGTACCCATTCCTTGAACATTTACATTTTGTCCTCTAAAGCCGCGTGTTTTTCAGTCGGCTCTGTAGCCTCAGAAAAACTGTAATATTCTCGTGCATCACACTCGTTTGCAGCACTTAGGAATGCATTCCTCACTTATGAATAAAATGGGCAGTTCTCGTCTCGTGGGACTCTGCAGGCCATTTCATCCACTGAGGGAAACTCTGTGTAAACTGGAGTGCACTCTCCATCATTCCTCTAGTTTCAGCCTAAAGAGCTGAAGCAGCTTTTTCTTTCTTCTTGTTGGTTTTAAAAGCACATTGTGCATCTCTGAGCTTATTATCAGCGCTGTCTGACATCCCACTGTTTCTTCTGGTATTCTGCAGCAGTCAATTTGCTCTCCTTTGGCAAGTTAAATGCCGTTCCCATTCCCCTCATTCATGTAACTAGCACCACCATGTGGAGCTAGTTGAAGTAGCACCTCAGGGGCTCAAAATTGCAAGGGAAATCCTTTTTTTTTTTTTTTTCAATTGAAACATCAATATTTAGGCCCGGCGTATTAATACTTTTTCACGTGTTTATTTATCACTATACGGATAATTTGTCTTGGCCCTATACTTCTATTTAGATTTTGTGTGGCAACAACCTAAAAACTGAGTCTCAGGTAACACCGACTGGAAGTATTGCAGCATATTTTCACTGCTTTTATAAAGCTTATAAGTCCAGCTTTAGCCTGATGTTTAAGGAGCGACTGCCCCTCTTGTTTCTCTTCTTGTCTAATCAAAAAACTGAACATGATGTTGTGTCTTTGTAGGATCAGCTGCTGTTCTGTGATGACTGTGACCGAGGCTACCACATGTACTGTCTGAGTCCCCCCATGACTGAACCACCAGAGGGTAAGCCAACGTGACTGCAGATGTTAACAGAATGGGGGGAAACAACATCACTCTGCCAGTAACCCTTAGTAATCTTAAAGGGGAGAGCACAACTCGAAACAAAAAAAACACAATTTGATAAATCAAATTATGGAAATAACCCCAATCTGAGAAAAATAGGAATGTACAAACTAAAACTTCACAAAAATCTAATTTTACACAAAAGCCCTGCTTCCTATTAGCACCATCAGAAATGATGGATTCAAGAAGTTCATCAAAAAAATAAATCCAGATACAAGCTAACAAACTGTCTGGTTTCTTCAACTTTCACTCAGGACCAAAAATCTGCATTTAAATTTAAATGAAATAATGATTTGATATTTATCGTGATAATTATTGATATCAATTGATATTAAATTTTTTATTGTGATAACATAATTTTCAATATCGCCCAGCACTAGTGTAAAGTGAAAAATGATGGTGACACATAAGCTGTGTCTAAACTTGGGGGCTGCAGCTTTTGAAGGCCGATTGCATCAATGTGATGTGTTAATGGCTGTCCCATTATGAAGGCTCTTCCAAATGCAGCCAACATATTACTCCCATGATTCTTTGCATGCTGATGCAAAGGAAATGGGATACCCTCAAACAGCAGAGTTCAACTCAGTAATAAGCTGTACAAAAATCTGAAAATGATCATTAAAAAGTTGGTGATGGTGTTTAAGGATACAGGTTAGTTTGCTTGGTAGTTAGTTAGCTACTTACCCTCGCTTAGGCAACAGAGGCAAGTGATGTGACGCCTGGATAAGGGTGGGGACGTTGGGGTGGGGAATCCTCTCTAGACCAGACGTCTTAATTTGTTAGGCCTGACAGGTCTATGCAGGTTACAAAGCTGGGTCCCTTCAAAGGCTCCAGACCCTGGATTGTGTCACATCTATAAAGAGTGGTGGCTGGAAACACACAAAGTCCTTGCAGGCTTGTGAGGTACAAGTCCAGAACAACTGGGAGTTAAAAATTAAAAGTTTGGTGTGGTGCTGAACTTAAAATGAAGGAGGAATGAAAGTTTGACTTTTGGGTTGAACACAAAAAATAGATCCAAATCATAGAAATTGTATAATAAATAAAATGCATAGCCCTAAACTATGATTCTAACCTCTGTTATTATGGACTTTTTATTCCCATGTTGTGAGTTCAAAGACAAAACAGCATAATGTGTTGAATGGATACTGTACTTCTTTAAATGTAAACTAAACAAAGTGTTTTCTCAGAGTGCTTCATGAGCTAATGCTGTCTTTCCACACACAAGCCTCATGATTCTCTTGTATCTTACAGGGAGCTGGAGCTGCCACCTGTGCCTGGCCCTTCTCAAAGATAAAGCCTCCATATACCAGCAGAACCAGAACAATGTCTCGGAGTGACATCACAGCAGCTAGTCCCGCCCCTTCTCCGTACAAAAGCACCCCACCCCAACACCCTCCTCTCCCTGATGGGAAAGTCAGACCTCCTCTCAGTTCGGAGCTCCAGGCTCTGTCCGGATGTAGCCAAGCCAGATCTCAGATCAGCTTCACAAGTCTTAATATATCTACAGCATCAGTGGGGCGATCAGTCAACATGGGGTTAAAATATCACTACCGACCTGCCTGTAAAGCCCCCCGGGCTTTCTGTCAAACACATACACATTATGCACAATATACCTTATAGACACACTCCTTCAACTGGACTGTTACACATAATAGATGGAGAGACAGAGAGCATGCAGTAACTATAGTAACTGCTGTCTCCATGGGAGCTCCCAGGAACAAATAGATTAGCATCACAGCTAATTATCCTTTTACACTCAAAGACACCGTGCGGACTGTCAAGACATCACAGATTCTCCTCTGCCAAATCATCTATTTTTACTCCCTGAATGAGGAAGAAAGAAAAAAAGTGACCACCCTTATGGTCAAAGATTATTATTATTCTTACTATTGTTATTGTTCTGGTTACTAGTGGACTTTTGTAGTGGCATTCATCTGTGTACTTTTGTCTGATTGGAGCGTTTTGATTCAATGAAGTTTCCCTGAGGGGAGCCAGTCAGTGCCAAGGTCCAGCATCACTTTCAACTAGTTTGACTGTAAAAAAAAGACCCCTGGAGTTAATCATAATCTGAATATCATTGTGTCGTTATAATCCAGTGTGACAAAGACAGACAGTTTTAATTTTTTGCCAACATAAATACTTTGCCTTCGACCCATTGAGAGGTTAGCACAGAATATTTGGACTTGCCACTTATTTAATTAAAGGTTGCACCAAAACTACCTTTCCTTTTGCTGATGTTGTTCAATCACCTGAACACCAACAGCTCACGTATGAACGGTATTCTCATGAGACCAAAACATTTCAGCTTACTGTCTCTTACTTTAAAAAACCCTGACTGAATTAGTCAGATAACACTGCTCTCTTTGGGAGAACTCTGCTGCAAGTCCCATTTAAAAATAGTAACCATGACGGTGCATCGTTTTCTCAAAGATTTCTTGTGCAAGCTTTTTAGAAACTGTTTGGGGGTGATATCCAAGTTATCGCCACGGTCAAACAGAATCATTCAATGTAGCTGCTTTTTATGATTTGTCACTCTACGCTGGATTTGCATGCAGATTGCACCAGTACGAATGCACACTCACTCATATCACATGTTTTTTTTTGTTGCTGTTGTTGTTGTCTTGTTTGGACTTTTTGTTTTTTACATTTTATATTATCTGATATTCCATTGGTACTGGGAGTTTTTCTAGTAGAATTTTGTAAAGTCTATGGTATTCAACACTTCCAAGTATATAGCTCCTGATACATTTTATGTACTGTATTGACTTTTTCTATTTTTGTTATGACTGTGACATGTTTGAATTTATTTGATTATTCTGATATGTCAGACCTCCATTATGAGTATTTGTAAAATGATGTACTTTGTTGTACTATTTTTATTTTTACATTTCTTTGGTATCAAAGCTGAATTAGCCTGACTCAAATAAAAATCACTTGGAATTTTGTTTCCTTTAATTGCTTTACATTCTTATTCATTGTCAAAGGTGCAAGTTTAGATCAGATGAGCCAAGAGTTGACTGTCAGTCCTCTGAGAGTAAGTCATGAGTTTTAAAAGTGGCAAAAGTGGACCGAGTAAAGTTCAGAAGAAAAAAAAAGGGGAATTGAAGTGGGAAATGACAGAGAAAAGTTGCATGAAAAATGAATTAAATCTTGGGATGACCATCTTCGTATCCTTGTGAACTTGTGTTTAATGCAACATTTTAGGGGTGATTTGGCTGATGTTCACTGGTCGTGGTGGACAGTAACAAAGTCAATGTACTTGAGTACAGTACTTAAGTACATGTTTTGAGTATCTGTACTTTACTTGAGTATTATTTTTGGGGGATACTTATTACTTTTACTCCACTACATTCAGAAGATAATTATTGTACTTTTTACTCCACTACATTTCTATCAGTGCTATAGTTACTCACTACTTTTGCTTTGAAGTCAGCTCATGAATTTCCTTCTCTTTTCTGAAATCTGATCCCTAAGACAGTAAAATGTGTTTGTGTAGTTCTGTTTGTCTCAGTGGTTTAGTTGTACCTGTATATCATACGTCTCCACGGTTGAATGTGGAGCAAACACAGATCAAATTTCACTCAGATCAGGCAGTTCATTTAGAGGTGGTAATGATGGCTATAATTCTCCACCTGAGCACCCATGACCATATCTTCAGCCCGTGTTAGAGGTTTTTGAAATGAAGAATGATACGTATCGTTTGAAATGTTCTCCCTGTTTCCCACTCTGCCCAAACATACAAAAATTCACAGTCCAACCTGAGAAAGTGTGTTGAGCTACGTAAAATTTGTTTCATTCCAGATGAACATTTCAAACTAAGTTGTCTGTGCTTGGAGTTACTTAGTTTCTGTTTTTATTCCATGGTATAGTTTTTAGAGATTTAAAGTAATGGTTTCTAAATAAACATAATGTAACAGAATTTACTCCTATGTATTCTTGACTGCACTCATATATGGTGAAAATACAATGTTTGAAGATTTTTTAAGAAGTATTTGGAATACTTAAGTATTTTTAAAAGCAAGTACTTCAATACTTTAACTCAAGTAATAATCTGACAGAGCAACTTTCACTTGTATTGGAGTAATATTTGACCTGGAGAACACTTTCACTTAAGTAGTGAAGCTGTGTACTTTGTCCACCACTGTTCACCGGTAGCATATTTTACAGCTTTGTGTGCAACACAAAACCTTTCAATATTCTTTGTAGTCTAAGACAAAAGGGTGTCTTGTGCCTGGTGGTGTGTGCAGAAAATACTGTGAAATGAATCTCATTACGTTTTGTTAATGCAGTTTTTAATTTTATTTTGAGGTACTTAATAGACATGTTTTAATGCTATTTTATGCTTTAACTCATCTTTGCTTAAGACAAAATACTGTGCTACTATTCAAATACATTTAATATATATTTTAAAATACTTGTCACTGCACTGCTCCTTAACAAACTCACAATCTGTCTTTGTGTAAAAAAACCTTCACCTCAAGCTGCATCAGTCAAATGAGGCATAGACTTTGCATAACAACACAATCTGATAAAGTTCAATATTCTGAATTGGAGCATTTTTCATAAAGAAGGTTAGAGAAAAAGTTAAACTTCACAGGATAAAACATTTTATTACACTCAACAACACACACCCAAGGACTCTCTCCAAACACGGACATTCAAAAAACACCTTGAAGCATACAGTCCTTCATAAAAACACCTCAACCTACACTGCAAAGCTTTTGGTAGAACGAAGAGGGGCTTGTTATGCAAAAGACTAAGACAACAGTGGCTTAAGTGCAATTGTCTGGAGCGTGATGATCAGCCATGCTATGTTGTTTACAACTGCGTGTTGAAAACGTGACATTAATAAACTTGACGAAACTAAAGTGCACGCACTGAGAAGCAACAATATAAACTTACACGTATAATCATCTGGTTTCTGAGGTTACTTGTGGCAGTCATTTAGTATTAATACGTAAACTAACACTCTGGGGTTTCTTGTACAATAATCTTAATTTCAGTATACAAATCCAATGCTTTTTACATTTTTTGGGACATAGTGCATCATCTGCTGGGTTTGATTTTAAAAACTCGTCTGGAGGCGCTCAGTACAAATCCATGTCAAATACTCTATTTATCAAAAGTAAACAATGCAGCTTTCAGGATGTGAAACTAAGTGGAAAGTCATCTGTCCGTACATGTGATCAATAATGGCAGCAGTGAATGTGACAGTCAGATGGCTTGTTTTGTGGTACTTTGTATGTGGGGAGCATGTGTCCTCTAAAGCCTCTCAAAGGCGATGGAGCAGAGGAGGAAGATGGCATAGAGCAGAAGAAGACAGAGTCCAAGCCTGCGGTCCAACCTCCAGCAGTTCAAATGGACACACAAGACCTGAGGGAGAGAGATGGAGAAAGCTTCACCCTCAGTCGCACAAACACAATCTCAAATCTCCTGAGTTCGACATATTTCACATGTCACGGAAAATGTGACTTCTACAAAAACGATCAAAGACAGTGGAGAACGGATTTCTACTCACGGTGAGAGTGACAGAGGCTAACAGCAGAATCACTGAGTACACCAAGCCTTTGCTGTTTATTGTCACCTATGGAGCAAAGACAGCAGGGTTAAAATGTTGATTTCAAACCTCTCAAGGACTTTATCGTACAAAGTTTTTCAAAGGTGTGGAGTGATAAGACAAATGCTATAATGTTTTTCTTTCCAAGAATCACTCTATGGACAATTTTGGGGGGTTACTTAAAATACAAGAATAGGATAGAGAGAATGGTACACATTGACAAACAGCTGATAGTCTCCTGCTCACAATAGTTAATTGTCCTCCTTGGAAACAGGACCAGTCAAATCAATGACAATAAACAGTAAACAGTAGGTGTTTTACCTCTGATCCATAGCTGACTATGAGAGTCCTCAGCGCCCAGGGGAAGCCCAGGCCAAGCAGCACATCAAAAATATTACTGCCAATGGAGTTTGACACAGCCATGTCCCCCATCCCTGCAACGTACAATCACATAGATAAATATACACAAGACAGAACTCATACAAGAGGATAAAATGCATATTAAGCATCCAGTCAGACAACTTTGTGTTCATGTTCTAATTTTTAGTCACTTTTATTCTACTTTATTTATTTATGTACTTATTTATTTATTGTAAGTATATAATCTTATGTTATTTCAATGGTTTAATATTTTAGTGTTTTATTATCTTAGAAATTCATTTTATTTTGGTGGTTTTAATGTCCTGTGTTGAGTTTTAATATCTTATTTTTCCTCCAGTGTTTCCTCATTAATATATCATGAGAGCATTTCCTCAGTTCGTTTAGCAACTTATTTTTTATTTTGTATTTTATTTTTATTGTTTTTATTATTATTGTTGCATATATTGTGTTCTTAACCTTGGGATTGTGGGCTGGGTTTTGGTCTGGGCTGGGGGTGAGATCTTTTTCTTAATTTATGTATGAAAAGCACTTTATAAATAAAGTCTGATTGATTGATCAATTACATATAAAGCTACTTAAATGCACAATCCCATTTGACTGTTTCAGTTTGTGTTTTAATGCTATTTCTACAAGCTACATCTAAATATAGAATAAAGTCTGCAAAGAGATTTCTCCCTTTTTTATGTTTCAGTCCATGATGTCCATAAAACAAGTCAGACACTTGTTTGATTAGATGAGCAACAATGGGTTTAAAGGTCAAATTTTAGCATCACTAAACAGAGGAGCTCTACACTGCCATACAAACTAAGAACAAACTTTTTGTTATATGTTGTTGCAAAACTGTTTACCAGCAGTGAGGAATAAAAAAGTATGCAAACTATTATTCTGACTGTTAGAATGACTTTGTAAGCATTTTTGTATCTCTTCTCTTTTCAACAAAGGCTCTAGATGGCGTCTAAGAAATCAATAACACTCCACTAGCTGCCTTTTTCTAGTGCAGACGTGTATTTCACAGCCGTATGCACACACACCTTGTCGGGCAACGATTAGGCTGGCCATACAGTCGGGGACACTAGTGCCTGCTGCCAAAAAAGTGATGCCCATGAGGACTTCTGGGATTCCTAATGTGTAGCTGATGATGGTCACCTGGACAGAGGAGAGAGCCTGTGTGTATGAATATGTTTCATTGTGTCACTGACTGTTTAAAAGTGGGCTGGCAGATGATCGTTGTCCTACCATCCAGACCATGAGGTAGGAGAAGAGGGCTATCCAGAGTGTGGACGCAAGGAAAGTGAGCAGGTACCAGCGCTCCCACCGCGGCAGGTTACAGTTGGGGATGGAGCAGTGAAGCAGGAAGCTCAGCGGCCACGAGAGCAGCCACTTCACACGCATACACCAACCAACTGAGGAAACGCACGCACACACATATACACATACATTGTTCACACAAGTTTCCTAACAGAGATCACTGCAAAAAGCCAGCCTTAAAAAACAAGAAAAATATACAAAAACTGGGAATATATTAGTTAAACTAAGCAAAATTATCTGCCAACAGAACAAGAAAATTTGGCTTGTCAAGACTTTCCAAAACAAGTAAAAAGATATCTAACCTCAATGAACCCAGAAATACCTTAAAATAAGTGTATTTTCACTAATAACAAGTGCATTTTTCTTGATAGAAATAAAAAGATATGAGACTTATTTTCTCAATATGTTGAAAAATATTCTTAAATTAAGTAAATGCCAAAACTGCCATCATCTTTTTTTTCATTTTATTTTTTGGGGGGGCTTTTACACCTTTTATTTGTAGAGGAGAGGACAGCGGATAGTGCAGGAAAGTGGGAGAGAGTGCGGGAATGACATACAGGAAAGAGGCCATAGGTTGGATTCAAACCTAGGCCAACCGCTTCATGGGCGTGCAACTTAACCATTAGGCTAAGTCTGAACCCAGATGCCATTAACTTGACATGATGACATGCACTGGGTATTACATTTCTTGAAACCAGGAAAGATATACTAAAAACTAATTTAGTTTTCTTGATGGACAGACAAAAGTTAAGAATATATTTCTCGTTATGTAGGATCATTGTCTGTCTTGTAATTTGGAAGAACTTTTCTGAATGTATATTAATTATTTCTATTTGAAACAGTTTGAAATGTTAAATGTTTAAATATTAAGTGTCAGTTCACAGTACTGTGCCAACTGTACTAATATATAGTAGCACATATTTTCTATTGTTTCATTAAAAATAAAACAGTGGATTACATTTGGCTGTCATTTGTTTTAATTGTTGGAAGAGATACAACAGTGTCAAAGTAATAATTTCTAATTTCATGCTTGAAATAAAAAAATATTACTTTGAAAAAGTAGTTTTATACTTGTGAGTGTTGATGAAACAGCTTTGTAACAGTTGATATTCTAGTTTCAAGCATGTATTACTCAACATAGGTCATAAAATCTCAGTAACAAGCTGTAATATCTTACTGAGATCATTTAGGACCAAAACACTCAAAATAAGTGAAACACTCTAACATAAAAACTGCTTAGTGACAAATCTATCTTATCAGGCAAACAATAAGCAAATTTCACCCTTATCTGAGATATTCAATCTTACTTAGATTTCAGTTTTTGCAGTGTATTCATCTAAGCTTCTGGATAATTCATGTGGCACAGCCTCTGAGTATCATCACTTTTTAATTAGCATCATCAGCAACAAAGCCCTGAATAACCATTAGCAGTGAAAATGGCCAAAAAGGAATCAGTTCTGTTTGCTACATTATCATCCATGACAAACAATTTCTAAGATGGATAAACAGCCATCTTAGAAATGTCTTTCACAATTCTTTCCTGAGTTTGACAAGAATGATTCGAAAGAGCTGTGCATCATTTTCTCACGTACTCTCAAAGCAGTTATTTTTAATGTTTAAGATGGAGAGTATAAATGGTGATATCATTTCATACGGCTGACTAAGTTTACTAATTGTATCTATGATCATCAGGGGAACCACAAATCAGAAGGGGTCAGGAACTATATCCACATTCTGTCAATGAGCTCTTACATGTACAGGACAAACTCAGCAAAGGAATAAAACATACATGCTTTGTCCACAGGGGGCGCCCAAATCAACACAAAGTTAAAGTTCCCTGCAGCTGTTTTAAGGAGCTTTCTCTGTGGAGTTTTGACTACATAAACTAAACGTCCGCACATTAGGATAGTTTGCCAGATTTTTTTAAGTGTGAAATTGAGTCAGATCATCATCAGCTCCCTGGCTACCAGACTCAATCTCCACCTGTCTGTGTATATCTGTTGTGGTTCACCACCCACCTGGTAGGACGAAGGGTTTGAAAGGAGAGTTTTCTTCATCTCCTTCCTCCTGCTCTTCCTCCTCCTCCTCCTCCTCATCTTTTGGTTGTGCTCCCCCATCAGACTCCCCCACCGTCTCTTTATCCCTCTCCCTCTCTCCCTCTGGCGGCTGCTTGTTTCCCTCAGCCACAGTCCCATTAGCACCAACACCTTCATCCCCTGAAGCTCCTCCCTCCTCTGAGCCTCCCCGGGCTCTAATCAGCCTCTGCCTCTGAGGGAGAGAGCAGGATGAAGTCAGAGAAATAAAAGAAGGAAACAAAATTAGGTGGGGAGCACTGCAGCAAGCTTATGTAAATTACTTTGTCTGATTGTAGCAACGATATGAGTAGCAGCAAGGAAGGGGAGTGATCAGGCAGCCAGTCACATTCAGCAGAGGGGAGCAGGGAAGCATTGATCAGGGGCAAGGCACAGAGCAGGAGCAGCACTGGCACATGCACTTTAACTTGGATTTGGAAATGGCAAGCACTTATGTAGGAGAGCAAGGGCTGCCAGGAAGCAGACTGCAAGCTAGAGTCCTCTGTTGCTTTTGTGTTTTGAATAACACTATGGATGAAAACAGCTGTTTCTTTGTGGGCTTATCAGAGGATACAGGAGGAGATCTTTGAGTTTACCTGAGGAGAATCCTGCTGTTGATAAACTGTTATCAAATTGCAACTGAGTAAGAGCTGGAGAAACGGATGGACTCATGCCAAATAAATGATCATGATGTACAGATGTAAGAACGGTTTCCTCCTTTGTTATTAACTCACAAGTGGTTAATAATCTAACGGTAAAGCAGATCCTTGGGAGTGAGCATGCTGATTCTCACCAACATCCGAGCTGATATAACCAGGGGGACTTGATGTTATGTGAAAGGTGTAAGCCGCGTGCAGGGTACCTCGTTGATGACCATGCGTCCTGCCATGCGCAGGCGGGTGAAGGGGGGGAAATGCTGGGTTATTAGAAGGCGGAGGCTTGCCTCTGAGAAGGAGAGCTGGTGGGGGTGCCTGTTCAGCAGCTCATCCACCATCACCACACCTGAATCCTGTCCCGCCACCACACTGGAATCTGGGAGAAGTGTTAGTAGATGAATAAGTGTTAGCAGGAGACAAGCATTGGTAGGGGAGAGGAGGATTTTGGAAGACAAAGAGGACAGAGTGATGAAGTGATGGAGTCAGTGCATCACAAATCTTGTACATCAAAGAGGTCTACTTCTATTTCAGAGTTTTCGATGTCCACAGGGGCACAGAAATGGATTTGGAAGGCAGCACTAACTGTGTCACTAGGTCTGTTGAAAGCTGCTCAAAGAATGAGGCACTTTGTGATGCCTTGGATGAGCACATACACACGTACAAACACGAGCTCCAGCACCTGGCTTCAGTGGCACCATGTCGTTGTCACAGTCTCCAATGCTTCCGACAGCAGTTGTCCTCCGCAGACTGCTCAGACACGGCTGACCTGCTCTGCTGCAGTGTCTCTCTACCAGGCTTTGAAGAGATCTGTTGAACCTTGACAAGAAACAACACGTAAAAAAGAGAATGTGATAATGTGGAAGTCAAGTCAAATGAATTTGTATACTGCACATTTAAAAGAGCCTGATCTGACCAAAGTGCTTCACAGACAAGGGAAAAATAAAGCAGTGTACAAAGACACACAGTCGTAGGTTAAGATGAACACATACAAACATGACAGCACTGTATAATGTCAACAAACAAAGAAGACAGAGGCTTACTTCATGATGAGTATGTAGAGACCATACATTGAAATCAGGATAATGGTTTCCCACCTGAAACACCAGCACAGATTCAGTTATACTATTGTAAACTGATCTGATAAACAAACATTATTTTATTAGTCTTACCATAGGACTTTTTCATCAAAGATAACCTGTAATTAAAATGAAAACAGAATTCAGTCACACCCTGAACATGTTCTTTTACCAGGTCACATTAAAGCAAAACAAAAAATGTTGATTGTCTGACATCAAACAATATCTTTACCAGTACATATGTTGTTATATATTGACTGATGTTAGACAATCAGTTTATATCTACTAGCATTAGTTTATCATTAGTTTACTGTGGAAAATGTTGCAAGAATAATAGTGATCCGCTCCAGTTGTGGCATTACAGTATATAAACCATGAGTGAAGTACACAATCATAAAATAAAAATGAAAATAGATGTCATTTCTTCTAGTCTTTGAATTGTTTGGTAGATCAATCAATCAATCAATCAATCAATCAATCAATCAATCAATCAATCAATCAATCAATCAATCAATCAATCAATCAATCAATCAATCTTTAATTGTATAGTGTCAAATCACAACAAACGTTATCTCAAGACGCTTTTACAAACATAGGAGGTCTAGACCACTCTGTGTCAAATTATGAACAGAGACCCAACTTCAAGACAGGGTAAGACTCAGTCTGACCCCACTTTAATCCATCATGAGCATTGCACATCACAGTATTGCGTCGCTCTTTTTATTGATTTATCAAAAGCATTTGACACAGTAGACCACAGCCTGCTGATCCAAGCTTTACATCAAATTGGCTTATCTAAACATGCAGCTGCCTGGTTTGCCAACTACCTATCCAATAGAACACAATGTGTTCAGGTGGCTGGAACTACCTCTTCTTTTCTGGACATTACCAAAGGGGTGCCCCAAGGTTCAGTGCTGGGACCCATTTTATTTTCAATTTACATAAACAATCTCTGTAATAACTTGTCAAATGCAATGTATCATTTTTATGCAGACGACACCATTATTTATTGCTGTTCAACCTCATTTACTCAGGCGTTTCAGTCTTTACAGGCTGCTTTTAATGTTATCCAGTCTCGTCTGAATGATCTAAAACTGGTTTTAAATACAGATAAAACCAAGTTCACGGTTTTCTCTCACTCAAAGGCGCTACCACAGACCACTACAAATATTGTTACATCCAAAGGAAATCCTATAGAGCGGGTTTTAAATTACAAGTACTTGGGTTTTATCCTAGATCAGGAGATTTCATTTAAAGCCCATATTAATAATTTGCGTACTAAACTTTGTGTGAAGCTTGGGTTCTCTTTTAGAAACAGAACCTGCTTCTCTCTCAGGGTCAGAAAGAAACTAGTGACAGCGACCTTCTTACCCATTCTTGACTACGGGGACGTGCTTTATCTGAGTGCGTCATCCAAATCTCTCCAGTCTTTGGACACAGTTTTTCATTTGGCACTGAGATTTGTCACTGGCTGTAGTCGTCTCACCCACCATTGTGATTTGTATGTGAAATCAAATTTGCCTTCTCTGAGGGCATGTAGATATAAACACTGGCTGACCCGAATCTATAAGGCTCTTTTAGGCTTGATTCCTCACTATTTGTGCGCTTTAGTGCAGAGAAAAATCAGTTCCTATACCTTGCGTTCCAACACTACTCTTGTTTTATCTGTTCCTCGGGTAAGGACTGAATTCAGAAAAAGAGCTTTCAGCTGTGCTGCCCCCATGGCATGGAATGCTCTACAGACTACATTGAAATTCTCTGAACTTATTACACTTGGAGCCTTCCGTTCTATCCTGAGGGACAGACAGCATGAGAGCACTGAACAGTGCCTGTGTTTTAAACCTTAAATTATTTTTTGTTGTTTTGTTACAGCTTCCACACCTCTTATTCATACTGTAAAACACTATGTATTTATAAGTTGTACGTTTTAATTTGTGCTGTCATTTTCGTGTGACTGTTTTTATGACATGTGCTGCTGACCTCTTGGCCAGGTCACCCTTGTGAAAGAGATCCTGATCTCAATGGGTTTTACCTGGTTAAATAAAGGTTAAAATAAAAATAGTATATAGCAAGTTACAGTGGCGAGGAAAAACTTCCTTAGATATACGCTATGATTCCATTATTGTTTGATCCAGTAAAGAGAAAAACATCAAGTGTGATTTTTTTTCTTTGACTGGAGGATTTCTCACCAGAATGAGCACCACTATGGACAGGATGTAGAATGCAGCATCACGAAACAAAGGCCACCAGCTGAGAGAGATCGTCTGAAGAGAGAAAAAACATTTTCATTCATTTAATCGAGCAAATATTGTAAAACACAAGATGCACTCACTTGATCATTTTCTGAGACAGAGAGTATTTCTTTCAGGTCCTGCCATGTTTTTTTTTACCTGTCCAGAGAAGATGCCACAGATGCCAATGATAACCAGGATGTTAAAAACAGCAGATCCAACAATAGTTCCAACACCTACATCTCCCTTTGTGATAAACACCCCTAAACACACAGGACAGGAAAGAGGGGGATGAAATTATCAGCAAAGTAAATCTGATGTGACGACCTATAACAAATAAAGGATTCTATCCTTCCCTAATTTGGAATGTACAGACTAGAGTTAGTTATGGTAAGTTTTTTCTTTGAAAGGAATAACTCATCTTTGTTTCATAACGACAGGGGTTGTGCAGATATCTTTTATCTTATGCAGCTATTTAATGTGCTGCTTAAAGATGCCTGAAGTCACCATGGAAACTTTTCACAGCCAGCATTTGTACCTCTGTGAGTAAAATAGATTATTTCAGAAGCAGTAAGCATCACAGCTTTAGAAACAAGTTTTCACATTTCTAAACAGTACATCTATTTTGATGAACTGCAAAAAGCAATAACAACAACAAAGCAGTATTTGAGTGCCTGTTTTCTATTTGATTGTTTTTGAGATACATCTTTTGTAGGTTTAAAGTGTCTCATATTTGAAATTTGTGTACTCCATATAACATTCTGTTATCAGCAAGACTTTATTTGATCAGTATTTTTCCCCAAGAAATTATTTTTCTCTAAAACCTAAATTTTGATAAAAATAAAAAAAATCTGATAGACTATTGGTGAGCTAGCTTACAAATACGGTAACTGTAAATGCTAATCTCTGTGCCTTTGTTTGTGTCTATAAAAAGCCTTAGATAGTGAAAGTGGCAAATCAGTGCCTCTGCCTACACACACTTGACTTTTTCTGCCCTCGTAAGGTGAATGACGGATGATTGTCTATGAATGCAGGCAATCAGTGCTGATGAAGCAATCAATGGGAAGAACTATTTTTAATGAGTAGTCGATTAAATGAGCGCCATACACACAAACAAACAAAATAAGAAGTGTTTACTTTTTTTTGGGGGGGGGGGGTGCTGCTTCAGTTTTATGCACAGTAGTTCTTGTTTTTATATTATTTTTCTATTTTGTATTTTATTGTTTATGTCTTGCTCTGTCTAAGTTTGAGATTAGAAATACTTGCAAAAATGGATTGTACTAATTCTAATTTGATGTACATAACTCTGATTTAAATATATTTATTCATGTTTCTTTTGTATAACACATGGTACAGTTTCTTCCCCCAGGCTGTCACTCTGTTGAACACTAATCCATAACAATGTCATACCTGTCAGATCAATACTCTCTGAAAATAAACATGTAGATATACAATGCAACAATTCTCCAAGCAGAATTCACATATTTTTATTTATTTTATTATTTAACTATCATCTACATATATTTTTTAATGTAAAACTACCTCTGCACTACTCACCACTGCACTATTATCATATTATTTTAGCCTGTACATATTAGTCATGCCTTTTTGTTGTTCTTTTTGTGTTTATAGTTGATGTTATTATTATTATATTTATATTTATTTTTTTATTTGTATGCCTTATTCTTATGCCTTTGTACAAAGAACGCACAGTTCACCAAGTCAAATTCCTTGTGTGTTAAAGCATACCTGGCCAATAAAGCTACTTCTGATTCTGATTCTGGTATGCACAATAAAAACAACAAACAAACAAACAAACGCCATACTGACCAATCAGAGAGGTGAAGAGCTCAGGGGCAGAGCTTCCAGCTGCCATGAAGGTTGCCCCTGCAACGTCCTCACTTAGCTGTAGGTTCTAGAAAACAGACAAGTGTTTAACAGACTGAAGTAAGAGGCAGGTGAGGTTATATGTTTATCTTATTGTCAGTGAGGAACTGAACTGATCTTATGAACCAGTTTTTGTAGCCACAGCTTGATATAACCATGGACGTTAAAGTAACTGTTTACTAAATCATACTAAAATCATACAAATCAGCCCCACTATAGCACAAACTTCTAGTGTATGAATTGTGTTGGTCCCACATGCATAAATAATAATAATTTGAAAAATAATTATGTTATTTCCGACTATACACAGTTACAAATGTTATTAGGGAATACCTCCGATACTTTTTCCAGGGATGGCACAAAGTAAACATCACACACGATGGCAAGTGCATGGAACATATAGATAGCCTGGAAAAAAGAGAACAGAAGTATATTTGTGTTTGTCTGTGAGTTAAATGCAACCAAGGAGACTGTCATTTAAAATGCTGACACTTACACAAAGAACATGAAGGAGCACCGCTCCATGTCTCCTCTGCTGTAGAGTAAAGACGTCGTCAGGAAAATCACCGATAGCTGGAGAAGACATGAACAGAGAGTAACTTAGTATTCATTTAATACCTGTTTTTTATATATCTAATCATATTTCTTACCTGTGTTTTTAAAATGAGTCATGCTTTTAATTTTGTTCCGTTTGAACCACTGATGTTTTTGTGGAATGACAATAAAGGTAATCTCCAATCTAACTTCAAGATGTGTTAGCTTTTGAAATCCCTGAACAAAAGCTGAAACTATTAGCGCATCGATTGGGGAGTGGATCCAAGGAGAACGAGTAGTTGATGAGATGGGCCTCAGGAGATGAAGATTAGCATTTCTTTAAGAAATAAGAGGAAGAAAAATGAGCAGATTGCTTGGCAAGAAACATAAGTATAATGTAAAGCTTTATTTCGAACCTCAAGTAACCTAATGTGTGTGCACATGTACGTCAAATGTCGGTGTGTGTTTTGTTGAATGTGTGTGACCAGCGCCGGTAAAGCTTGAGGTTAAAGTGGAGCAACAGTCATGAGACTATAC
This sequence comes from Notolabrus celidotus, assembly GCF_009762535.1. NCBI lineage: Eukaryota > Metazoa > Chordata > Actinopteri > Labriformes > Labridae > Notolabrus > Notolabrus celidotus. Next base: position 19,008,125 of record NC_048279.1, on the reverse strand, counting down.
CAGCTCCGTTGCATTAGAATTGACTCTCAGAATGAATGTCCTAGTGACTTCATGTCAGTTCCACCCAGGTTGTGTATGATGACATTCTTTGCATTTTTTCTGTGAAGTCAACCTTCAGAAGCATCTAGTGTTTTGCTAGACTGTGCCTTCTTACATACAAGCTCAAACAAATGCCACAACTCACTGAATCACAAAAAAAAAAAGCTTATATAATGAGGCAGTGCAAAACAGTAATGTGGAACGCTCCCTCCCAGGTGACTTACCCAACAAGGTTGTCTGATTGAGTTGGAAGTCAGGATTTCTGAAACTCCCTCTTTAAAAGGTCACAAACCGTGCGAGTGAAAGAGGTGTGACGAAAGTGGATAAGATGCTCCACAGGGGCATCATTGTGCAGTTACAGACATCACGTGTGGGGATAGTGTGATGTTTTGACAACCTGTCACATGGTCTTCTTTGCACACTCATCAAACTGTGTATTTATTATCATCAAAATCATGATGCTGCTCTGATAGGAAAATGAAATGATATATTTCTTGTAAAATGTCTCCAAAGCAGTGAGATTTTTCTTATACAATACATGACTCAAAGTGTTCTCCCTGACTGGCTATAAAATCAGATGATAACATGCTGTCAAAGCCTCTCTTCTAATGAGCTGAAGAGATCCAAGCACACACACACACACACAGGTTTAAGAGACCACTAATCAGGAGGTCATTACGGCAGGGCAGATACTTTGAACGGCTTCACGTGCAGATGAGTATCCAACCTCAAATTCAGCATTCAGTTTCCTAGCAACCGGGTCCCCTCTAAGGCACAGCTGTGTTTAAAGATGTAGATGTGCAGAGTTTGAGGTAAATGAAGGATGAGAAGATGGACTTGGTGAAAACATATTAATGGAGAATTGGAAGCAAAACTTTTCCAATGAACTAGCAGACACACTAGTAAAATGATTGCACTCACATCTGCATTTAAACCTGTGAATGGTTTCAAATGTCTTCATGATCTCAAGGTACTTCATTTCTTATTTTGCTAAAGCTGCTTTTGTTAATGATTCGCAACAACAAAAGTAACCCTCCTCCATGTTTATCTTATTATATAGACACGTAGTGGTAAAACGTCTCACCGGATGAAGAAATAGTGTTGGTGTAGTTGGCCTCTTTTTCCTGGATGAGCTCTCTCTCAGATAGAGAGATGTCTGATGAGGGTCCATGTGCACCTACAGGGATTTGCACAGAAGTATATAAAACTGATAATGACATACTATCAAGAGGCAATGTTTTTGTGAATTTAATTTGAGTTAACCACTAAACAACTGTATTATCAAACATTTGAAGTCTGTATTTTGCATGCTTGCTTTTTGTAAGCAACTGACAGAAATAATAGATTTTTTTTTATTTGGAGCAGCACCTGTTTTATCATTTAAGTGAAGGATCCAGGCGGCTGCGAGCAGACCGACCCCACAGACGCAGAACCGCGGGAGGAGGCGCGTCTGCCTCGGTCTCCTAGGCGCCTTCATCCCGCCAGACGCCGCCGCTCTCCGCTCAGAACATGTCGTCGATGCTGCCTTCAGTTCAGTCAGTCAGTCCGGTCGCTGGAGCACAGACTTGTCTATCGGTCTGTTTCCCTTTATATCACTAGTCACCGTCTTTGATGTGTTTTAGCCCTGAGTTCCATCCACGATACACAAGTGTTTTATCAATCCGGCCTGTCTCCAGCACCTCAGCATCCAGCGGTAACGCAGCATCCACTTCCACACATACCAAGTGACACGCCAACACTATGCATCATCACAATAAAATAAATCTTGATTCAGACCGTCCTCACAACGCCTTGGCCCCTGAATATGATCCACTTTTCATTGCACCCCCCGTCTGGGAGGTGGTGTTTTCTAGATTCACAGATAAGACCACCAGAGAGCGCCTTCAGATGGGTGGGGCGAGGAGAGACATGGCAGAACGGGAAGAATGGGAGACCCAGAACTAGTGCTAGTTATTCAAAAGGTGGAAAAAATAGCAGATGTTCATTGACAGACTGACCTGATTTTAAGAATTATAGACTTTATTGTTTATTTATATGAGGCCACGTGCAGTGGGATTTATTTCTAAACTATGTATATCCTTCTTTCTCTCTGGTACATATTAAGAAATCAATGACATGTTACAGGTTTCTGTAACTGTTCCTCTTTTCAAAGATTTTTCAATTCTAATGTGTAATTGAAATAGAAATAAAACTGCAATTCCCCTCTTCAGCAGGAGACAATTATATCATGAGATAAGTTAAGGCAAATACAAGGATGTGTTTAAATAAAGGGTATAGTACTGGAAAGCCTTTGAATTAAGGGGTAAAGAAAGAACATAGAATGACTTTGATGCAATTTAAGAAAAATAAGTTCTTCTAACATCTGCTTGCCCTAATAATGATAGTGAAGACTTGTATGAGTGTAGTAAAGAAGCAGCTCCACATTTAATCTAGTTATAAACACTAACTACGTTGATATATTCTTTCAATTCATTCTTCTCATAGCCCTGCTGATTGAAGCTGTTACTGTATGATTTCAGTATTTCATCTAAAGATCAGGGAGATACAGGCAGACATGGCTGCCCAGAGAGGAGCGTCTATGGGCTCACTGCTCTACAGGGGACATAGAGACAGAGATGCACTTCCTCCTCCACTGTAGCAAGTTCTCTTTACAAAGAGATTCCCACCACAGGGAAATTACTAAAATGGTACCAAATATCCCAACATTAACCCCAGAAGAGAAACTGTCAGTTCTCCTGGGGGAAGGGTCAGCAGCTCCTTTGGCTGCTTAACATGTGTCTACCTGTCACAGCCTGAGGGACGCACCATCCCATAATATTTGATTTTAGGTGAAGGTTTTATGAGCATACTGCATCAAGTGAGGACATTGAGATATGCTGTATGGGTGACACCACTGTTTATTAATGCGTATAAAATATGTAATAGATATGATATGTAATGAATATATATGGAATGTATGTGTATGAACTGTATGTGCTTTGGCAATAACACGTCTTTGTTCATGCCAATAAAGCAAATTTGAATTTGAATTTGAATTTGAATTTGATAGGCTAAAATGGACAAAACTACAAGACAGCAAACCAAATTCTTAATAATGTAAATATGCAAATTCATTTTAAGTCCACAACAAATTGTATTTGGCGATTAAAAGACAATATAAGTACACCTTCAGCCTTATCATCTACTAGATACAGTTTCAAAATATTTACAAATCAGGGTATGGTTTGGATTAAATCGGAGGTAGGGCTTCATAACGCACACCCCAGTAAGGCTGCAACATGAGACAAGCACTGTTCCATATGATATCGATTGAAAACAAGTTTCCAACATGGTTTCTTGAAGCTACAAACAATAACACAGTGAGAATGAAGATGAAGAGCAGAAATATTCCTGCTCTCTGGAGGGCAGTCCCCAAGGTACATGCACACCTTGGACTAAAAAAAAAAAACAAAGGCACAAGGATGAAAAAGGAAAGAGTGAGTGAGTCAATCCTCAAGTCATGAAGGATAGAAGCTTGTAATAGTCTAACATTTTACATATACTGGACACAAGTCAGTTAGAGATGTTTGTGATGTCAAACTGAAGTACCTTTTAGTCTGACAGTCTACTGTGAAACTCTGAGGCATCAGCAGCTCTTCAGCTCCAGTTTCCTCCTGCAGGCACAGCATCAGATAAGATTAATGTCCAAATGTCTACATCTACAGTCATGGTCTGACATCAAGGCTTTGAATCTGGGTCTTGTAGTGGCACACTCTAGTGGTCACTTTTAGAAGTATAGGCTAAGAAGCTCAATTCTGCAACTGCCTCAAAAAACAATTCCTCTCTTAAAAGCTAAAACACAGACAGGACATTATCTCCTCCCAAAACATAGAACTCATGCAGGGTAGTTATATTAGACTGCATTACTTTGTGCTATGGATGCCTACTCTACACACATGCTCGATATCTGTGGAGTCTGAAATGATGATTTCCTCTTCAGGCGAGGAGGCAAGCAGCCTCATTTCCTCTGCAAAGGACAGTGGGGGACTGAGCGGTCCTTCTTTTTCTCTGACCACATCCTTCAGAACAGCACTGGTAAAACACAACAGGAACAAAGTGCAGTTCAGTTACAGATGACTCAGGGTACGTTGTAATGTTCTTTCACAGAAACAAGATTTTATTTTGTCACGATATTACTATGAGGCCTCATCCATCCTGTCCTCCAACTGCATCCTCAGCTCCTGATTTGTCAGCCTGAGCTCCTGGAACAGATTGAAGACAGCCTATGACATTAAGATTGCATGTGGCATGTGTGTGCATGTGAACAGTGACATTGTGTTCATTATCACCCTGAACAGGAAACAGGCTGTTTCATCTCTTGTCATTTGTATTTATTTTTTTCTTTTCTAGCTGTAAAAGAAGATCTTACCTTTATGATGCTTGAACACTCTTCCACCGTTTCCTCAGAGAGCTGTAACTGCATGTTTTTCTATCACAAACACACACATGTAAAAAGATGCTGCGTTAATATAATGAAAGACAAGGACTGTCAAGATGGTGAAGCTGATCTTTGAAGACTTAACTACATATTAGAGAAACTCTTGAGCTTTTGGTCACTCATTCATCATCATCACTGCTGACTACCTGATCAATAGCCTCATCCCTATGCTGCAGGCCAAGCTGAGAGTCTTCCAATCTTAACTAAGGAAATACACAACATAACAAATGTCAATTTAAATGAGGAACAAATGGTTTGTTATGAATAAAGGAGAAAATAATTTGATATCTCCAAGCTGAGCCTATGGTGTCACCTCGAGGCTTTGAAGTTCATCCTTTAACTGACTGAGGTTGACTTTTTCCTTGTATCTCTCCTGTTTGAGGTTCTTTAGCTGGAAGCCAGGATGATATTTTAACATGAAAAGGGTCTTGAACTACATGGATTGTATCAAACTGTAGTGTATGATGAAAGACTTTAATTATTAGGGGATAAGTAAACAACATCATACCTCATTGGATAGTTCTTTATATTTTTCCTGAATCGTCGCATACTCCTCCTCCTGCACAAAAAATGATAAATTAAAACCCACAGCGAGGGTGGTTTAGAGACGATGAAATGTCAACCATCAGTCTAATTACTGTTTCTATTTATTTGCCTTACAGATATAATATAGTGATGTGATTTCTATTTCATGCTGGCATTTTGGAGGTAGGGGTTAACTGAATTCTGTCACAAAGACTGGGAATGATCTAAACTATGCATTGAACTACCTCTTCTATTAATAATACTAAGTGTTAAAAAAACACATCTTACATTGTTTACAATAGTAGCCTTTAGAGAGAAAGACCATTCATTTACTATGTATACCAAACCTTCACTGAGTAGGTTTTAAAGTACTGTACTATTGAGAATTTTGCTTTGATTACATTACAAGTGTGACACTATCACTGAAGCCAATTCACTGTTATTACAGGGAAAACCTGACACTGGATGTCATATCATATCCACAATCTTGAAATTTATATTAACCATCCTTTTATGTACGTTTCTCTGGAACAGCAATAATGTTCCTGGGTCAATTTGACCCGGGGCATATTCAATTATCCAAAAGTGTCAGAAACCCAAAAAATCCCAATAAATTTTTTTAAATGTCATTTTTAGCTCCATTACATTTAAATCAAGATTTAGTCCATTGGTGTCCTTTAATTCTTAGATCATGGTTCAATGAGGATAACTCAGTCGTTTTTCATTTAAATTCATGTTAAAACTGTTTTTAATGTACATTAGAAAGCCCTAAATATAAATACAATAGTTTAACATGACATAGATTTTTGTTCATTTTATATTAATTTTTTTATTTTTTATGAAGTGATGTTGATAAATTAAGATGACACCTCTTCTGTCACATGCTGCCCAGATTTTTATGCTGCATTCAGCTGGTTTGGAATACATATATTTTCTAAAATAGACTTTTAAAAAGGGTCAATTTGACCCACAACATAACAGGAGGGTTAAAGATATGTTTCTTAAAAACACCAGTTATTTATTAATATACATCAGTCTTTTGGATACCTACAAGTGCCTGGATCTCTGTTTCACTCCATCTCTTTGCATAAAGTTCATCAGCCAGCAGAGATCTGCAAGGCTCTGCTTCATCTTTCTCTGCTTCACTGATGATCTTCTCAAGACTGCAGACAACAAGCAAACATACACTATCCTGACAGGTTTTTTCCCAGCAATGTTGAAAGCACAGATTAAATAGCACAACACAAAAAAGAAAAGCACCGTCATGCATAAAAAAAATCACTATTTTGAAGGAAGCAGGGAGATGAAGCAAAATAATAGAAAATGAATACCCTTACAGGTCATTACAGTATTTAGTAGTAGTGGCAGTAGCTTTTTGATAGTCAGACAGTTTAGGAGAGATAAATCATGTGTAATGAGTTACTTTTTCACTTGTTGACTTAGGGCAGCGTTCTCTGAGCGCAGCCCTGCCATGTCATCATCTGCAACATCCAGCCAGTGCCTCATCTTAGCATTCAGGTCCCTCAAGTGGTTTCGACTGTAATCCAGCTCAGCTATTTTCTCAAGCATGTCCTTCTGTGTCCTGCAAACACAAGAAAAAAAGTTTAACATAAAGCTATGAAGCATTCCAAACAATCTATTTATTAATGTGTGGGTTTGTTCAGCAGACATCACTCACGTATTTTCCTCTCTGAAATCCATTCTGCTGGCCTGCTCCTCGCTGATGTGATCAATAAACAGCCCCATAAACATCCTTACTCATTTCACTACACCAGTTCACTTGCAATAATGGTAAAGCATTTTTTCTTGAAACATCTAGAATGAGATGTGCAAGATGTGATTATTTTTTTCCGCCATTAACAACATTCATTTGAAGACTAATGTCCAAAAAACATAAATTTTCCATGTTGCAATAGTGTTTCTTTTTTTAAATATATAGAAATGGCCATAAGTCTCCCAGTGTGTCACTTATAGCAGTAATTAGCAATTGTTAGCAATTATTTAAATCAGGGGTTCCCGAACTTTTAAGCCTGTGACCCCCAAAATATAGGTGCCAAAGAGTTGCGACCCCCACTGTCCCTCAAAGTGATTTAACGTGGCTTCATTTAGCTAGTCTGCAAAAAATTAGCCTACCAATATGAGCATGTGTCTGTGTTTCCTGTTCCTTTATGAATGAGCCTGCTGCTACTGATGCTTTTGATAATTAACTGTTGACTAACCCTAAACTAAGGACTCATCTGGCAACAAAGAAAGGCAGAAAACTCATTACATTCTCTATTTTCAAGGTTTCTTTCAAGTTTAGCAACTATTTTTAGTGTGGATATATTTTTTAAATGTACTATTTTTAGATAACTTAAGAAAAAAAAATTCTGGAAGGCATCTCACAACCCCCCCATTTGTGTCTCGCGACCCCCCAGGTGGTCCAGACCCACACTTTGGGAAACCCTGATTTAAATGACTGAAAACTTATTTCAAAGGAGTCTAGCTTTGACTTGTGTCTACTGCTTTACACTGCAAATGTGTACTCATTTAGGAAAGTGGCAATTACTTTGTAGGTACTGGAGCATATGTTGTTCTTAAATTGTGAAAAGTAACACACTTGAAGTGGGAGCCACCAGGCCCTAACACTAGACCACTTGAGGCAACCTTCGCGGGGCTTTTATCAAAACCAGCAGCTTTCATCTTTTCACTGTTTCACTAGCTAGCTAGGAGGCTTACTCTAAACTACGAAAACCAAGCGTTAAAAATACTCAATAATAAGTAAACAAACTGATAAAATGTTTCACAAACGAAGATGAAAACAACTACTTACCAGTTTCTGAATCTAAAAACACTGAGGTTTAAGTGGCTAACTTGCAGCGCTAGCTCCCAAACCGTACGAAGCGGTCCAGACCTGATCCAGACCCTTTACCATGAAGAACCAATCAACTGCTCGGACCTCAGAGGATCAGAAACAAATTCACATGTGGAAAATATTTGTATGAGAACGAGTAAATAAGGATTCTTCTGCATTAATTACATTTACATTTAAAAGCTAAAAACAGCATGTCTAAGAAATGAGTTATTCTTTGTCAAAAAATTAAATAGAATAAATATATATATAAATATTACACATTGTGGAAAAATTTACTAGCTACTATAACTGAAGCACCCAGTAAAGACCGTTTTAAAATCCTTAAAGGAACATTCTAACCTTAACCCTAACATTACTTAATTTTAGTGAACACTTATGATTAGTCTTAATTTGATGTGATGTTATGTTGGTAGTGGTATATTCAGTTTTTCTATTATATTTTATGTATGTAGCTTTTTCTGTTTTTCAATTGCATTTCTATATAGCATTCACGTTTTTTCTTTAAGTTCGTAGCATTTTTAGTTGTTGTATTTCCTGTTGTGCATTTTTTTTGTTCATGTTTGTAGCTTTTTTTTGTTCTTGTGTTTCATGTTTGTAGTATTTTCTGTTTTTGTTTTTCATGTATATTTTGCATGTTATGTTTGTTTTATGTGGACCCCAGGAAGAGTAGCTGCTGCGTTAGTGTCAGCTAATGGGGATCTGAATAAAGGATAAATATCTCTCATGGTGATTTAACCATACTTATTAAATATAGTTTGTTGAAAAAAAGGTTATGTGAATTAAAACAAAATGATCAGGTATGAAATGATATAATTATTGCTCATTACTTATCAAATGCTCCATTGACACCATTTATTAAAGTACATTCAAATAGCAAAACAAAGCATTCAATGGTGTGACCCAAATGCCAAAGCAAGAAAAAAAAACAGAAATATATACCATGCAAACAATTAATAATGATTTGAAACAATATTTTTGGCTGTCATTAAAATATATTCACTACATTTTAAGGCCACAGGATAAGAATGACAAAAGCAACAGCAGAATAAAAGGGGGGTAGGATTGAGATGAGGTAACTGAAGAATTTCTCTTTCATGAAGGTTACATCAGCTGTGTCCATAATCCATAATACATACTAATCTATTTGCGGTCTGAGTATAAGGAGTGTCACAAAGTGTCACATAATGTATTTTAAACACAGGCTGGTAAAAAAAAAAAGACCAAGAAGCAGCACAGAAAACAAAATAACTTCAATCATTTTTGGAAAAATAGGTTTCCTTTGTTCTCTCTCTGTTGAATCAATGATCAGTTACAGTGCAAAGCAAGTTTGATAGACATATCTCACTAAATGTATTCTACTTTACACATTGTACAAAACAGCATAATCCTCAATGAGTTCTCAGTGCAAAAACAGTATACTATAAAAGTATGAATACAGTATATACAGCAGCTGACTGAGTCAGAGCACATCACGTTGTACAGTAGATATGGTTTGTAGTTTTCCCTTTCTGACTGAAAGGACAACATTAATATAACTATAGGGAAAGACTGCTGATTTGATGTTTTAATTGTGTATTCACAGCACAACATCACATTAGTCTGTGAGCTGCAACTCTAGACCTCAAACCATGTTTCTGTCATTTGTTCTCCTACAAATGTGTCCTGTAGATTTTAAGACATCACCTTGACCCTCCCTAAGTACATGAGAAATTGATAGCACAAGCACATTTCACTTTTAGGTTAGGCACAACTGTAGATATGAGGCAAATGGTGGTGTATTTCATACTCAGGAACAGTGCAAATCTGTATCATCTTCATATTCAGGCAACATTAACAGCATGAAAAGGCCCATTAAAGTAGTCCCTATATCCAATCCCAGTAGAATAGTTACCCCAGAGTCATAGATGATAACTGTGAGTGCTTGTTTACAAGGATTTAAAATTCTCAACTTTTCAAAATCAACTAAATACATACTTATTTCAGTGTTGTTTTAATACTTTTTCATTGTTAAATATTCCACAGGCGACACTTCAAACTTCATGTTTTATATTCTGAGGCCAGCCTGGATAAGGATCGATGTACCCTCCACAGTAGACCCAACATATTTTTGCCTCAGCACAGCTAAAAGGCTGCAGAGAGATACTGGTCGACAGTTACAATGTTGTACACCAAGTAACATCTCATATTACCACATACACTCTTTTGGCATCCCAAGCTACCTAGATTTGAACTGAGGTGATCCCCCCTGCTGCTCCCAATTACATGAACCATCACCATAACTGTAAAGACACAGCCTGTCAATTATCAGGCTTTCAGATGTTACCGCGTGGGATCCAGGGATCCTGTGAGCTTGAAGTTTATCCCATCTCCAGGTAGAGGTGATGAGATAAGTGGGCAGAGCCAGCACATGTACCAGCGAGTGCCCAGAAAGTGGCGCAAGTTACCAAGGAGTCCCAGGCTGTAGGGCTGGCGGTTCGAGTACCACTCCCTGGTGCTCTGTCCTCGAAACATGAGGAAGAGATGAAAGAAGAAAAAGGCAGACACCAATAGAAGGCCTACGACGCATGTGTCAGCGATAAAGGCAAAGGCAAAGGCACGTGCCGAGACCTGGCCTGGAGAGAGAAAGAATAGCATTAGTGGTTTAATAACAGTCAGTAGTGCTTGTGTAATTGTGACAATCAATAAGGTACAAACTAGATCCTACCTGAAACTAGCATTATCCAGGGTATGAGGAGCAGAAGCACGCTGTGCAAAGTCACACCCTCCTTCAATATGACGATGAAGACCTCTGCATTCATTAGAGTGGCATACAGGAGTCCAGACCACATAAATAACAAGCAGCTCATGAAATAGCGGTAGTTACGGAAGCCCACACAGCGACCAAAGAAGACGCAGTGGTGATCTCTCCGCAGCACACACACATTGCAGTCATAGCAGTGGGAGCAACGAGGAGGAGTGTGCGTCTCGCAAGTATAACAGTACCTGGTTGAGAAAAAGAAAGGAAATACATAAATAGAATTTATAGTTGGAGATGCTCCTAAACATCATTGATGGAATAGATGGAATGGGCCATCTCGGATCTGTCCAAAGTCATCCATGCTTTTATTTTTTCTCATCTAGATTATTGTAATGCACTTTTAACAGGTATCAGTCAGAGCTCCCTCCACAGACTCCAACTAGTCCAAAATTCACCCGCTCGGATTTTAACAGGCACAGCAAAATATCAACACATCACTCCTGTTCTCGCCAGCTTACATTGGCTGCCAGTTTTTTATCGTGTCGATTTTAAGATCTTATTGATTACTTTTAAAATGTTAAATGGACAGGCCCCAAACTATTTAGGCAACCTTTTAACCCCATATGTGCCTGGGCGGCCCCTCAGGTCTGTGGATGCATCTCTGCTGCTTGTGCCAAGATCCCGCCTTGAAACAAAAGGTGACCGGGCCTTTTCAATCAGAGCTCCAAGTTTGTGGAACTCCCTGCCACTGACAATTAGACAGTCCACAACCTTGACTGATTTTAAATCCTCACTAAAAGCATTTTTATACAAGAAGGCATTTCTCACCCCTAATTCTTGAACTTGCTCTGCATTCAGATGTCTTGTTTTGCTTCTGTCTTTTTTCTTCCCCCTGTTTGCACCGTTTTTTGTGCTTTGTAATTCTCTGCTTTTTTGTTGTGAAGCACTTTGTAACCTTGTTAAGAAAAGTGCTATATAAATAAAGTGTATTATTATTATTATTATTATTATTATTATTATTATTATTATCTAAGAGGGTTTTTTTTTTTTTTACAAACCCCAAATAAATTGACAGTCTACGAAAACAGCTGGTCAAGTTTCTGAGATGTGGTCACTTCAAAAACAGTTTTTTGTTGTTTTGTATTTTTAAAGTAATTTTAATCCAAGAATATTTAACATTGCAACACACATTCAATAGTTTCAGAGAAGAACAGACTCATCAAATGCCATATTCTGCCAAATGTGCTGCAGTCACGGCTGAAGGTTTGGTAAACAAAGGAGTCTTGTGCATACTCTGCTGGACAAACTACATAACATTTGAAAATCCAGCCCTTTCAACGTTCTCTTCATTATATTGTATAAAAAGAGGGTTGATTGGAAACTTTACACTAATATGAAACATCTCCCAAAGGCTCAAATGGCAGATAACATAAGACAGTAGATAAATATCAGTCAGGCCTCTGTTAAACTGAACATATCCAGCATGTGAGTAATGTTATTGACACACAGTTAAATGATCACTAAGGTGTAAAATGTTACTGCTTGTTTCAGTATAAAGATTTCTGTGACAGGCCTGGTCAAACTACTGAAAAAACACCCTGGTTCAGAAGCATTGGAAAGTTTGTAGACCTTGTTCTGGTCTTTGTTGTCCACTTTTGGCCATATAAAGTACTGTGCAACAAGAAACAAAGCATTATCTGTAGAATTCTCCTTCACTGTAATTCTACCCTCAGCCTTCCTCACCTCCATCCCTGTCCCATGCCATCTCCTCCCAGGAACACCCCCTTGATGCTCGGGCTTGTCCTGAGAAAGAGCAGGGCGTTCCAGCAGATGTTGACCAACATGAAGTACTGGGCCAGAAGGTGGGTGGCTTTCCACCTGGAGGACCACTCCGTTTTCTTCTGGTCCGGATCCAGAGGAGCCTCGACCAGCACCAGGTAGCTCACCTCCCCGGTGATAGAGAACACCAGGAAAGTGTTGAGAACCACGGGGAGGTGGTGGCACAACCTCTCGACCCTGCAGAAAGCTTTACTGGCAAAACTAGTCATGTTTCCGGTCCGTCCACCCCTCTGCAATGAATAAACACAGAAGGCGATGAGCTCACTGGAAGGACTGGTTTGACAGACGCACGCAGGTTAGCTCCTTTAACAAAATAACATACACGTTATCTAATTATACTTGCTGACCAAAACATCATAACACAGCGTATACATACTTTATCTTCGGGTTCAAATTTGATGTAATTCAAAAGTTGATTTGAGGTGCTGTCACCTCCTCAATACCACCCTTCCTCCCACTGTGCGCGCTGCTAGTGGACGGAATCAAGCTTCTAGTAATGGGTGTTACGTGAAAATACGTCCGTAGTTCAACAACATACATTGGTTCCTAGAATAGCACATCCGTTTACAAATGAAAAAAACAAGCACATTTTCATTACTCCTAAAATGGGAAAATATTCTGCATCTAGAGGTCACCTATAAAGCTCTCCACAACCTGGCCCCCACTTAACATCATCCAAATCCCAACTCAAAACTCACCCGTTCAAACTGGCATATTCACTCTAACTGGACTCTGTGCACTTCACTAGTTTTTATTTTTGTATTTATTATTTCTTGTTTGTATTAATGACGTTGTGTTTTTATTATCTGTAAGGTGACCTTTGGTGACTTGAAAGGCGCCCCAAATAAAATGTATTATTATTATTATTATTATTATTATTATTATTATTATTATTCATGTTGGAGGAACTATGGGAGTGAAGGAGCGGATCACCACCATATTTTTTGGAACTGTCCAAAATTACTACAGTTTTGGTTAAATATTTCAAATTTTATGAAAAAAATTCTGGGATTGTCAATTCCATTAACTTTTGTTTTTCTTTACTTGGGTGACCTGCCAGATGACTTAACAGGAGACATCAAATATCTCTTAAAAATATTTATTATCGGTGCTAAAAAAGCAATCACCCCTGCAAATGGTTACAGGCAGATCCACCCACAGTACAAAATTGGTTTGAAATCATCACAGAAATCCATGAGATGGGACAAACGACTTTCCTGCTAAGATTAAGAAAATATTTGTACATTACAAGGTGGGAAAAATGGACACTATATTTTTTTGGAATAGAGGATGTGTGTGGTGGCTGCTCCCCTTCTTACTGTTGAAAACATTACTAACCTCCATTTTACTTTAAACATAAAGTTTACAAACATACTGTACAAAACCTATGACTGTGGAACTTATTAGAAACTGTTAATATTACAAAGTCTGGCTATAATGTTGATGTTTTTGTTCTGTATTTGTTTTTGGTTTTTTTGTTTCCTCTGTCTTTTGTTGTGCTTAAATTGAAAAAATGGAAATACAATCTAAGTGATTCTTTTTTTCAGGGCAAAATGCATGGATGCCTATGAATATTTTACTCTATACGAATGAACCAATTTTATTTTGACTGATTTATTCATGCACGAAAAATGTTTTTCTTTCACGTGAAGGCTGAATGCCATACAACAGTGAGTGCTTCACTTCTGGCCATTCATTTCTATATTACCCACCACGGCCTGCATCTGTTTTACTGCACTCAATATATGATTTAATTATATGCATTGTTGAAAAGAAAAATGCCAAAGCAAATTTTATTGCAATAGCATGAAAAGCATGTTTTACAAAAGAAAAATAGCCAACGTACAAAAATGCCAGTGGTAAATTAAAAGTCATTACCAGATTGTGTTTTCTTCTGTAAAGTAAGGATCCTGAAATAGCAGGGTACTAATGTTTGCTGTACTCCTACGAATAATAGAAGTTGTATATGTAAAATTGAACATGTTTTTAGACCTATATATATTTAAATGTATTTACATTCTTAAAAGTTATCTGCATGGCATTAGAAATCTGTCAGAACTATTTAAAAACAATGTCATACCCATGTGTGGATGACAGCATGCCTTTGGTCCCTCCCCCCGAAAGCACAGACCTTAATCCCTGATAATCTCAGCGTTCACTGAAAGCCTGCAGTCATGGCTGCACAGAACGAAAATGTTGTGTCTTTTGGAAATCTGTCCAATACAGAGAGAAACACCTTTACAAGACAGCACGTTCTAAAAAAGAGGTAAGATAACTATATGGGGCCATGGAGTTATGGAGTGGTGGACACTGGTCTTTGTTATTATACAATACAAATTGATTATAATCTGGGAAGGGTGTTGTGAAGAAATAACCCCACAAGTTTTTTCCATTGTACTTTTTCTGAATTACCTTCAGCGTAAGTGTTTTCATCTTGACAGTTTGTACTGAAAAATTAGGAGGTTGTGTGTGGATACCTGTGTCTGTTGCATATGTAGCTGAGACATATGCACTTTATCTCACATTCTCAACAGGCCAGTGCTGTTGCAGGCTGGCTTTCCAACTCAACAGAGTCATCAAAATCTGTAAGTGCCCAGAGAAAAATAATGTGAAGTTTGCAATGCATGTCTGCAGGTTCAAATGTTTTTAAAACTTGATTTTCTGCGTGTGTTTCATGCAGCAGGGCGATGAAGCTGCAGATGCGTTGGCAGGAGCTGAAGGAGAGAGAACTCACAGCCCAAAAACACAACAGACAGCTGCTGCAGCAATTTGAAGAAGCCCAGGACACACTGAGAGAGATGTTGACCCTCAATGCTACCATGAAAACTATTCGGGTACTCAGAAATAGAAACATGCAGAGCAACATGCACAGGAAGAATTACGAAAGAGAGCTTTACTATAATGTCTCTTACCTTACAGTTCTCATCTGTACTACAGTCTTACCTTTCTTGAACCTTTCTCTTGACCCTTGACCTCTACAGAAAGAGTATGAGCGCTACCTGGAGGAGAACTCCCCACGCTGGGAGCAGCAATTCAAGGAGCAAACACAAGCTGCTCAGAAAAGGGTACAAAAATCAGAGCTTGCAGTTATATAGACCATCATAACTGTCTGTCTCATCTTGCTTGATGTACACAAGATTTACATTGTCACTGCTTTTCAATAAAACAGTAAGAAAAAGACTCATCACCATAAATGCAACAGTGTCAGTATTGAATAAAACCATTTTTTCTTTAACAGAGGATGGAGGATTGTTTGCGGTCATGTCTAAAGAACCCAGGAGGATCAGATCGACTTTTACTCTCACAGGGTTTGTTCTTCTCCTTACCTCTCAGCATTCGAATCATCAATGAGACTGCTTTCAGACTTTGTGTCTCAAAAATCAATCAGCAAGTAATTTTGTCAAGAAAACATTGCAGCTCCTTTTTAACATGTATTTATGATTGCAGGGTCGACTGCAAAGACACAACACATCATTGCACCTCAAAGTCACAACAACCAAATCCACTGCCCAGATTACAACCAAGATGGCTCCCCTCACCTCCCCTACATGCCCTCTTCCTGGCTGACCCACCCTCAATCCCAGACTGCTAGGTTTCCCATCAGAGCACCCTATCATCCTCAGCCTTCCTCTCATGCCTCCGAGTCTGTCCCACCACCACCACCCTTCTCCCCACATCCTTGTCCGTTCCCTCTCCCCCACCTTGCCTCCACATTGGTCCATCGTCCGCCAGATTGGGGATCCCTGCTGCCTCACCACCTCTGGTCTCCAACAGCAGGTGTGGCTGGACACCCCTTAGACTCTGGGGCTCTGTGGGGTCAGCTCAACATGGAGGAGCCTCCTCCTGAGAGGGGAGATGCACTTGTCGTAGGAGAGGGGTCAAGAACAAGCAGGCCATCCAGCTCAGTGAGAGGAGGAAGTGGTGGAAGCAGGAGGAGTCATGTATCCCAGGACCTGGACATCAAACCAGGTGAGGAACAAAGATATGAAAAGTTTAACTTGAGTGTGTTTTTCTATCTTACTTTGACCATGATGGGTTCTTTCTTTGGATTCTTGAATAATTTGCGTGTTTGTAAATATTGTGCCCACAGTCCGTCTGCCCAGTGGCCATGCAGAGAGCAGTGAAAGCAGCAGGGAGTCTGATCAGGCAACCCGAGAGAGGAGGAGGAAAAAGAGGAGGGAACAGAGAGAAAGATCACAGAGTTCCTCCTCTGGAAGAGAGGCACCCAGCTCTCAGGGGTAAGAAACACTCTGAACCGAGGACATCGTATGGTTCAAACTGATTCAGTGACCTCTCCGCACCCACGTTAACTTAAACAGCGCACCAAGCTGTGAAATGTCTCTGTACCTGCTTGTCTACGTTAAATCCTGCCTAACAGGAGCAGCCCACAGCAATAATTCTTTAAGCAGTCTTTGCAACACAATGTAAATAGTTTATTTAAAGACCCCCCCCCCCTGAAAAAGCCAACAGCCAATCAAAATTTAAGAATTTGGCGTGGCCCCAGTGGGGTGTCCAAGTGGATTTCAAGGGGAGCCCATGCCACCCCTGGCCGTGCCCCTGACTAAGTCATGTCCACAAGAAAACAAAAAATATTTCAAAGTACATCAACTCTTGTAAAAGTGCATTTGATCATTCTTCTCAGGTACAAACAAATTCAGTAGTTACAGCAACCCAGACATAAGTACAATTCAGTGGTCAGCGTGGTGCAGTCTGTGTTCATTTGTTCTTCTTTGTGTCCTACCCAGTTGACATTCTTGAATTTTCCTAACCACAAGGATGGAAATTACTTGTATCTTCTACTCCTATTGAAATCAACCAATATACTTTATCATCACTCAAATGATATCACTATATCATTTTTCTTCAACCGGTTCCTCTCACAGGTCATCTGGGATTTCCAGTGCTATCATCTTTGCTGCAGCCACAGCAGCCCAAAGCCCAGAAAGTGATGCCTCATCAAAGAGAAGCAGCAGTAGAAGGACAAGGAGAAGCGGGGCTCTTGCTGTTGTGTCACCAAGGCCTGAGATGGTGATGAAAGAAGGGAATACAGGAAGAGCAAATAACTCAGGAAGTCATAAAGAAGAGAATCCGTCTACTGAGAGTCCTATTGAGGAATCAGGGAGTGAAAAAGCAGGAAATCTAGAGTCTGGATCCCAGAGGGAGGATGAATCTGGGAGCGTAAAAATTGAAGAGGGCAGTGAACATGAAAAAGAAAAAGAGGAGAGTGGAAGCTCTGGATGTAAAAGTTTAGCAGAGAAGGATGAGGAGGAAGAGGAGACAGAGAGAGAACTAGATGATGGGGATGGAGAAAATGATGTTGAAGAAAAAGAGAACAGTGAAAAAAATGAAGAGCATGAGGAGAGAGACGAAGAGGAAAATGAGGCTTCTGAAAGAAAGAATACAACCGAGGAGGAAGATGAGACAGGAGCAGAGGATGAGATGCAGGAACAGGAGTCCGTGGAAGAGGAGAAAAACTTAAAGAAGGGAGACAACGAGGAGAGGAAACAGGATTCTGAAGAAGTGGATGAGGATGGCAGCGAAGGAGGTGAGGACGAAATGGAGGAGGATGGGGAGTCAGATGAGGAAGGAGGAGAGAGTGGGGAAGAAGAGGAGCAGAGAAGTGATGAAGCAGTAGAACCAGAGCAGGAAGGAGATTCAGAGGACAGTATCATCGCGCTACAAGACAACAGGTAAGATGGTGAAAAAGAAACAATCTTATTTGCTAACAAGAGCACCTGATTTGATCTGATCTGTTTTTTCAGAACCAAAAAGATCTACAGTATTCCTGAGGGAGTTGAAGATGAAGAAGAGGAGGGAGAGGAGCATGGAAGTACAGCATCTCAGGATGATGATGACTCAAATGATTTCAGTGAGGAGGGTATTGAGAATCTGCTGGCCCCTCACGGCCAATCACAGGAAAAAGAGTGAGTGGTGTCTGAATGTCTCTGATTGTAAAAATGTTGTCTGAAACACACCTCATGTTTTCTTTTCACCATTTTTCAGAGAAAAGGAGAAGAGTGCCGGTCAGAAACCCAAAGGTACAGAATGATTTGACATAACAATCATTAGATGCTCTGAATTTAAAAAAAAAAAGGAACAGCTTTTTTTTACAGCTTTTTTTTCCTGAAAATTACGCACATTTTAAAGTAAATAATTCCCTTTTAAAATAAAATACTAAACATAGCAATCAATTATGATTTAAGCAAATGTGTACACTCTTAAAATGAATTTATGTTTATAAATAGACATAAAACATGTCTTCAACAATTATCTGTTTAACCACAAACCAGTCATTATTGCTCTTTGTTTTATTTTATCCTAATAAACAATGACAGGAGTGCATCAAAAGAAAACCAAACTATCCTAACATGAAGTACACTTTCATTAACCTCTCCCACCGCTAGTTAAGGTTGTTTGGTAGTATGTCAAGCCGTTATAACATTTAATCCAAACACACTCCTATCAAGACTACATAGTAGATATTTAGAACATCATTTCTCTGTGTCAAAACTGTTTCACATTTGTCAGTTCAGATTCAGCCAAATTCTTCCTTTCTATGATGAACATTTAATATACATGCAATATTTTTCTTTCTAGGAAAACTCAGATTTCACATATCTACAATCAAGTTGTTACTACTAAAAAAGTAACCCTGAATCTTCAAAATGTGTTGACTTTTCATTTTGGGTATCTGAAATTTAAATTACAGCTAAGTAACAAATGTATAGCAAACAAAGATTGACCTGAACTGTTGATTGTAGATAGTAAGAATGTCATTGAGGATGTGCTTATTTTAACGAGAAATAATTGAATATCAGTTTTACGTTTCTAGTCTCATTTAAATGTCAAACAGGCTTGTAATAGTGTCCATAGAACCAGGATAATTGTATTTTCCTCGCCACCAGTCAAAGTGGCGGGGAACCATATGAACTTTTCTGTTTTCAAAATAGGCTGTATAAATTAAGTTTTCCATAGCTCCCTCAGAGAATGCACTCACAATGTAATACTGAAGTTCTCATGGTAAATCAACTATCTGAATTTTTTATAAAAATAAGTGTTTGAATAATCTCATTTCCTATTTCCAGTGGAATTATTTTATTATTAGGTACTTGACTCATCCCTGGCTCCAACCTTTCTTTTACACTAAGAGACTTCCCTAAAAACTTAGCCTGCAATTATTATTTATATTTTTTTAAATTGTCATAATAGCCATGTTCTTTATCACAAATTTTATGAAGATGTAAATTCAGATGTTTGTTTTTGTGTTGCAGCAAACTGTGACGAGGTGGAAATGTTTCAAGTGGAGCAGTGCAGATCGACTAAAGATTACTTCAGTGACTCTGATGAGTTTGACCACTTCTATGACTAAATATGTAGAACTCAACTGACTTAACAGAGAATGAAAATGTGGTTGTCGATATTTAAATGGTACATATTTCCAATCCAGCAATGATCAAACTCATCTGGAATAATTGCACTTTGACAGCATGACATGTGCATTTTCATTTTATTTTCGGATACAGTTTTTCATACAAATATGGAACAGGTTTTAAACAGGTTTAATCTCTTATCAGAAAGAGAAACTGCAAACAGACTAAAAGAAATTTTACAAAGTGTGACAATAATTTATTGATGAGTTTGTCGTTGCTGTTGTATCAGCGTGACTGATATTCAAACAGTCATGATAGACCCTGCCAGAGAACGATAAACTCACAACAGTCTGTCACAACAATAAACAGGGATGATGTTTCAATAGTACAGAGTTTTGGCTTCTTTTTTTTTGCCTATTTTACATCAGCACACCACTTCCAAAGCTGTTGGCAAACTGTTTCTGGATTAGTTTGCCGTGTGTCTGCTGACAATGAGCGCTCCAGCCTTTATTTTCTTTAGATTTTCACCACCTGAGCAGTCAAACAGGGGCTCACTTTTTTACTGTCTTCTGTGGCGTCGCTACGCTGAATGAGCAGTCTGCCATACGTCCCGCCTACCTGGCCTTTGGTTAGCCGCCCAGGATTCACACACACGCAGTTAACAACATCCTATGCACAGGGAGAGATGAGGTTTACATCAGTTCATATACAAATAAAACAAAAGACAACCTCTATCAGAAAGTTGAGTCCTTCATCCTTTAACATCCAGTGAAATCAATTATGTTTGGAGGTTTCTGTTCTGTGCCGAATTCTTTACAGGAGTCAACAGGTTATGGTTTTGTTTGTACAGAGACAGAAGGTGTTTACCTTCACGAAATAGCGCAGTTCAGAGGGAATGATGAGAACATCAGGGGTTAGCGGCATCTGACCAAAGCTCTGAAACTTTTCATAATCCATGTTGACGTCTTCCACAGGTGGGTATAGTGGGTAGTAGCTGGAGAGTAATAACACAAGTATGAGAGTTACCAATGTTTGTCGGTACTCAAATACAAAAATATGAACTCTTCAAAGACTCCTACCTCCTCTGGGTGAGTATGTGTTTCAGGATGCGCGAAAATCTGTCTGATCCAGTACCGCTGTAACACAATCAATTGAGAATTTGAACACGGTAATATTGTAATGAAATAAAACATAATACAATGCAACTCCCACTTTAAAAAGTTCATCATAACATTTCAACTCAAATGAATTTTCTAGTTGAGCTCCATTGCTGGATGAAGGTATGTCATAATAAAAAAATAGTGATCTACAAACAGTCCCCACCTGCTGATCTCCTCTGCACCCATGTGGAACAGGATGTCTGTGGACGTCAAGCCAAAGGTTACACCGTCAATCAGCAGGGTGCAGGGGTCGGGGACAAAGGTGACGCGCTACAGGGAGCAAAGAGAGAGAGAGACTGTATGAGCAAACATGTTGTGTGTTTAAATAAGACTTTCCACTTGTGTCACTGTAACACTACAATGAGGATGTTATTTCTATATCCCCTGAAGGGATGGGAATTGATAAGATTTTATCAATGTCATTGCCATTGTTGATTCTGCTTATCAATCCATTCCTCATCAATTCTCCTAATGATTCCTGAGTATTTTTTTGAGGGGGAAAAAAGTAGTTCTACACAGTCTTCCGCACCAAAAGGAACCATTTTATTTTTTCCAAAGTTAAGTCTACACAAGACTGAACATGAACATATTCAACTTGAACATACTGAACAATAGGTTGACCTCATTCTCGGCCGCGTGAGTCCGGACTTGGCCCCACGAGCCTGGAGGAAAAGACTTTGAATTTGGAGACGAAAAACGCTTTTCCTATCCATGTTTCCTCGAAGTTGAAAGAGTTCTGCGTCATAGAGTGTGTGATGTAATGCAACGTACCGTGACGTGACGTCGTGGTGGGAAATGAATCATTAAGAAGGATCGATGATGGAATTGATCAATTGGAACCGTTTCTAAGTCGGATCCGGTTTTCGATTCCCACCCCTACACACCTGGCAAATTGTGTTGTTTACATACTTTATGAAATACAAAGTTTAGGTCTGACCTGGAGCTGGTCCTTGCTGAGGTTTTGTGGAGGGATGAAGGGAGGCTGTGGGTAGACGAAATGATGATGGATGTCTCTCTGGGACGGCACAAACACCAATCGACAGCCAACACTGGTAAACAACAAAAGTGGAATAAGCCTTCATTATTCCTCATTAGGGTGCATCTAAAGGAAATATGGTTCAGGCTACTCAGGAGCTTTAACAATGTATCCACAGTGAGGGGAGACAATAGGCTTACCTCTTGGTGCCATCCACAATGCTTTCAATACATCTTGAGAAAATGGCCTCAAACGTCTCAGTCACTTGGCCTTTCTGATTGAGAGAACAGGTGGAGATAGAGATGGTCACAAATACAGAGCAGTGAGTTTGATGAACAAAAGGAAATCAAATTGCCATGCATGGACTTTTGATGATCAAATTAGATTTTGCAGTGCAGAAACAGATTTAGGAGAGGTGAGTGTTTTGGGATCAATACACTAACTATGCATGCCTGCTGTTAAAACTGACCTCAATGTGATCATGTTTGGAATCCAAAAATGGGCCGAGCTGAAAAAGAGAAGGTTTCATTAGAAAACTTTAACACAACTAAGAATGATATAATTGTTTCTGTGAACTACATGCTACTACAGAGAAGAAGTTGTGAGCAGTTTGTCTGCAATGAAGCAAAATTAGTATATAAAAAATAATCTTTACCAGTAGGCAGACATCAGGACGATCTCTGACAATCACATTGATAAGGTCCACCAAAGGGTCAAAGCTCAGGCTGTCAGAGGGAGTGTATGGTCCACATGCTACCAGGACATTTAAAGGCTCTGCAACCAAATGAGATCATGAGTGAGTGTGAGGTCAACACAAAATATGCAATAAACTGCAACTAAATTTGATCAAATCTGCTCTGAAACACCTTACCTTCATTCATCTCCATTTTCACCTCAGATGTGTAGAATGGCAGAGGAATTCCCTAACAAGACACATCACCATTAAACACATGTTGCTTTTACAAAAATATGATCTTTCCATGCCAGCACTTAGAAACGTGTTCACTTGTGTCTGACCTCGTACAGTTTGGAAGCCATCAGTTTTCTTCCTGTTGTGTTCATACCGTCCATCAACACCACCTGAGGAAGTGGAAACAGACAAGGGCATGAAGAAAAATGCCTAAATGCATACAAAAGATTTTTATGCTTTGAAATTGTTGAACACATGTAAGAGTTCTCGGTCAGACACTGGGTGAGACTCCCGCCCAGGTCCTTGGCATGCTCTGTTACTCTTGGTGGCCTTGTATCCTGCAGCACACACCTCAGTGCACAAGAAAAGGAGAAACCACCTCATGCATGCAGCACATTCTAGTCTAGTGATTTACAGCAGCTGAACATATCAGGAAGTAGTTCCCAAAGAGCTGCACAGCTGGATGCCACTCTAGACTTTTGAAGTTGACACATATGTAGTTTCATGAAAACAAAAGGCGTCCTTCTGCTCACCTGACCAGGAAACAGGGAGTATTCTTTAAGTTCTGATAGGTCAACAGGTACTTGTTGACCACCTTGCTCTGGTCCTGCTTCCAACAGTACAGACTGTGCGTTTAGTTTGCCATTGCTGTCACAGCAAACCTGACCCAACACTGTGATACTGTCCTTCAGGTGAAAAGATTCAAACAAATAATGATTAGTCACACAATGATCAATCCTACATATATATCACCTTGCAGGCCAGGTCAGCTGAAGTAACAGATGTGGAGCCATGTTTATTCTAGGAACTACCAAAGATAAATGTATTTAACTTGCAGGGACCAACACCAGGACTATTCTATGAGTTCTGGGAGTTTTGTACTGGTCTGCTGTCATATTTGTCAGTAAGTAAAACCGTAATCTGTTGGTTTGGGTAAAATAAAGTTGGTAGATCTCTCAGCTTCCAAGCTAAACTGAACATTTTTGTCATTAAAAATCCTTAATGATAACTTAATATAAGATTGGTGGTTTTGCTCTGCTCATCCTCACTGCTTAAAATGCTATTTGACTACATTTCATTTCCTTTTTTCTGATATGTATGCAAATTGTAGGTACTTAAAATAAATTCTGCCAATGTTACAGCACCTAGCAGTGATGTCACCCTTTTGTAGTGTTGTTTTTTTTAAGTAAAAATTAAAAAAGTCTTAATACGATTGAAGTGGCAAAAACAACAATATCCATTTTGTTTGCATGAAGCCTGTGTACCTGGGCGGGCAGAGAGACAGGGGAAAACTCTTCAATGTTGAAGTGGGACCTGAGGCCCTCGCCAAGCTCTTCTATCTTCTCTGTCAGCACTGGGACAGAAAACACAGATGTAAATTACATGTAAACTGTTTAGAGACATTTGCTATTGTCATTTGAGTAACTATGGCCTACAGCTAAAAGCTTTTATCATAACTTACTGTCTAAACAGAATAACTACCATGTATCTCTTAGTCTAGTTTAGTCCATGTTACCACAATCATGGGGGAGACTGCTGACTCGACAGTTGACATTGTTGATGACAATCATGAACCTGCCATCAGCAACAATCGTCAACTTCAGCACCTGACTACAGTGCCAAAACCCCTACAACATGGCCATGATACTACTGTATGTAATCTGTTGAGTAGAGAGATAATCTGAAGGCTGCTATCAAAGCAACCTGGACTTCAATGACACCTCAGCAGTGCCACAGGCTGATTGTCTCCATGCAGCGCTGTATTGATGCAGTTATTGGTAGTAGAGGAACCCCAATCATGTATTAGGTGTAAAAATGTACATACTTTAAAAAAGTTGCACAATATTGTATTGTGTCGTATTGTAAAATCATTTTCCTGATTGATCTTAGGAAACATTCTAATAATTTGAGACAAAGGATTTCTGATTTCCCTGAATTAAAGGTCATCTAAAAATTTAAACAAAGAAAGTTTGAAATATTTCACTTTGCATGTAATGATTGCAGAAGATACAGTATGAAGGTTTTTGGCTTAATAATGAAAAAAAGGACTCTTTCACAATACTCTAACTTTTTCAGAAGCATCTTCAGTTGAATAAATAAAAGTTAGTTTCTCTTACCGTTTCGGATATCCCGTAGCCTCTGGAACATGTACTTGTAGCTGCAGCGGAGGGAGTCTTCAGGCCCTTCCAGCAACTCGAGCTGGACACCTGAACCTGAAGCCTTCCTGCCAACCCAGCGAGTTCCCTGCACGGTCCCAAATGTAACAACCACCTCCCCTTTGGCTCCTCGCTGACTGTACTTCTGTGATGGTGTTGCACTGTCAAAAAAAAAAGAGTGGAGAAAGGAAATAGTCAGATCAGAGTGGAAAATATCCAACAAGCACAACAAGTTTGTAACAATGTAGTTTTCTTTTTTTTAATTTCAAATATTATCTGAAATTTGTTTACAAACGTATAATCTACTCTGAGAAAGATTTATTGTGAGTAGGGTTAATGTCTATTAATATAAGATTAATGAAAAATAGTCACAGGGACATAGAAGCAGATGTTAACTCCTTAGTGGATTTGAGAAAGTTATTTTAAGATGGTTGTATGGGTTTGTTGATCTTTTTTGAAAAGATTGAACCAACATGAAAACAAAAGAAAGACTCTGTGAGTATCATCTGTTTGTCCTGCAGTATAATGACCGGCTGTCTGAGTTGTTTCTGGATACCTGGGGGAAAAGCTGGCAGGAGACAGCAGCAGGCCTGGGCTGGTCAGCAGAGCTGCTGTTCTTTTTGATTGTGGGTGTTCAGGAGTGGTCAGTGCCCGCTTCTGAGAGCCCTAAAAACACACATCCAAACTCACAACAGGCCCTGCATCTTTTTTTATCTAGCTTATAAGTGTACATCTCAACAATACTACCTGGATTCAAGAGTGGAAGCTTACCTTGCCAGGAGTAGAGTAGGCATCCAGTAGATTCTCCTCCTCTTCTTCAGCTTTGATTCTGAACAAACAATGTCAGGGACTATAACTAATAAACAATTCTGCACAACAATAATAGAGGTCACATATAAGAGACCACTGTGAAGGATACAAGTCCTGTAATGAGTTGATGTCTCTGGTTCTGTTAAAATTGTCTTCTTTTCTGAAGCTTGGTTTTGGTTTCTTTTTCTTGTTTAACACCTGCAAACAAAAGTTACAAACTGTAAATGAGATACATAAGCCCCATAGTGCTCATTAAGGACTTTGATGCACAGTAAAGGAACTTCTGTGAATTGTTTGGTAGGCCTATTACATAAATAACTTCAAATAAGAACAGGCAGTACTGTGGTTCATGTTTACCTCATGTTCGAACTGCTCCAGGGTGACCAGTGTGAGCTTGAGTCCTTTTTTTGTGGTGCTGTAGGCCACCCACTCCAGTACCACTTCATCTGCCTGAATCCTGTTACAGATACACAGCTCCACCACTGAGGGACACAACAAAACAAGAGGAAGGGGAGAAGGTGGAGAAATGTAAAATGTATCTAACAGAAACAGCAAACTGAGGAATCAGTGAATAACACCTCCAATGTAGGGTTGCCAACTGTTCCGTATTAGCCGGGACATCCCGTAAATTGGTTTGTTTCATACAGGACCTCAATTGTCCCTATATTGACTATTAACTCTTGTAAATACAGCAGACTGCACCCTACAGACCCAGGATCAGATAAAACGGCAGATCATGTGCCAATCACACCGCCTGTCATCCAATCACAGGCCCCCTCACAAGTCCTACAAAAGAGTGTTGAGAGGATTTTCTCTCTGATGGCCATTAAATGGTCAGACTCAAGAAACAGATGCAGCACAGAGCTGATCAAACTGTAACTTGTCATGTAAGGACTTCTCTCTGGCTGTGCAAAAAGGACAAAAGACTGCTTGAGTCAGTCAAGAGCAGCAAAAAGTATCCATGGAAAAAGTACATTTGGTGAGTCATACTTGTCTTTTGCATTACATTTTTATTTTGCCTGTTTTATTATGTAAAGAGCCAAATTGTAGTTTCTTTGAGGTGTATTCATATGAGGTTACATAATGATACAGTAAGGATTAAAGGGAATATACACACTTTCTGCATTTCCAGTTGAATCAGAATATGAATATAGGCTGAATTCACACATCATGCTCACACCACCATGGCACCGTGAACCTGTCCCTTATTTAGCAGTGAGAAAGTTGGTAACCCTACTTCAATGACACATGACCGTACACGGGCAAAGCGTTACAGGCAGTTTACTTGTAAGCTGTTTTTAGCCCGCAGAAAGAAATAATAGCCATTTGTTAAAAACAATAAGGTCACAATAACTTACTCTTGTCGAGGATGGACTCATCTTGGCAGGGTATGTCGAACACTTCCAGCTCCGACTGTAGGCTTTCTGCTGTTACTGTTGCCATTGTTTTTCTCTGCTGTCTACAAAACCTTGTTTTGATGAGACTTTGCTAGCTTCTGTTAGCTTTTCTCCCACTTCATAACATCGTGAAAAACCTTCTTGTTCTTTTAAAACGACTTCTGAGCACTTACTGCAACAGGTAAACAGCACGTTAGGTGATAGATAAGAGAACTCGTAGCTGACATTAGATGTCTCTATTTCATTTTACCGCGAAAAAATGCTTCCAGTGTTGGCGGCCGGAAATTGCGTCACAGCAAAAGAAGCGGAAGTTGATCGTGCCAACAAAATAAAAGCCTTTAACGCTTCAGTGTTTAACACAACAATAGCAACAGCAATAACAATTTTGTTTATAAAGAACATTTCATTACACATAAGTTCAATGTGCTTTACATGGAGAATTAAAAAAAAATAAAACAATTTTTCCAAATAGAATAAATAAAAACAGAAAAACAATAGATACATCCAACATACATCAGACACAGCAATCAAACAAACAGCAATTGTTGCTGCACATGCATCCAGTCACAACAGTCATTATATCACTTATATGCTTGAGAAAATCAATATGTTTTGAGTCTTTTTTTTTAAAAGTGGAGACAGTAGTGATGGACCTGAGGTCAGCAGGCAGGCTGTTCCAAAAAGATGGACCACAGTAACTAAAGGCCCCTTCACCGGACCTTGATTTGACTCTGGGTACATTTAAAAGACTTCCACCTGCTGACCTAAGGATCTTGGTCGGGTTATACACCGTGAGCAAGTCAGATATGTACTGGGGAGCTGAACCATTGAGTGCTTTATGGACTACTAATAGGATTTTAAAATGGATTCTGTATTGAACGGGTAGCCAGTGAAGTTTTTTGAGGACAGGGGTGATTTGGTCATATTTTCTTGTATGTCAGGATTCTAGCTGCTGTGTTCTGGATGAGTTGGAGCCATCCTATGGAGTGTTTGGATTAATTTTTTTTAAATTAGTTTCTTCATGTAGCTTCCTATTACATTATCAACATATTTTTTAACCCAGCTTGACGTCTCTAATAACCACAAACAGACGGCGTGATTTACAGAACTATTTTTTATATTGAAACCTCACAATTTCAATTTTGACGTACACATGAATTGTAGAACATTTTAGAAAACAAATTCATAGTTTTGTAACATACAATATGTTTTAGGTTGATACATGAAAGAATATAAACACAGGATAATCTTAGATCATTAAGCTTTAAACAAACTTATTTTGTTATGGTTCCCCTTTTTAAATCTACTGTAACAATCAAGCAATAAATACAGTGTACCTATCCAAAAGAAAGTTTAAACAAGTATTTATTTTGCTTGCACAGTCACAACACACTGTGCTTTAAAACAAATAACTAATGTAAACTGCTTCAGCAGCCTTCACCCATAACAGAACTCTTTCAAGACACACATTCTCAGATTTCTGTTCTTGTTGGCTCGTCATTCTCCAGATGTTCTTCCATCTGTTTAAAGAAACAATGATTTCAGATTATGTATTGAAAATGAGATAGGTTAACTCACAGGAAGTGTGTCTATAGTAGCAGATTAGTTTCTACGTACAGCAAACATCCCACTTACCCTATTTGAGTAGCATCCAACCCTTGAGACAAATTTCCACACTGTGACTCTCCGCAGTGATTCACGTAGGGAGGCTGACAAGTCATGAGTGTCACGCACCTGACAAACACATACATTGTAGTTGCACATGTTTTTTGTCCTTCCATCAGAACTTGTAAATGTTTAGTCCTCATTGTATGTAATAAATGAATGTAAAATGTGGTATGTGGTACAAGGAAATTACCAGTTGTGTCTTTTAAAGTATGAGTTGCAAAAGTGAACCTCTCGCATTTAAATCCCTTCATCTCTTACCTTCATGCAGTTCAAACAGGTGTTTCTGAAGTCCACGTTACTGCTGCTACTCACAATACTGATGGATGAACTGAGAATCACTTCAGCAGCTGAATGCAGCTTATCTTGTTGCTGACACACCACACAAAACACACATAAACACAACATTAAAACAACTTACATTCATTAATGTGTTTTTTTTCCAACAAAGCAATGAATTGATTAGGCAAAATAAAATAAAAAACATGATTATTGAATCCCCAACATCTCAAAGGAGTGTTTAAATGTTTTGTCAAGCAACAGTATTAAACACAGATGTTATTTTTCTAAGTATAGAGTGGTCAAAGTGCTAGAAAAGCATCAAATCCTTAAAATTTGACGAGTTCTTCGTTTGATAAAAAAAAGACATTTGTACTTAAGTGATCATCAAAACTTTTGTAGGACATTTTTACACTGATAGATAACAAAGAAATCTCACCAAACACCATCAAAATATAACCAAAACAATGAAAAACAACAACAACAACAACAACAGTAGCACATGATAAAAGAGAGATGTTTCTGGTAGTTCAGTATGTATCTCAGACTTGCTTTTTGTCTGCGCTCTTGGGCTTTCTGTGTGTTCCTTAGCTCAGTCTGCAGGACTGATGTTAACGCCTGCCTGTTGTGCTTCAGAACATCCTCCAGGTGGTGCTCTATCAGTGCCTCTGTGACTGAGATTTACAGATAGACATCAAAACAGTAATAGTTATTAATGCCATTGTAGCGTTTTGGATGATACATGCGGGCTGCCCCTCACCCATAATATCAGAGAGATGGCTGGTGAAAGGGTCGCTGTGCTGCAGGAAGAGGAGGAGCAGGAGGCCTTGCTGCACTCGGGGAACATTTGATTCTTGATCTGGATCTGCACAGTTTTCTTGTTGTACAGTGTACACAGTGCCACTGCTGTGCACAAGATCTGCAGAGGATGTTAAATGATATATTTTGTGAAATAGAAATGAGAGAGGAAACAAAAAGAGAGCATAATTACTAGTGATGCTTTCCACTTTAACAGTAAACACACGCAAGTCTATACTGGTACAGAAGTGGGTTGCAAAATCATGAAATATGCGTCACATTGAGGATGTGAGGGACGCACCTAAGGATTAGGCAAGTGATTGCTATAAAGTTTGTTTTTATAGCTCTAACTATAAAACTTGAAATTACTTAGAATTAATTTCCTGGACATGCAGTAACAACATCAGCCTGATGGGATCCTGTCTTCTCACGTCTGTAATGTGAATAAGGATTACAGGGCCTATAGCTTTTATTGTGTCTTGTGAATGAACAAGATGACTCTGATGAGCTGTATGTAGAAATGGGGTTTCAGTTTTGGTTGTGATTCATCGTGCAGTCTGTGTGAAAAAAAAAAAAATCCTATGATGCAAGATAAGACTCTAAGAAATCGTCCAATTCTTTATTTTATCATGAAATGACTAATATGTTGTGTCTTAGTGTCTGTGGCATGAAGTGATGATCGGTGATGAATGAGTCTGATGTCAGGAAAAGCATTTAACAGCAAGTTAGATAAGGATTCAACTTTAGAGCTAGTCTTAAAACAACTTTACTGACTACCGGGAAGAAATGTATTTCAGGGTCAATTTAAAAGTTAATTTATGAACTAGAGGCTGGCTGATTGTTGAATGATTGTTTGAATTATTCAATACAAGATCAAACTCCTGTTTATAGAGTAAATTAAGAGAAACCACTTTCATATTTAAATACATATGATATTTTAAAAAACTAATGCAGCTTAAAATTGAGGTTTGGGACAGTTAAATCAACATTGTTGATAACAGCTTCTAAATGTTTTCAATGTTCTTGTGAAAACTAAATGAAAACTCAAGGTGTGCTTATATGCTGGCAACTGGCAACACTAAGCCACTATGGTGGAAGTAGATATATTACAAATTGGAAGAAGTGAAATGAAAACTGGAGTGTAGTGTCAAACTCAAAGACGGTTCAAGAATGTTCCGACATCCCAACTTTGCTCTGAGAACTGTTTACTGCAGATGCTACACTACTTTTTGCATCAGGGCTAAATGTTTGCAATCAGCATAAACAACTAGTGCAGATTAGTAACATGTGGATATAATCTTTTCACCACTGAAGCCCAGATATGCAGTACTGAAGTCCTTCCTCTTCAGTTGTTGTCCCTCTAACTTATTTTCCTGGATGTTTTCTTTGCGTGCCCATTGTTCTTTTTAGTTTTATTCGTCAGTGTTTTCCTCTAATTCAAATTACTAGCTTTTGTGATCCATTAAAAGTTTTTATAGGATGCTTCAGGACAGGGCTGTGTGTATATTCTCCAATAAACAAACACAGGTGGTAAGAGTTAGTGTTTTTCCATTCAGGCCTCACATTAACGAGGTAACCAAGGTTTCAGGGTGTCTCTTTTCAGGACAGGATTAACTGTCCTTGACTTCAGACCAACTTCAAGATCAACATATATCCCATCCAAGAAAACTGGCCATGTCTGCTACAGATACTAACGCAAAAGATGTGACCCTGCAATCAGTGTGTGTTGTGGTTATTGTCTACCTTTAGAGAAGGAGCAGTGGAGGCTGTGCAGGCCCATTTCCTGACAGTCCAGATGTGCAGGAAGGTTCTGGAAGAAGATGGAGGGGCCTGCGACAGGGACATTACTGGGGCCGTATACCAAAACCTGAACACAAGAAGTCAAGGAGGACTAATACATTTTAGATACCTGAACATGAAGGAGGAGCGGTTTTACTGATTTCAGCCCAGATTAAATAGCTCCTCACCTTCCTCCCTCTCTCTCTCTTTCACCCTTTTTTTAGCTCTTCAATTATATATTTTTGAATGTCATTTTAAGGTTAATTTTCTTTGTATGCTTTTATTTTACTTCACAAGCTCCAACTGAAGCCTCTAAGAAACTGCCTCCATCGACCCACAAGTGTCAGTATGTCTGACCATTTTTATTTATTTCCAAACTCTATCATGACATTAACAATCGTGTTGGTACACAGGGTTTTAACTCCTCTCTAGTTCCTTTTTTTTACCCTAATTCTCTAAAGAACTATGTAAACAACTTTTTCACAAGAACAAATATTTTCCAAGAATGAGCACACACTAAAACAAATAAAAAGATAGTTTTTATCAGCCCTTCTTCACTCACAAACAGAACCCTGCTATATTTCAATATCATCACTTGGAGGATGAACTCAGCCTCAGTCCAAGGGGACTAATACACTGTTTTCCAGCTGCGTCCCATGACCACAGACTTGAAGGTGTTGACCCCCATCCCTGGTTTCACATTCAGCTGGAAGCCTCGTCACAGTCCCATGATGTGAGCTCAACCACGTCCTCAACTAAAAAATAAGAAAGGCCACCCCCACCACCACACACACTCTCAAAATATCTGTTAACTTGAAATTCTTTCCACGTTTATCAGCAAAGGATATTTGGATGCGAGTCAGCTGTGTTGACAGATGTGGGTACTGCAGCACACAGGGGCTCAGGAGTGTGACAGGCTGGACGCGGAGTTCCCCAAACAGGCCCTGATCCATGGCTGCAGGAGGGATACTGAGTGGTATCTGGCCTCCACAGACAGGGTGACCTCCCAGACACCAGCATCCTTTCTTTACACAATCTGGAGGCCTTTAAACCCAGGAAGAGACAATCACTTTCAATATACAACATTCAACACACCTGCTTATGTCTCCTTAAATCTTCAATATTAATCTGTAACAAAACTAGATGAGTATTCTTTTTTTTTTTAGCTTCCATTGTTTATTTACTGGAAGGAAGACAACTTTGATCCACACAAAAAACTACACATTACACACAAAAAAGATAGTATTACTGACTGTGTAACACAAGTGACATCCAAGACTGGGGGTGGATGGCCTGCCCATGCAACTCTCCTCTTTATCTTCCCTCTACAAGAGCAAAAGTGTAGCAGTGAGCATTTGTGTTTGTTTTAATGTTACTATTACTAAAACGGACACATGAAGGGTGCAACTGAAAAGCTGATGTCTTTGTATTCTAAATGTGAAGGATGAATTTTTCCTTTAAAGTTTAAAGGGAGGTTTTTTTTATGGAGTTGTATGAGGTACTTGTCAAAAGTAATTGTATTACTCACAGGGAGTCCTGGTCAGCTTGGTCCCTTTGTTCAGAAACCGGCAGGTCGGTACGCCCTATTGGGATACTTTTCAGTGCTTTACTTTGCCGTGAGAAAGCCAAGTCGTTTTTGCACATGTGTTTGCTGAGCTGACAGGGATCCCCTGAGGGTCATACACTGACTATGAAAAATACCTCATACACCTCCCCTTCAAAAAACCAAACTATCCCTTTAGCTTATTTTCTAAAAAATACAGATACATTTTGGAGTGACACAGAACAAACCAATGACTCACTAAAAAACACATCAGCCAATTTTTTTGTCATGAAGTCATCTTAAAGGAGTGGGAAAGTGCTAGATTCATCATAATATACAGCTTTGAGCTGTGTGAGCATAGTTAGCAGCCGTACCTAAATTCTCGCTGGAAGGTATTCTGACCGAGTTTGAATTTGAGGTGGATTTTCACCTGTGATTCAAAAAGAAAAATAGACAATGAAATGTTTGCTACCTACACTACCGTTCAAAACTTTGGGGTCACTTAGAAATGCCCTTATTTTTGAAAGAAAAGCACTGTTTTTTTCAATGAAGATAACATTAAATTAATCAGAAATACACTCTATACATTGTTAATGTGGTAAATGACTATTCTAGCTGCAAACGTCTGGTTTTTAATGGAATATCTACATAGGTGTATAGAGGCCCATTTCCAGCAACCATCACTCCAGTGTTCTAATGGTACATTGTGTTTGCTAATCGCATTAGAAAGCTAATGGATGATTAGAAACATCTTGAAAACCCTTGTGCAATCATGTTAGCACAGCTGAAAACGGTTTTGCTGGTGAGAGAAGCTATAAAACTGGCCTTTCTTTGAGCTAGTTGAGTATCTGGAGCATCACATTTGTGGGTTCGATTATACTCTCAGAATGGCCAGAAAAAGAGAACTTTCATATGAAACTCCACAGTCTATTCTTGTTCTTAGAAATGAAGGCTATTCCATGTGAGAAATTGCCAAGAAACTGAACATTTTCTACAACGATGTGTACTACTCCCTTCAGAGAACAGCACAAACAGGCTCTAACCAGAGTAGAAAGAGAAGTGGGAGGCCCCGGTGCACAACTGAACAAGAAGACAAGTACAGTAGAGTCTCTAGTTTGAGAAATAGACACCACACAGGTCCTGAACTGGCAGCTTCATTAAATGGTACCCGCAAAACGCCAGTGTCAATGTCTACAGTGAAGAGGCGACTCCGGGATGCTGGCCTTCTAGGCAGAGTGGCAAAGAAAAAGCCATATCTGAGACTGGCCAATAAAAGGAAAAGATTAGTATGGACAAAAGAACACAGACATTGGACAGAGGAAGATTGGAAAAAAGTGTTATGGATGGACAAATCGAAGTTTGAGGTGTTTGGATCACACAGAAGAACATTTGTGAGATGCAGAACAAGTGAAAAGATGCTGGAAGAGTGCCTGACGCCATCGGTCAAGCATTGTTGAGGTAATGTGATGGTCTGGGGCTGCTTTGGTGCAGGTAAAGTGGGAGATTTGTACAAGATAAAAGGATTTTGAATAAGGAAGGCTATCACTCAATTTTGCAACGCCATGCCATACTCTGTGGACAGCGCTTGATTGGAGACAATTTCCTCCTACAACAGGACAATGACCCAAAGCACACTTCCAGATTATGCAAGAACTATTTAGGGAAGAAGCGGGCAGCTGGTATTCTGTCTGTAATGGAGTGGACAGCGCAGTCACCAGATCTCAACCCCATTGAGCTGTTGTGGGAGCAGCTTGACCGTATGGTACGCAAGAAGTGCCCATCACGCCAATCCAACTTGTGGGAGGTGCTTCAGGAAGCGTGGGGTGAAATTTCTTCAGATTCCCTCAACAAATTAACAGCTAGAATGCCAAAGGTCTGCAATGCTGTAATTGCTGCAAAGGGAGCATTCTTTGATGAAAGCAAAGTTTGAAGGACAAAATTATTATTTCAAATAAAAATCATTATTTCTAACCTTGTCTATGTCTTGACTATATTTTCTATTCATTTTGCAACTCATTTGATAAATAAAAGTGTGAGTTTTCATGGAAAACACGAAACTGTCTGAGTGACCCCAAACTTTTGAACGGTAGTGTACTTTGTAAGAATATTGTGAATGAGTATCAGAGGGGAAAAGATCCTACCCTTGCATTGGTCAGACTGAATGTGTGCAGGATCGCTTCTATGTGAGCACACCACTCTGGGCTAAAAAGAGTGACATCTTTCATCTGGACAGTACACAAGATAGAGACATACACAAAAAGTCACTAACATCCATAAAGCATCATGTTCTGAATTATTAATATAACATTTAAAACCAATGCTGAATTTGATATAAATTAGTGATGGGTGATTAGTATCTTCTTTTGATGACTGTAAAGTAACCCAGTGCAGATATCTTGTGACATTTATCCAAAACACCATTTTATAATTGTCTGGTTTCAGTATGAGTATCTTTATTTCAGTATTAAGGTATTAGTATTATTTATAATGACTTAGTATGCTAGTAAAGGCTAACTTTTTTTTTTTTACCTGAAAAGACAGAAGCAGTCTGAGAGAACCGTACAGTTCAGTAAATGCACACAGCTCCTCAGGGTCGGGCTGTGGACATGACCAGTCACAGTCAATCATGCTCTCTTTCAAATCTGTCAAAACAATGTGTGTAAATGAGTTGATTTAGTGCATTAAAAGCTCCTGTTGTGTGTCCATGTAAGATGGTTGAATATATACATACCAGGTTGTAGTTCTTCCATTTTAATCCCTGCGCACCATAGACCAGCGGCTGCAACTGTACCACAAATGTTGACACAGTTATGACAATTCGGGCGATATGTCATTTGTCTTACCATGTCATGAAGGGAAATCATCAGCTATTATAATAATAATAACTTTGCATTGTATTTTGTGCTAAATGAGAAAAACAGCACCAGTTTCAGATTTAGTTTTTTCTATCAACATTTAAGTAGTAAAGTACAGGCTGAGTTGAATGCAAGTAAACCTGTACTCTTGCCTTGAGGTGACAATTTAACTGTTTATTTTTCCTATTAATGATGTCTTCTCTCTTTTATTTGTCAGATTCCTCTGAAATTCAGTCAATACCCATGGTTCCATTACACAGTGCTTCATTTTCAGCTGTTTTTTTATTCACAATGGATGGATGGCAGAAGACTGTAAGAATTTCCATTTTGACTGAAATAATTTGAAGTTGAATATGGATAGTTAGCGCCTCCAACCATACACAGTAAACACATCACTGAACAGTGCTGCAGCGACTTCTTCCACTGGGATAATCCGCTGTCGTTAAAGCAAGACTGGTTTACAGGGGTGTGCCAGGAATTCATGGACCCCTGAAAAGATATCTCAGTGGTCCCCATCACCACAGCCAACCCTACAAAATTGAACATTGCTGCTATAATACTGGTTTATTTGCATTAAACAAAATGTATGTTTAAAACTAACCTGGTTAACTGACTCAAATCTAAGCTACATATCAATATAATTTATTTTACAATTTCCCCAAATGTAACTGCACAATATTGACCGTCAGACTGTCCACCTCTTTAAACAAGATTATTTGAAGCTAAGTGACTTGTTGATTAACAACAAGGGGGCATTATTTGGTAATCTCACCTCATGAAGTCAAATAAAACTCTAAAAACCTACAGTTTACTGTCAATCAGCTTCAGCCACACTTGATGCTATGAAAATATGACTATTCCCCACTTTAGGCATGATACGCGCATCTCACGGAGCTGGAAAGAAATTCCTGAAAGGGATTCTGAATGTTTGTTTATTTATTCAGACAATGTTAGTTATCTTATTGCAGTAATAACAAAACAAAAAAAAGTGTAGTAGAAAACACTTTTTATTTCAGGCCCATTAAGGGCCCCCCTCCCCACTTGGGCCCTAGGTAGTCAGTCACACTATTCCCCCCACTACGACGCCCCTGCTGGTTTATACTTGGATAATTACTACAATGTGACTAAATGGATGATCAAACTTTAGGACACTTCATTGGTAGGTTGGATGAGAAGAACAAGGTGAGTTTTACCGGTGCAGTACAAACTTTGAACAGCATCTCCTGTATCAGCCCAAAGAAGTACCAAAAGCCCTCCTGTCGTCTTTAGATCGTGCTGTTGTTTCTGCTTTCTCAGACACATGATCAATCGCAACACCTGCGACCATTTAAAAGAAACACACCCCTTTAGTAAGCTAATGCTAGCATATAGGATTCACAGTCAAATAGAACAAGGATCATTTAGGTAACAATTAATCAGACAGGGACTTTCTGTGAAAACATGTTTGAAAACTCACTGTTAAGAGATTACCTGCTGTATTTCTCTGAGCATCTTTAGAGATCTGTCACAATCGAACTGCCGCGCGCTAAATCGAATTTCACCATGCGCATGCGCGTTGTGCTCACCGAACCTGTGAAGTACTCTTATTCCATACTATATCATATCACGAGACATCTCGCGGCATTAGATCCTCGAGTGGGACATTTTTGGTCGTTCCAAAGTCGAGGCTCAAATCCAAAGGAGATCGTGCTTTCTCTGTCAGAGCTCTTCGACTTTGGAACGACCTCCCTGAGGAGATGAGGCTCGCAGAGTCAGTGACATCTTTTAAATCTCTTCTTAAAACCCATTTTTACAGACTTGCTTTTATGATACTTTATCTTTCTAACCGCTTTAACTTCTATTTTATTATTAATTTTATTTTTTATCCAACTAATTAATTGTTTTAAATTGTATTTGATTTATTGTTTTAATTTAATTTAATTTTTTTCATGTATTATTTTAATGATCCTAATTTATCCTGAACACTTTTCTAATATTCCCGATGTGATGTCATCCTCTTATTATTTTATTGTCCTTTTAATGCTTTTATTTACTTATCCATTTTCCAAAAAACATTTTATTTTATTTATTTATCCTTGAAAAAACTCTCAACAAAGATTTACTGGTCTATTATCCCACCACTTCATTCTGTTTAATTTATGTGTATTCCTCTTAACCTCTTGCATTGCATTTTGTTTTGCATTGTTAAAGTTTCTCCTCCCTGTTGTTTGAAATGTTTGCTATGTAATTTGAACCATGCTTTGTTTGTCAAAGCACTTTGTAAACATTTGTTGTTAAAGGTGCTATATAAATAAAATTATTATTATTATTATTATTATTATCATTATTATTATTATTATTATTATTATTATTATTATTCCACACCCTTTATCAGAGCTGACAGCGAAAATAATTAATGTTGTTTACATTAGGACATATCCTCTATAAAACAAAAGACTATTAAGTTAAAATATAAAAAAAGGCTTGCTTTAAGTTTGCCTTTACAACATATTACATATTTATATTAAAAAGGTGGGTTCCTTCAGAACTTCACTGTATCAGAAAACTTATTCTCACGGCTTAAAACTTTTCCATTTACAGAAGTTATTGTTGACATCATACTGAAAGTCCTCTTACTACCTTTTTCTTAGGTCTTCACTTCACATACTGCTCTCTTTTATTGAAATATAGTCTATCTATTTTAGGCAACCACTTTGTAAATCGTATTAGTAGCAGTGTTTGTTTATCCAGTATTTACATTCTCATGTATGAACCATAAAACCCCGAAAAGAAGAAAAAAAGAAAAAAAAAACAGCTCAGAATGAGTAGATAAAGTTTTATTTTGTTTGTTTTTAAACAATGATAAAGCTTATGAAAAAAAATGTAAAAAAATATTGAATTTAAAACAAAAATGGTACTCTAGTTTTGCTTTCTAGCTTTCACATTGTTTTTTTAAGAAATAAACAGAAATCTCAATTAATTTCCTTCTTTGGCAGACCACTCCTTGTATCCTCCTTTATAATTCCGTGCACTGAAACAGAAGACAAAGGAAAACACTTAAAAACAATCCTGGAAAAGTAAATACTAAAAGCCAATAAACAATGCAGTAATTATTTGAAGACATGATTGTATGGGCATTCGACACATTTTAAAACAGTGAGGGCTTGTAATGCCGTAGACTTAGACTGTTTGTTTAAAAGAAAGGCTTGGTGTGTTTATTATGTACAGTTGCAAATATCTTATTTACTTCACGTATCCAAGTTCCTGGGCTTTGCTAGTGGCCCTTCCCCCTCGCATTCCCATCTGGCAGTGAAACACCAGCTCGGGGGCATCTAATGATGGCTTGGTTACTCCGTACTTGGCCTTGAATTCTTCAGGCTCCATTGCAAAAGCAGCATCCACTGCATCAACTGAATGAAAGAAGCAGAAAAATAACTTTATTAGATCTATGATGAATTCACATCAACATCCACTGCAATACAAACAGACCTCACACAGATGCTGATGCGGTATGCACAAAGAATCAAGAACAACTTTGACCTGATTGTGTGTGATAAATACATAAAAAAGGCCTTAATTCAGTTTTCAGCAGGAGTCAATATTGTATTTTTTTAAATTGATGTAAAGATTACCATGGATGTGAATTGCCCCTGGAATACCTCCTTTGTCAACTTCCTCTTTGCTGCGGACATCAACAAGCAGGAGATCCTGGCTCTTTTCCAGAAGTGCTTTCAGATCCTCATAGGAGATTTCTGCATTGCCTGACAAAGATAAAGAGAGCACATTTAAAGCTTTGCAAAGTCAGATAAAACTTGTTGAATATCCCAATAAAACTGAACCACTCACTTTTTCTAGACACAGGTCAGTCCTAAATTGTTAAACAGCCTGATTCATACATTTTTTGTCCCCATCCCATGACTGATACATACCTTTCCAACAAAAACAACCACTGTTGATGTGATGCAGTAACTTACACCTTCTGTGTGTATCTGCATAGTTAGCATACACTGAATCATAAGGGAAATGCAGGCAGAGGTGTCAAGTAACAAAGTAAAAATACTTCGTTACCTTATTTAAGTAGACATTTTGGGTATCTATATTTTACTGGAGTAATTACTTTTCAGCCAAATTTTTACTT
This sequence comes from Notolabrus celidotus, assembly GCF_009762535.1. NCBI lineage: Eukaryota > Metazoa > Chordata > Actinopteri > Labriformes > Labridae > Notolabrus > Notolabrus celidotus. Next base: position 18,967,839 of record NC_048279.1, on the reverse strand, counting down.
CTACTCCTTACATTAACACGCAATTATCAGTACTTTCTACTCTTTACATTTTAAAAATAGCCCCATTACTCCTATTTAATTTCGGCTTGTTTTCATTCCGGCTTGTCATCTTTAAAAAAAAAACACACAAAAAAACCCCAAAACCTATCCCGATAAATCGCACCATCCGGATAGATTGAATTTGATTGTGGTTGGATGAGAAGTACAAACATGATACCTTAACATATTAATATAACATTATAGTCATTATGGCCTTTAGAAACATGTTTTTATTGGGAGGTGGGCCTACTATTACACCTTTACTTGAGTAAAATGCTTGAGCTGATACTTCAACTTCTACAGAAGTCTTTTTAAACTCTAGTATCTGTACTTCTACTTGATTAATAAGATAAGATAAGATACTCCTTTATTCGTCCCACAATGGGGAAATTCATGGAGTTACAGCAGCAAACAAGAAGGTGTACAGTGCAAGAATTTCAACAATAAAAAATATATATATATATATAAAAATAAAAAAATAAAAAGAGCCAAAGCAGAAAGTTAATACCTTATGTTCCCAACTTAGTTAAAATAAAAGGCCTTTTAAGGGAAGTATTTTCCCTTCAAAAAACCTTCAGTTTCACATTTACTCTCACAGCAAGTCATCATCTTACATACACACACACACACACACACACACACACACACACACACACACACACATATATATATATATAAAATGTCCATCAGAGACAACAGCTTGGCCACAATTCTCCTGTCAGCCACCACTTCCACAGGGTCCAGAATGATGAATACTTTTGACACCTCTGATAACAGGAGAATGATGCTCATGATGTGAAGTAATACAGAATGCTCTTGACTGCTACACAGTAAACTTGAGTGTTTCCACGATTATCCATATTCACTTAGTCACAATGGCATGAGTCCTGTCTCCACCTTCAGACACAGTCTGATACAGTCAATGGCTAAAGTTATGAAACCGGTTTGTTAATGTTACTTGGGCAACCAGGAGGCATTCCCTCAGGGCTCAGGTAGCATCCGCCTTGATCCCCACCTTTACCGTCTGCTGAGTCATTCTTAGTATTACATCATGCATATTAAGAGAGGAAGAAGTGAATGATACTGTTTTTGTAAATGAATTATTCCCTCACCAAACACGCACCAGTGCTATGAACATTTTAAACCATCATGGGTAGCCAGCTTGAACAAAAAACAAAGTAAATATACTATCATTACAGTTTTACCTGCGCTACTGTAGGAACTGACTGATAATAATAATAATAATAACTCAATATGTGTTAGAGAACTGTTCAGCGGACACTAAGGGTGAAGTCTCAGCGAGCAAAGAGGAAGTTATTCGAAAAGTGAGTCTACAGTTCGTAACAGTTTACCTGTTTCATCATTCAGTGGAATATTGAAGGACTCACCTGTGTTTGCCATTTCGGTTGTTTGGAGATGTCCACAGAGTGCTTGATTGTTACGTTAATAACAGACGTCTACTTCCTCATGTTGTTCAGGACGAATCATTGGATGAAACGCAGATGGAGGGCGGGACTTAACCTGACAGACTTGAGTCCTCAGCCAATAAAAAACCCTGCCACACTTATTAGCTCTTCAAAGTAAAAGCTGGGAAATTAAAGTTAAAGTTATGAATAAGGGCAGTCATTGAGGATTCAGACCTCTTGAGCAAAATCAGGGGTTATACAAGATATAAATATATTATCAAAGCATATGCAACATTATTTAGTCTTTGACGAGAAGTATGACTTTATAAAAAAAGTGGATTTAAAAAAGGTTTTCCTCATACATATGACCCCTTTCAAGGTGATAAATTTATTATGACCACAACCTTTTCTTACTACTACTATTACTACTACTACTACTACTACTTCTACTACTACTACTAATAATAATAATGATAATAATAATAATAAAATAATAATATAGGCAATAATTATAACATAATTTTTTTTATAATTAGGATTTTTGTGATGACATACCAATTATTAAGATTATCATCATCATTATTATTATTATTATTATTATTATTATTATTATTATTATTATTATTTTTATTATTATTATTATTATTATTATTATTATTATTGTTATTGTTATTGTTATTGTTATTATTATTATTATTATTATTATTGCTATTATTATTATTATTATCATTATTATTATTATTTTTATTATTATTATTATTAATATGATTACTATTCATATGATGATGATGATTCTTATTATAATCATCATTAGCAATAGTAGTCTTGTAGTTTGAATAATAATAATAATAATAATAATAATAATAATGATAATAATGATAATAATGATAATAATAACAATAATAATAATAATAATAATAATAATACAAAAAAGTAATAATAATGATTATGATGATGTTTATAATTCAGAATAAGAATACGATTGAGAAAAATAATAAGAAAACCTTCAAATAATAAAATGTTAATTTTGTGTTAACATAAAATCACCTTTATATTGTTCGTAAACCGAATTTGTTAAATTCAAGTACTTTCCATGACTTTTGATAGATAGATTACAGATATAATACCCACTTAGTGCAAGAAAAGTATGGCTATGCAGATGCTTCCATTCCATTCATTTGAAATTGAATTGAGACATTTTACACATTTTTTATTAAAATAAGTTTTAGTTTATTTAAAAAGTTCAAGTCAGTATGAAAATAGTCAAAATTAATACAATTAAATCATATACAGCCACTGTAAAATAAAACAAACACTATATTAAATCTACAAGGGTTCATTTGCCAGCAAATTAACCTGTAGTGCGTACCATTAGTGTAAAGAATGACCCATCTGTTTGTGTTATTCAATGAATCCCACTCATATTGATCCCATTAAATGTACCTAGACTCAAGAGTGTGAACAATTTTTTTTTTCTTAATTCAACATAAAACCAGCCCCAGCATCGTCCTCTTTGCTTTAAGGCCCCTTTAGATCCGGTCTAAAAGGGCCTTTTCAGTTTGACTGGGATGGATTGTCTGTGCTGAAGTCTGGATCACAGAGTTCCCTCTGTGCTATAAGAAGGGTTACCCAGTCCATCAGTAGAGTCACCCTTTGCCTTTTTATGCATTTTATACTTCCAAAGGATCACAGCTGCTATGATGAGAATTAAAAGGAGGGCGACTCCTCCTCCAATGACCCCGGCCAAAAGTTTACGGTCAGATGATTCAGAATGGTCAAACCGCATACAGGAGAACTCAGAGGGACTGCTGCTCCCTGCCTTGTTCACTGCCTCCACACAAACCTTAGTCCCAACCTCCACAGATCTTATCACTCCTCTTCGTGAAACATCCTTAAACTCCATGCTGTCTCCTTCACTTCCCTCAATCACCACCCTATACCGTGACACCACAGAAGATGGAGCGCACCACTGGATCTCTATCTTCCCCCTGTCAGCCCCTGCACTGACTGGCTTTAGCGCATGGATGCGAGGTGCATGAGGAGGCTCATCTGCCCTACTGATCCCAGGACAGAGGCAACCATTTCGTTCTGCAAGGATTTCACATGGCTCCTGTTTCTCTGAGCAGGCGTCGTACTTGCAGGGCTGCTGAGGTTTGTGTTGGAGAACAGTGGTCCTGCTTTGGGACACTACATCAGGAGAAGAGATATCCTCATCATAGTCATCTGGACCAAAGTCCGTGTATTTGATACGAGAACGAGTGACGGGAGGGGATGTAGAGGCAGCATTAGTGAAAAGGTGGATGTGGAGGGCCGGAGAGGCACACAGAAAAAGGAGAAGTGCAGTCAGGTTCCTACACGGTGGCATCATGTCTATGAGCAGAAATGACAAATGATTAGAAATATTACACAGCTATGAATACATCACAGACAATTCTCATAGGTGTCAACATTGGTCCTTTCAGTCCGTAAGACAGGAGTTACTTTGTCAGGGCTCATCGTTTCTTTAATGACTATGTGTGGAAAATTACACCAGGACATCAGTCACATAAACTTTAAAGTGAAATAGAGGAACTGACATCAAGAAGCTGAAATAACTGTAGTAGTGACCAATGCATCATAACATAAAAACAGAACTTGGATACAATAATAGACAAAAGTGACGCAACAAGGATTCAAAGTGTTACTTAGCACAACAAATAAGGTTTACTAGACACACAGCTTGTTTTTTGACCTAAGATAAGAAAGGTTTTATTTCATCATAAAACTTATTCCTCAAGCTTGTTGACCAGGATGTTGTTTAATCAAAAGTTTATGGCTCGGAAATGCCTCTTTGTTATTAACTAAATATTTGTGGTCTCCTGTTTTCCATCCTGTGCTTTAGATAAATAAATGCTGAGTGCTGGAAGAAAAAACACAACTATTGGGGTGACCCCATCAGCACATCTATTGTCTCCTGGATACGGGCCAGAAGAGTTCTGTGGGAACTGCAGAACTGAACCACAGAACTGAACCACAGAACTGAACCACAGAACTGAACCACAGAACTGAACCACATAACTGAACCACAGAACTGAATCAAAACACACATGGATTTTCAGTACTCATTTCTTGTTGAAATGAAGAAAAAATATCAAGTCAAAGGGGTTTATCTTGTGCATTTGAACCCTACAAATGAACAACTTAACATTGTTTTTCAACTGGCTACCCTACATCAGCATTGCAATACATACATCAAGGCAGAAGTAGAGAAGAAATATTTAAAAAGGCATACTCTACCTGTTTGTCGGTGATTGATAGTCTAAGTCTCACGTCTCTCTTCCTCCTCGTTCCCCTCTATCTGCTCTAAATGTGTGCTCACTCTGTTCTCACCGACTTAAGTTGTTTCCCTCAAACTCTCCTCCTCCTTCTTGACACCCCCACATTTTCTCCCCTCACTGCCTCTCCCACCCCTTTTTTACTTTGTCATTCCTTTCTTCTCTGTTTTTTTTCCAAGTCATGCCTCCTTCTCTTTCTCAGTGGTGCCTCCAACCAGACATCGTTGGACTTTTTTTTATATTCTTCCTTGGTGTGGATTTTTTTCAGTGAATGTTTGTTGGGAAGCAGTGGACTGGGGGCAGACTCACCATGTGCCTGTGTGCTGCTCAGCATATTAATTTGCTTGGCAGCAGCAGGAGGCATGCATGTGCTTGTTTCAGTATGCGTTTGTGTAATCTGTAGGTGTAGCTGCCTGTTTTTGATTACTTCTTTGAATGCTAAACTTCCTGCATGCTCTGCAGGTGATGTTGTGGGAATAAACAGCACATAAGGTCACTTCAGTGTGCGTTTATGTGTGCCTTTGAGAGTGGGGGGTCAAGAATGCGTGTGTGTCTGTTTATTATGGACCCCCCCCCTTCCAACCATAGTGGCCCCTATTGTGACAGGCTGGAGGGGAACGATGAATGATTTCTCCATGCTCGTCCTTTTATGGGGTGAAGCTGGCAAAGTGGACAAGTTCTTTCTTTTCAAAGTGCCCGTGTTGTTCAGATGA